>NC_137900.1:46629792-47030987 GCF_963455335.1 Martes martes | reverse complement strand
ACTTTTTCAGAACATTTGAGAGAATATGCCTTGGTTCATGAGTTAGACTTGCCGTTTTGAGACTTTCTAACTGGCCATCTCCAAGCAGCTATGGGGCCTCCTGACTCAGGTACTCGTGTAACGTTCTCAGGTGGATTTTCTAGAACAGGTGAACTCTACCCACTTACTAGCTTTCTGTAATCGAGTTGCTGGGTACAGTTTAGCAATCATCAGTGACTCCTGCAGCTAAGTATTTAATTTTTGAGCATTAAGTACAACCTTAAAAAAATATTCACTAAAAAGCCTTCTTATTCTGTCACAAGTAATATGGTTCATTTAGTTAATTAATTAATTAATTTCCTGTAATATAGTTCATTTTAGAGAATGGAGATAAACAATATGCAAAAATGAACTATAATCCTCCCACCAAATGATAACTATAATTAACATTTTGGTAGATTTCCTTGTAAAATTCCCATACTTTAATAACCGTTCAGTAGATATTTTATAGTTACATGAGAAAGTTATCCTTCCTCCTTTTATTTCAACTTAGGGATGGCTATGATGTTTCTTTCTACGTTTCGTTTCTTTTTTTTTTTTCTTTTTTTTTTTTTCTGCAGACTTGCTATATTATTTGTATTTTTCAAAGACGGTTGACCATAGGGTACCTGTGTGGCTTAGTTGGTTAAGCCTCTACCTTCGGCTCAGGCCATGATCGTGGGGTCCTGGGATGGAGCCCCGTGTTGGGGTCTCTGTTCAGCAGGCAGTCTGCCTCTCCCTCTGCACCTCCCCCCCATTCATGTTTGCTCCCCAAAATAAATAAATAAATAAATAAATAAAATCTAAAAAAAAATACAGTTGACCATGAATTATTTTTATTCATCCTAATGACAACATTGGGGGTTTTAAACATCTGAATCCTTATATTCTGGGTAGTCACTGAGAGCTATGATATTTATTTATGAAAGTATGAAGATCATTCTTTTAGCTACAGGTTGAGAAGCAGATGAAAAATCGGTTTGCTTTGGTTAGTTAAACATATGTTCTGTCCAACTGGCATTCTTTTTTACTTATAAATTTTTTTAGGAAGGTGATGTTTAAAAAAGAGCTTTATGTTGATCCCCAGACAAAAGTCTTTGGACCACGGTTAGCATTGCTTTAGTTTGAACAGAAAAGAGGCTATGGGGGGGTGCCTGTGTGGCTCAGTTGGTTAAACATCTCTCCCTCTTTTGTCTTCCATCTTCCCTCGCTCATGCTCTCTCTCAAATAAATAACTAAAATATTTTTTAAAAAAAGAAACAGAAAGAAAGAAAAGAGGCTATAATATTTCTATCCTCTAAATTTCAACCTGGGTTGTTTCTGTATTCCCTCCTTGAATTTTTGTTAAGTCTTTGTCTCTCTCTCTCTCTCTTTTTTTTTAAGACTTTATTTATTTATTCATGAGAGACACACAGAGAGAGAAAGGCAAGGGAGAAGCAGGCTCCCCGCTTGAGCAGGGAGCCCAATGTGGGACTTGATCCCAGGACCCTGGCACCATGACCTGAGCCAAAGGCAGATGCTTAACCAACTGCACCAGTCAGGCACCCTGTAAGTCTTTTGTTTTCCAAGAGATTTATTCAACTAAAGAATCATGTTACTCATGATGAAGTTCTAGAACCTAGGTGAGGTTCGGTGGGCTGAGGTCCGGAGCCGATGACCAAGAAAGAATTCTTGAGACATCTTTGGTGCAAAATGGTGGTTTATTAAAGCACGGGGACAGGACCCGTGGGCAGGAAGAGCTGCTGCTGCCCCGGGGATGTGAGGAGTGGCTGGTTATATACACAGGAGTTGGGTAGGTGAGGACAAAGGGGGTGTTCAGAAGGGCTATCAGGGTAAAGAAGACTGTCAGGATATTGAAGTCCTTGTTACTATCCAGCCAAGGCCGCTTTCCCTCTAATGAGGCACTGACATAAAGACAATTGGGAGTCTCCTGGTGGAATGTCGCATTCCTGCTATCAAGCGTCCTTGTTAGTGAGATTTAGGTTTAGAAGAAATTTAACTTTATTTACTTTTCCTTCTACCTCAGCCTCCTTCAGTTTTGTTTATGGAGGGGAGGGTGACATTAGGGCTTGAGGAACTGAGTTATGCGCCTCTGGAAATTGGGCTATTGATAAGGTAACTTCTTTGTTGTAAATCTCAAGGACATTTGTAAACCAAGGGAGACTCCTGCCTTGCAGGATTGTGATCTCTGCAAGTTAACTATTTGTTTTTCTTTTAGGGCAGTCGGGGTGCCTGAGGAATGTCACACATACTACCTAGGGGAGTGGGTGGAGAGGGGGTGCAAGGTGCCAGCTTTTGCTTTGTCCTCAGCCAGCCTCCTGCTCCCTCATCACTCAGAATGGAGTTATGTGGGTAACTGGGTAACAGAATGGAGGTACGTGGACACACAGATGTAGAAAATTTAATGTTCACCATACATTTACCAAAAAAGCAAGCTACCAAATAATACTGATAATATAAACCTACTTTTATGAAAGTATAAGATTAGATAAATACATTTACATAGAACACATATAGATATGCTGTAATCCAAAAAATTACCAGTTGTTATCTCTAGGTGATAGAGTTATGGGTGATTATTATTATTTCATTGAATTTTATATTTAAAGTTTTTTCAATAGGCATATATTACATTTTTCACATATTATTTTTTTCTCACATATTATTTTTATAGTCAAAATTTTATGGTAAGATCCTAGTAGTAGATTGATCAAAAATAAAATGATACTTCAAAAAAGGAAATTGCATTTATTTCCAATATATTCTCTTTCCCAATAACTCTCCTCCTTATCTAACACTTTTGTCAAAGTAAGTGCTATGTGGTTTCCTCAACTCTGAAATGGTTTTGAGGAGTAGAAAATTTGTAAAAAGAGCAGAGTGGGAAGAGGAATAAGACACCAGCATGTATGATATGCATGACATTCAATTTAATTCCGCTGTATATTACCTAGGTACGTATGTATATAGTTCTTTGTCTGCATTTTCAAGATTATATTTTTCAACCTGTAAAACCAGCCCAAAGCCCCTTAATGTGGGAGAGGAGGGAACAGTGTTTCTGGGTCCATATTCCATAACCATCCTGTTATAACTAATCAGAATCTAAGAAATGAGTGCAAATGGTAAAGGGGGGTATGGTGGTAGTTGGCTGATCTATATCTCAGTTTCAGAAAAATGGTCTTCCCTTTCTCCTGGGATGGTAGATCAGAATGGTTTTAGTTTGCTAAAGCCAAACATGAAAATTTCGGCAGCCTTGGAAAAACAATGTAGCTATCATAGATGTCATTTTCAACAGCGTAACTTTGTGTCACATACCTTTTTTATTTTTATTTTTATTTTTTTTCATTTCAGTGTTCTAACATTCGAAGATCATCAAAGACAGGTTTATGTTGGTTTGTTTGTTTTTGATCAGTTAAAATGACATCGGAATTACTCAGCCCCAGTCTGGTCTTAAATTTTAGGTCAACTCTGAATTCTTGATGAATTTCATAGTGTTTGTATCAGCATGTTTCTGCATATCTAGTGAACTTGGGAGATCATGATATACCCCCTTGGTCTTTACAAAGCTTTTTGGATTTTTCTGTAATAAAATATTAAGTTGAATGTAGAACTTTAGTTAATTGGCTCAGATCAAAGGAATGACTCATCCTTGGATGACTGAACTTCACCTTGAGAGTTTTATTCTACCGCCAGAGGGTGGGATAATTCTGGAAGTGGCCCTGGCAGTGGTTGGTAAAGTCATGTTGCCCCTAACTTTCTCAGTTCTTTGTTGAGTCATCAAGGACTGTTCATATTGGCCCTGTCAGAAGCCAGGCTAGGAAAATAATCTTTGCCCGATCACATTCCAGAGCTAGGATGCGGAATGACAGTGGATATAATAGCTAAGTCGCTCCTGAAACTTTGGGCTCAGTCATCGTTCCAAAATAAACATACTTAAACAAAAAACAAAAACAAATCACTCCTCTCCTGCCCCTACTTCCTACCTTCCTAATAGGAAGACTCAGAAATGGAAGGATCAGGCATCTTCACAAAAATGAAAGCAGGCCACAAGGACAGGTTTTCCAAGGACAGACCACAAGGACAGCTGTGCCTGGCCACAGATTTTTGCCGCTGAGGCAGCCATCTGAGGAGTAAGGAGGTGCTTGGCCTGAAGGTCTGTGCCCCAGGCCATTTTCATGCACACAGAAGCATGAGAGACCCACCGAGTTAGAGAGATAATCATTAGGGCTTCTTCCTGATCTAGAATTCATGGCTGTCATCTGGACTTTGTGGCTGCAAATTAAAATGACCTGATTACAATTCTTAACTCCTGAGGAAGAGCAAAAAAGATATAAACGTGGTAAGCACAGATCTGATGTCCTTGGGGAACTGATCAGGCCTGGAGACTTGACACACAGGTCTTATATGGGAGAAGGGGTGTGTGTGTGTGTGTGTGTGTGTGTGTGTGTGTGTGTGTGTGTTCGGGGCAGACTTTCTTAACTTCATATAGCCTTCTTCACCATCTACCAAGAGCAGTTCCTTTCTGGTCCTCTAAGGAAATGGTCCTCACCTTTTTTTCCCCTCTTACTTACTACCTCATTCCCTCTTGATCGTTATATGAACATTCATTCAACAAACATTTGCTGGGGACTTTTAGACTTTCCTCCTACCGAGATAGCATGACAGAGCTGAAAGAACTTTGGCTCTGATGGTTGCAGACATGATCTGAGACCCAACTCCAGCACTTATAAACCGGTTATGCCTGAACTGGTGACCTTGAGCCAGAGCACAGAATAGGAAAAGCAGGTCCTTCCTCCTCCTATGAGAGTGTGTTTTGTAAATTGTTTAAAAAAGAAAAAGACTGGGGGTCTGGGTGGCTCAGATGGTTAAGCCTCTGCCTTCGGCTCAGGTTGTGATCCCAGGGAGTTGGGATTAAGTCCCACATCAGGCTCTCTGCGCCTTGGGGAGCCTGCTTCTCCCTCTGCCTCTGCCTCTCTCTCTCATGAATAAATAAATAAAATCTTAAAAAAAAAAAAAAGAAAAAAGAAAAAGATTTTTATTAACCTGTAAATGCCCCCAGAAAAGAGGACCTACTGAACTTGTCTTTAGCATTTTGGTTGGAATTCATCTACAAAGCACATTTGACTTTTTCACTGAGAGCACAGGCTTGTTAGGATTGGAGTGTGTTGGGGAGGATGCTGTAGCAGAGAGACTTAAAGCAGACAAAGAACATTAAACCACCTTGGGAAAGTAGGCTCTTAGCCCTCAGAAAATACTTCACCCACTTCAATTTTCCCATGGTCAAGTCCCGATTGTTGTGGACCTGGCTACACAATGGATTGTGACCTTCAGGCAGAGCTGCTTAGGTTACTTTGGACAAAGTCACTAATTTTGCAAACTCCTATGCTCTAGTAACCTCCAAATCCCAAGTTCTTGGGTTATTAGGCCTTGAGGTTGGGAATTGGTTATCTTTCTAACATTGGTGCTGGTAAGTAAGCTTGAGTTAGAGTTTAAATTAATAAACACAGTTGATTCTTGAACAACACAGGGGCTGGGGTGCTGACTTCCCATGCAGTTAAAAATCTGCATATAGGGGCACCTGGGTGGCTCAGTTGGTTAAATGTCTGCCTTTCCTCAGGTCATGATCCTGGGGTCCTGGGATCATGTCCTGCATGGGGTTCTCTGCTCAGCGGGGAGCCTGCTTCCCCCTCTCCTCTCTCTGCCTGCCTCTCTGCCTACTTGTGATCTCTCTCTCTGTCAAATAAATAAAGTCTTTAAAAAATAATTAAAAAAATAAAATAAAAATAAAAAAATAAAAAAAATCTGCTTCCCCCAAGTTTTGGTTCCCCCAAAACTTAACTATTAATAGCACACTGTTGATGAGAAGCCTTACTAAGAATATAAACAGTCAATTAACACGTATTTTGTGTTATATGTACTCTATACTGTATTTGTACAATAAAGTAAGCTAGACAAAAGAACATATTAAGGAAGTCGTAAGGAAGAGAAAATATATTTATAATACTGTATTTCACTTATTGAACAAGATCTGCATATAAGCGGACTCCTGCAGCTCAACTCCTTGTTGTTCACAGGTCAACTGTATGTATTATAAAGGGCAATTCTTTATGCCAAAATGATTCAGCGCAACAGATCTCCTGTCGAGTTATATTTTTGTACACATTGTGGGAAGGCCATGGAGCCAGGCATCTCAGGTTCCGGTGTCAACTCTGCCAGCTGTGGTGCCCTAGGCAACTCACTCAGCGGCTTTGTCCCTTATAAGTCTGGCTGGAATGCAGTATTTCTCAAAGGATTACCTGCATCAGAATGACCTGGGCTATTTTTCAAATGTTTCTGGACTTTTTTTTTCTTTTTAAGATTTTATTTATTTATTTGAGGGCAAGAGCGAGAGAGAGCGAGAGTGAGAGTGACAGCAAGAGATACTCGCACAAGCAGAGGAGGGGGTATGGGTAAGGGGCAGAGGGAAAGGGTGAGGCAGACTCCCAGCTGAGCATGGAGCCTGATGCTGGGCTCAGTCCCACTGGGACTGAGCCAACCAAGTGCTCCTCTTTTTTTTTTTTTTTTAAAGATTATTTATTTATTATTTATGTTACTTGAGAGTGAGAGAGAGGGAAAGAGGGAGAGAGAGAAAGCCCAAGCTGAGAGAAGGGCGGGAGGAGAGGGAGAGAATCTCAAGCTGACTCTGCCCTGAACACAGAGCTCACTGTGGGGCTCGATCCCATGACCTTGAGATCATGACCTGAGCCAAAATCGAGTCAGACACTCAACCGACTGAGCCACTCAGGCACCACCTGGACTATTTCTTAAATATGGTGAAAAAGAATCTCTGGGGATGAGATCCCAGAATCTGTATTTTTTTTTTTTTTAAGATTTTATTTATTTATTTGACAGAGAGAGAGAGAGACAGCCAGAGAGGGAATACAAGCAGGGGGAGTGGGAGAGGGAGAAGCAGGCTTCTGGCTGAATGGGGATCCAGATGCGAGGTACCAGGACTCTGGGATCATGACCTGAGTCTAAGGCAGTTGTTTAACGGCTGAGCCACCCAGGCACCCTCCAGAATCTGTATTTTTTTAAAAAAAGTGCCCCAGGCCATTGTCATATGCACAGGGACTCACTGGATGGGATCATTGATAGGATCTCTTTCTGCTCTAAAATTCTATTCATTCTCATCACCTGAATTATACCTGACTCTACTTTCTGTGAACAAAATGGAATTAATAGGAGAATGGCAATGACACTAGCTAAGAAACTACTATTTGCCTGGTGCTATGTTTGGGGCCTTATACTCATTGTCTTATTCTTTTGCACAATAATCATTTGAGGTAGGTGTTATTGTTATCAGCAAAGTATACATAGATTCCAAGTTGGAACTCTGTACAAACTTCCAGCTCTAAGATGAATAAGTTCTGGGACATAATATACAGCATGGTGACAAGAGTTAACAGTACTGCTTTGTGTATTTCAAAGCTGTCAAGAGAGTAGATTTTAAGAGTTCTCATTATACACACACACATTGTCAGTATGTGATGTGATAACTAACCTCATTGTGGTAATCCTTTTTCCAGATATATGTACATATAATAATTACATTGTACACCTTAAACTTACACAATGTTACATGTCTACTGTATCTCAATAAAACTGGAGGGGAAAAGTCAGGGCTCTGATTTCAAAGTCAGTGGGGGTTTTTTTGGCTTTTATTATTCCCCCCCCCCACACTCTTATGCTGTAGTAAGAAACTACAAAAGAACTTATTATAATTGATAAGCTCTAGTGCAGCAGCTTCTCTTCATACAATTGATTATTATTTTAGGAGCTGTTTCTTCATCCTAGTTGAGTCACTGAGCCTCTCCTATTGTGAACGTTAATTACCTGATGTGATGATGATACTCTGAAAACAGTAAGCGTCATCACACTCTTTGCCTTATTTCTCTTGGCTATTTAAAATGTATTCTTGGGCACCTGGGTGGCTCAGTCAGTCAAGTGTCTGCCTTCTGCTCTGGTCATGATGCCAGCGTCCTGGGATAGAGTCCCATGTCGGGGTCCCTGTTCAGTGGAGAGAGCTCTCCCTCTGCCTCTCAGCTGCTTGTGCGCCGCTCTCTCTCTCTCTCTCACTCTCCCTCTCTCTCAAATAAAATCTTTATAGAAAATTAAAAAAATAAAATGTATTCTTATATTCTATGCATTTTATGAGGCAATCCAAGTCCTTTGTGTGTGATAGAGAATAAATTGGATATTAAATAATCAAAAGTAAGCTATATTTATGAATTCATTTAATAATTGCATTCACTTTGGGGTGCCTGGGTGGCTCAGTCGTTTAAGCAACCAACTTTCAGTTTCAGCTCAGATTGTGATCTTGGGGTCATGGGATCAAGCCCCACATGGAACTCCACACTCAGTCTGCTTGAGATTCTCTCTCTCCTCTGCCTCTGCCCCTTCTGCGCCTGCGTTCACTCTTTCCCCCCCGCTCTCTAAAATAAATAAATAAATAAATAAATCTTTTAAAAAAATTCCATTCACTAAAAGAGAAAAAAAATTACATGAAGTTGTGATAGCCCAGGATAATTTCAGTTTATCAAATCTCAAACCTATAACAAACTATAAGATGGAGGGAAAAAAAATAAATCAGACAAGACATGGATTTGAAATTTGATGAGCTCTATCTTTTGTATACTTCTCCTTGAGTTATCCGTTTCAGATAGAGAAGGGAAGGGGCCTGACAGGCTAAAATATATGAAGTTCTTTGAGAAGGAGGAGGAGGTTGGTTTGTTTGGAAACTAAGTCAAGTTAAAGGCCATGTGAAAGAGGAGTTGCCTTTTCCTCTCCAAGGTATTTGGAAGGGAATAAAAGAAGAATGGCAGAGGATCAAGCTTGGGCATGATTAGGAAAGTAGATTAATTGGGTCATCCAAGAAATTCTTCCTGCTGGTGACCAGTTTGCATGGAGTTTGAACTGGTCAAAACAGAAATCATCTGGCCTCCTGACTCATTAGCTGTGACCCATTATTTTTGTCTCTGGTTCATGAGAAAAGCAGTTTTTATCTAATTTCCAGCTCAGATGAAAAGAAACAAACATAGTATTATTTCTGCTGTTATTGAATGGGGTATGTCTTAGGATACAAGAATAGGAAAAGGCACCTGACTGGTTTGGGATAATGTTTATAGAAAGAACATTGTAACACCATAAACAATGTATTGTTATTTTTTTGGATTAAGACAATACAGCTGGAAGGAGCCCTGGATACCAACTCCTTCATACAGGCATTGAGGCCTATGAAGGTCAATTCTATTCACTGCCTAAGAACACATACCATAGATTCGGGAGCCAGACCTACTTGGTTTGAGGCTTAGTTCTGCCATTTATGAGTTTGTGTCCTTGGGCCTGAGGAGGGCCTCACAGAAAAGAGCTGTGTAGCCCAGAGTGAGTCGAGTTTGCTAGATGGGTAGGCATTCCAGACAGAGAGACTGAGGGTATGTCCAAAGAGGGAGGGCTGGGGGAGGGGGGAGAGAGGGCTGCATGTTGGAGCATGTGCAGGTGAATGTAGCTGGAGCTCACAGTGCTAACCCCAGACTAAAGAGAAATCAGCCAGGGAGAGAACCTGTTGCCCCTCCTCTAGAAGAGGAAACTTCATTGGCAGTTACTTTTTTCTTGCTATTTCACTATTACTTTGTATCAGTTATATACTCAAAGAGGCTAAGTTGCTATAAACTCTAGAATAGGTTTCTTTGTCAAGGGGGTCTCCCATACTTTGTAGTTCAGGAAGACTAGGGCAGGGCTTGGGATGCTGCTGGTCCTTAGGAGCCCCTTCTAATTCCCCTGTGAGCTGAGCTCTCTTCAGCCCAATGCCCAGCACGGCTCTCGGACAAAACAGCTCTGGGTGTGGTTATTAAACATTAAATAATAGCTACCATATCTAGGTACCTGGTGTTGATTCATTTAATCCCTGCAAAAGGGGGCGCCTGGGTGGCTCAGTGGGTTAAAGCCTCTGCCTTTGGCTCAGGTCATGATCCCAGGGGCCTGGGATCGAGCCCCGCATCAGTATCTCTGCTTAGTGGGGAGCCTGCTTCCCTTCCTCTCTCTCTGCCTGCCTCTGCCTGCTTGTGATCTCTGTCTGTCAAATAAATAAATAAAATCTTAAAAAAAAAAATCCTTGCAAAAATTTATGAAGGAAGCACAACTATACTTTTTTCTTTTCTCAATTAAAAAATTAAAAAAAAAGATTTTTATTTATTTATTTACTTGACAGAGTGATAGAGCACAAGTAGGCAGCAGAGTGGCAGGCAGAGGGGGAGGGAGAAGCAGGCTCTCCACAGAGCGGGGAGCTGGCTGAGGGGCTCAGTCCCAGGACTCTGGGATCATGACCTGAGCCAAAGGCAGATGCTGAACCAACTGAGCCACTCAGGCACCTCTTCTCTCAACTTTTTAAAACTCATCTAGAGAAGTAGAACATACATGCAAAAAATATTTAGGTTTAATATATTTTATATATATTAATACATAAATTCATATAAGTTTAATACACTTTCACGAAAAGAGCACAGACATGTCACTAGTGCCCAGCACAAGAAAAAATTGGCAGTGGGGCGTCTGCGTGGCTCAGCTGGTTAAGTGACTCTTGCTTTCAGCTCAGGTCATGATCTCACAGTCATGAGATCAAGCCGGGCATCCGGCTCCTGCTGAGTGCAGAGCTTGCCTGGGATTCTCGCTTTCCCTCCCCCTCTGTCTCTGCCCGCCCCGCCCCCCGCCCCCCCCCCACCCCCGCAGTGTGTGGTGTGTGCTCTTTCTCACGCTTCCTCTTAAAAAAAAAAAAAAAAAGAAAGAAAAAATTAGCATCACTCAAAGGACCTTTCATGACCGCACCCAGTCACTAGTCCTCCTTAGCCCCCAAAGGAACTGTTCTCCTTACTTCTTTTTTTTTTTTAAAGATTTTATTTATTTATTTGACAGTCAGAAATCACAAGTAGGCAGAGAAGCAGGCAGAGAGAGAGAGAAGAGGAAGCAGGCTCCCTGCTGAGCAGAGAGCTCGATCCCAAGACCCCGGGAAAATGACCTGAGCGGAAGGCAGAGGCTTTAACCCGCTGAGCCATCCAGGTGCCCCTGTTCTCCTTACTTCTAACAGCAGAGTTTAGTTTGCTTGTTTTGTACAGTGTTACTTGTCTGTGGTTTACCTTACACTGAAGATGATCACAGGTCTGATCATTTTCTTTCATTGCTACATTATTTCCTCTACCTTGTCTCTTGAAACATTTTAAGCCCCAGAAAAGTTGAAAACCGAGTATAGTGAACACCCATTATAGAGCGCGGAGGACTATTAGTATTCCTGCTTTCTGGGTGAGGGAGCTAAGGCAAAGAGAAATGAGGTAACCAGCCGAGGTCATGCCTGTAGGATGTAGTCTTGCATCATTTGCTGTTTACTCAGCTCTAAGACTGTGAGCAAATCCCCTAATGTGTCTGAGGCTGTTCCTTCATTAATAAGATGGGGTTCCAGACTGTTCCGAGGCTGAAATGTGAGGAACATGTGAAACTGTATGTGAAGAGTACAGGGGCTCAAAAGGCGTATTAAAAACACAGGCTCCTGGGACGCCTGGGTGGCTCAGCTGGTTAAGCCGCTGCCTTCGGCTCAGGTCATGATCCCAGCGTCCTGGGATCGAGTCCCGCGTCGGGCTCCTTGCTCCGCGGGGAGCCTGCTTCTCCCTCTGCCACTCTGTCTGCCTGTGCTCGCTCTCTCGCTCTCTCTCTCTCTCTGACAAATAAATAAATAAAATCTTTAAAAAAAAAAAAACACAGGCTCCTGAGTCTCACTCTCGAGAGATCCCCGCTAAGCAGGTCTGGGGAAGGAGGCAGAAAGTTGAACAAGCACCCTAGGGGACTCCAATTGAGGCTCAAATCCCCTCCCACAGTACGAAAAAAACACTACTATGAAACAATGATTCCCAAACTTCAGGGGCTATCAGAATCACCGCGAAGACTTGGACATTATTCTTGCCGCTGCCTCCACATTCACTGAATCCGGAAGACAAAGGAGGGTTGTAGGTGCTGTGTAGGCTTGGCCTCCTTAAGGAGGACGCATGACTAGAAAGTAGGTGAAAGGGGGGGGGGGGAAGTAGGTGAAAGGGGGGAGGGGAAAGTAGGTGAAAGGGGATGGGGAAGTAGGTGAAAGGGCAAGAGTGTTAGGTTACAAAATGAGAGGTCAAATTGGAGGGAAGTTAAAAAAAAAAAAAAAGATCCCAAGGAGTAATTACTCAAAAGTCAATACATTCTTACTATTTTACATCAGACCAGGGGTTAGATTCACAACTGGCACACCAAACATCTGCTTACAGCTGAAACAAAGCTGGAACACAAAAAAGAAAAAAAGAGAGAGAGAGAGAGACAGAGATAAAGAATTTGATTGCTTGAAGCATTGAAAATGTCAATCACATAGCGGGGGGGAAAACCTAAAAACCAATTCAGTTACTTTTTGGATTTTCTAACATTTATCTTATGGTTTGGTATTGTGTTTTATTTTGAATGATACGGTGCGAGAGAGAGGGAGAAATACCGTATTTTCCAGCTGAGGGAATTTCTATGTATGAATTTGGTCTTGTGTAAGGGATACATTTTTACTGGGTCAGTTTGGAGCTTTAAATACGATCCCCTGCCACCTGCCAACTGTCCCTTGTTTACGTTCCCCCTGAAAGAAGGCGAGACGGCCAAGGCCGGCAGCAGCCCCTGAAATCCCCTGCCGCAGGTCGGGGTGCGGGAGGGGAAGTCCACGGAACTCCTACCCTGCCTGGGCTCTTGTCACAACTTGTTTGCTCAGATCATCTGGTGCAAGTCCCTGCATTTTAAAGGCAAAAAGCCTGGAACTCAAATGTTGGCGACTTAACTTCCTAACTCTCTTTTAGAAGGCATAACCTACAATTTAAAAAAAAGAAATCTTGCATAATCAGCACAGACCTCTATCATCCTGGAGTGGTTCGGACTTGCGTGTCGCTCAGAGAAAAAGGGGGCCCACTGACGGCATTCCAAGGCCCTTTTTGGAAACTGCGACTCAGCTTTAAATGAGAAATATATTTGAAAGACTGACTTGAAAAACACAAGAGCCATAAAACAGTCTCCACGGGTCCGTCATCGGGTTAAATTTCACCAAACTTCAGCAGTGATTTACTTGCTAAGATTAAGTCCAGGAGCCAGGGTTTCCGTTTTTTAAAGAGCGTCCTATTTTGAGGACTGACGGGAATCAACAGGTTACTGCCCATTGGGGCGCGCGACTCCGCCGCCACCGGCCTCCCCGCCCCTCTCCCCGCTCCTCCCCCCCGCAGGGCGCCCACTCCGGGCGGGGCCTGGGGCAGTTCCGCGTCCTGGGCCGCGGATCACGTGCGGCGGAGGCGCGGGGGGCGGGCCGGGCGGGTATAATACAGGCCGGTCGCCGGCGTCCCCCACTTCGCACGCCGCGCGGGACTCGCCGGGCCGTGAGCTCTCCGCCGCCGTGGGTCGGTAGGTGCGCGCACCCCGTTCTCTGCGCCGCGCAGTGGCGCGGGGACCCCGCGGGGCTGCAGACTGGAACACGGGGCGGTGGTCCCGGAGCCTGCCAGCCTCGCAGCCTCGGGGCGGTTTCCGGGTCGGGGCCGGGAAGGGGGCGGTCTCCTGGGCCTGCGCTTTCTCTCTTGGCTTTTGTCCTTCGAGTCTCTTCGCCCGCAGCTGCCGTGCGGGTGTAGTTTCTGGGCTTGGTTGCGGGGTAACAGTTTCCATTTGTCCCGCAAGTCCGTTACCGAAAAGGAAATGCGGTAGCAAATCTTCTTCAGCAGAATTTCTTCAGGAAGTAGCGACAGCGAGGCTGTGGGCACTGGCGCCTGACTTGCGCCCTAAGAGGGGCTCTTACTCATTCCTGTAGCACTGGGACCCTCGGCGCGGGCGGAGCGTGAACTGTGTAGCTTTGAGGGCGCGGCGGCCAGCGGGCTGTGCAGGTTCTTCCCACTCTGCTGCTTAGCACTGAGGCGGTTTTATGTGGGTGTATACGGGTCATTGGAGGCACAATTTACATGGAAGGGCCTCCTGGAGTGTTTCCTCAGAGCTCTTGTGCTTAGTTTCCCCTAGACTAAATGCAGTCCTTCCCAAGGAAGGAATAAATTCCCCCAGAGTCTTGATAGTCTTGACCGTCAAAAATGTCTTCTACTTGAAAGCTGTTGTTTAAAGATTTTACTTTTGAGTAATGTCTACACCCAGTGTGGGGCTTGAACTCACAACCTCCAGATCAAGAGTCACATGCTCTACTACTGAGCCAGCCGGGCACCGCTCTCTCTGGTTTTAACAAGGGTTTTCACTTGGTTCCAATGTGTTTGTGAACAGATGATCCTCTCCGAAAGGCATTTCTAGTATCCTGGTGAATAAACAAGACCAACATATCAACAGTGCAGTGTCTTTGCTTTTGTCTCCTGCAGACCCTCTTTCCTATTGGAACTTTTTTACCCATAATTTCTGAAAGGGGGTGTCAGAACGTGTTTGCCCAGGGGGAGAGCTGAGAGCTAGAGGGTGGGGGGAAGTGCAGAAGACAACCTCAGCTTGAATTTTTATCTCTTCCTGAAATTCCCGTTTACTTGGAAATGAATTTGAGAGAGTCTTGTCCTGGTGTCCTGAAAGCAGTGTTTTTCCCACAGATCCTGTTTCTCTGAGAAGAAAAATGGCATCTGTTGCAGTTGATACACAACCGGTATGAATTTTAAATAGTGTCTTGATTCTTTTCCCTCCCCGGGTGTTTTGAAGGCATTAACACGTCCCTCCGCTTGGTTGCAGAGTGTGGTGACTCGGGTAGTCAACCTACCCTTGGTGAGCTCCACGTACAACCTTGTCTCTTCGGCTTATATCAGTACAAAGGATCAGTATCCGTGCTTGAAGTCTGTGTGCGAGATGGCAGAGAAGGGTGTGAAGACCATCACTTCTGTGGCTGTGACAAGTGCTCTGCCCATCATCCAGAAGCTAGAACCACAAAGTGAGTTCTGATTTCTTCCTTCAAGATTCAGCCCCAAGGGAGGGGCGCCTGGGTGGCTCAGTGGGTTAAAGCCTCTGCCTTAGGCTCAGGTCTTGATCTCAGGGTCCTGGGATCGAGCCCCACATCGGGCTCTCTGCTCAGCAGGGAGCCTGCTTCCTCCTTTCTCTCTGCCTGCTTCTCTGCCTACTTGTGATCTCCATCTGTCAAAATAAATAAAATAAATCTTAAAAAAAAAAAAAATTCAGTCCCAAGGAATTGGGCAGGGGTGAGCCCGGAACTGGCTGGAATATGTGAAAGCCAGCCTTAACACTCTTAGCACACAGAGGCAAGGTCAGGGAATACTTAGCCTTTTCCCAGCACTTGCTGCCTTTGCTTAGAAACTGCCACGTGGCCCTCATTGTTACAGAAGACCTGCCTCAACAGTAGATGTTCAGGAGAGTGAAACAGTTACCTAGAGATGCCTCTGTACTGGCAGCTGAGATCACAAGGGGAGCTAGTGGGTGAACTGAAATAAAGGACTTAATGTAACTATTTTAAAAAGTAATATCTTTCAGCTGCAATTAACATATACAGGTCACCCACTTGAAGTGTACAATGAAGTGGTTTTTTATTTTCATAGAATTGTGCAAGTATCTTCGCAACTGATTTTAGAACCTTTCCATCACCTCAGAAAGAAAGCTCATACCAGTTTCTGTTTAGGATGATGAAAAAATTCTGGAAATAACAGGGTGGGTGCACGTATTGTGAATGAACTTAATGTCAGCTAATTATGTATTTTGTATACCTAGGAATGGGATTGCTGAGTCTTCTAATAGTGCGTAAAACTTTTAAGGAACTACCAGACTGTTGTCCGAAGCCCCTGCACCATTTTACAGTCCATCCAGTAGTGTATGAAGGGTCCCATTTCTTGTTACTAACTGCTTTTTCTTAAAAAATTTTTTAAAGATTTTTTTAAACCTGCTTTTGAGTAAGGGTTTATTTATCTATTTTTAAAGATTTTATTTATTTACTTGACAGATCACAAGTAGGCAGAGGCAGGCAGAGAGAGAGGAGGAAGCAGGCTCCTTGCCAAGCAGAGAGCCCGATTCGGGGCTCGATCCCAGGACCCCGGGACCATGACCGGAGCCAGAGAGGGAGGCTTTAACCCACTGAGCCACCCAGGGACCCCTGAGTAAGGGTTTAAGTCATGCCTCTAAGTGGTTAGATCATGGACTTTTAGGACTGTAAGGAAGCTTTAGAGACCGGTTTTCCAAAACAGAACTTTGCTCCTTCCCAGATGAACTTACTAGTGCGTGGGTCATTAGTGGAAGGGAAGCTTAGACTAAAAACTGGGCCTTGCTGGCCAGATCCAGGGTGCTGTTTGCATACTTTTGGCTGGTGACAAAATCAGAATACGCTACCACTTCTGGTTTAAGTGTAGGTGGGGTTAAAACGGAGTAGAAATGCTTATTTTGGGAATTTCAGTTACTTCACTCCTGGAATGATGGTTCCGGTGAAGCCTGGCTTCCCTTGGCATTAACCTTAGATGCAGTTGATGAGGAAGAAGCTTCTTAGCCAGCTTCTTACCTGGTATGCTGCTGCCTCTTCCTGCTGCTTCCTTCCACCCCTTTATTTCCCTGTCAGTAGAAAACAGTTGGCAGCAACCTGCTGTTGAGCTAGACACCAGGCGATGCATCCTTTAGTAAAGGAGGATCAACAGTTTTGCTATTCTTATTAATAAGGCCTAAGGTTCAAGGTATAATGTAGTATGTATTCATTCTTATCTGTACTTAACGTTTTCCCCATTTGCAATTCTTCTAGTTGCCCTTGCCAATACCTATGCGTGTAAGGGGCTAGACCGGATTGAGGAGAAACTGCCTATTCTCAATCAGCCAACAAACCAGGTGAGCTTGGGTGGGAGTGCTGAGGCTTGCTGCCTCACACGTCTTCGTGTTCTGTATGTTGAGCACAGGCTGTGTGTATCAGAAACAGAGAATACTCTCTTCTCCTGGATGTATTTTTGAAAGGCCACTCCCTTACTTGCTGAGTTACTTGTCAGGTTACTGCTAAGAAGCAGAGATGAGCTAGCCACTTTTGGACTAGAATGCTTTTAGTCTGATCTTTATTTGTGGTTTTGCCTCTAGGTGGTACTGCTCTCATGAGTAACTGATCCCAATGTGGTGTTAGATAAATGCGGATGTGGTGTTCAGAACCTTTTCTTACTTGGTTTCTGAGAGCACATCCAGTAGGATGGAGAATGACCTCTCTGCCCCTGAGCGGGCCTCCTGGGGCCATGTGCATTGGGCCAGGTGGGCATGTGCCGTACCTCTGTCTGCTCACAGCCTTGTGGGAGCTCCTCTCCCTATAAGTACGTCAACATGGAAAGTACCTTTTCTTCTCTGTAGTACTCTTTGTACCTTAGTACACATTCATCGAGTTTAAACTTCGACAAATTCTACATCATTTTACCTCATTGGCTCCTTGAGTGGTGGCGGTGGCAGCTAGGGCAGATAGAGCTGATAAGGAAATGGAGGCTTAACCAACTCTTAAGTGACTTGCCTCACACCTAATCTTGGGAGCGAAAGGGCCAGATTCCTTCTTTAGTGCTTCGGGGAGGCTGCTGTAGTTGGTATTTATGTCTGTGCTGCTCCTCAGCCCAGCGGTATTTCTCTATGTGTAGGTTGTTGCCAGTGCCCGGGGCGCTGTAACCGGGGCAAAAGATGCTGTGACAACGACGGTGACTGGGGCCAAGGATTCCATGGCCAGCACCATCACTGGGGTGATGGACAAGACCAAAGGAGCGGTGACCGGCAGTGTGGAGAAGACCAAGTCTGTGGTCAGTGGCAGCATTAACACAGTCTTGGGAAGTCGGATGATGCATCTGGTGAGCAATGGAGTAGAGAATGCGCTCACCAAATCTGAGTTGCTGGTGGACCAGTACCTCCCTCTCACGGAGAAAGAACTAGGTAATTGGTTAGGGCGCCTGGGTGGCTCAGTTGGTTAAGCCTCTTGTCTTCGGCTCAGGTCATGATCTCGGGGTCCTGGGACCCTGCATCGAGTTCTCGGCTCAATGACAAGTCTGCTTCTCCCTCTGCCTCTGATCTGTCACTTTGCTCTCTTAAATAAGTAAATAAGATCTTTTTTTTTTTTCTTAAAGGAACTAGGTAATTGGACTTCTGTCTTGAACTAATGGTTTATATCTTAAAAGCAGTCTTTAAAAACTGCTCCATTGAGATCTGCTTCATATGCCATAAAAGTCACCTGTGTGAGTCTGAGTGCCCAGCCATCACCACAGTCCAGTGGTACAGCATTTTTGTTAATGCCAGAAGACCCTTTGTGCCTGTTTGTAGTCCATCTCCCTTTACTTTCCCAGGCAAACGATAAGGTGTCTCTGTAGACTTTCTCCTAAAGCAGGCTTAAGTTTCACGTTGAATACCACATAGTAAGTTTGGAAACTGGAGAGAAATTACCCTAGAGAAATTTTCTGTAAATGGATTGTCTTTAATGGTCTGCTTTTGCTTTATAGAATTGTTACGCATTCAGTGCCAAATACTATGTTGTCCAAGAAGCTGACTCTAATGGATTGAGATGTGTAGATGAAAATGCAGGATGCAGTGATAACTTAATATGTTGGGTGGTTAAGCCCAGCAGCAGGCAGGAGCTGTCTTGGGGAAATGAGCCTAATTGCTAGGTGGGTTGGTAGAATGGACCAGGTAAGATCCAGGTTTAGAGGCCAGGCCTCATCATCACAACGTGTGACCCCTTATGGTCTCCCCCCTTTTTTTCCGATTTCAGAAGAAGAAGCAAAAAAAGTTGAAGGGTTTGATACAGTACAGAAGCCAAGTTACTACGTTCGATTGGGATCCCTGTCTACCAAGCTCCGCTCACGTGCCTACCAGCAGGCGCTCAACAGGGTTCAAGAAGCAAAGCAAAAAAGCCAAGAGACCATTTCTCAGCTCCATTCCACTGTGAATCTGGTGAGTAAGACTTCATTTAAAGGTAGCCAAGGTGAGTTGAGTTATTTCAATGGATGATAGTAGATGATGCAGTCATGAAATCTAAGAGTTTTAATCTTAACGAAAAACCCAAGAATAAAATGGGCAAAGAGGATACAGACTCACAGAAAAGCAGGTATAGATAGCTGAACTCTAGGAAGCAGTGTTCTCTTGGCCTCTCATACTGGCAAAGCTTGACGCTGTGGGTAATGAAGTAGGGAAGGGAAGAAGGTATGTGTGTACTTGCGCACTTCTGGGGGATATAGGTAGGGACTGTTCTGGTTAAGTTACATCTATGCCTTGAGCAGTTTTATTTTTGGAAGTGTTTCCTATAGACACTTGCAGAAATTTCGAATTGCAAAACCCTATAAGCAAGGCCTGTCAACTAATAGGAAACTAAATTGCTACATCATAAAAGAGCTATTGTGTAGCCTTTGAAAGTTGCCAAGTTACAGAACCGTATGTACTGCCATTAGAAACTGGTTTCTTGGAAGGGGAAAGAGGTAGGTGGCAACGGGGAAGAGGAGGTTTTAATTCCTTTTCCTTTGGTCATTTTATCTTCTGTGAATGTATGTACTAAATTTGAGTTGCTTTACCTCTGCTAGGCTGGAGATAAATTGGAGACTGTGGTTTAGTAGTGGAACAGGCAGTAAAGAACTATGGTTACTTGGCTGATTTACAAAAAAATCAATAAAATTAATAGCAGGGATTTTTCCTTAAACTCTCAATGGAAATTCTTGCTTTTTATATTACCTGATTGATACCATAGATCTGAGAACAGGCTAACTTGAATGACTGGTTTGTTCCCTTTGTGTTATTTCAATGTGTTCTAGATTGAATTTGCCAGGAAGAATGTGCATAGTGCCAACCAGAAAATTCAAGGTGCTCAGGATAAGTTCTATCTTTCCTGGGTGGAGTGGAAGAGAAGCATTGGCTATGATGATACAGATGAGTCCCACTGTGCTGAGGTAAGACATCAGGGACAGAGTCCTCCCCTACAGTTTCTGAGGACGTTCTTACCCAATTTTTCATTTTCATTTTCCCATCATTCCTCAGAATACTGTATTCTGTCAGAAGTTTGAACATCACTATGTACCTAGATTAAGTGACAAAAAACTAAAATGTGCAGTAACTTTAATAATCTACAGACACATGTATTACCCGTAATAGAATACTATTAAGTGGGAAACATGGGCCTCGCCCTCCTACTGGGTACAGATCAGACGGACAGGGGATACAAACATTTGTACTGCTCTTTTGATGACATAAACAAGGTGCTAGTGAACACAGATGAAAGGAGCCTAACTCAGCCTTAGAGTAAGGATGGGTGAGTCAGGGCTTGCTGGAAGAGCTCCGTGCTGCTAAGCCAGGATCTCCTGGGTGCATAAACTAGGTGAAAGGGCACTAATGTTCTGGATGCAGCAGTAGCACACTGTGGTCCTAGGAGGTGGTTCTTTGGGTTGCAGCAGCTTGTATGCATATCCCTGAAAAGTGCATAACACTGCTCTACTCAGGAATCTTAAGCTTTTAAAAGTCAAAGAATCCATGTATGTGTGGGGACACAACCCGATTACTGTAATTGAACTGATGGATTAAATAGCACTGTTAGAGCCCCTGCTGATTTGTCAACTGTTGTGTTTTCAGCACATTGAGTCACGGACTCTGGCTATCGCCTGCAGCCTGACTCAGCAGCTCCAGACCACGTGCCACACCCTGCTGTCCAGTGTCCAGGGGTTACCACAGAACATCCAAGACCAGGCCAGTCACCTGGGGGTCATGGCTGGCGACATCTACTCAGGCTTCCGCAGTGCTGCCTCTTTTAAGGAAGTGTCTGACGGCCTCCTCGCTTCCAGCAAGGGGCAGCTGCAGAAAATGAAGGAGACTTTAGATGATGTGATGGATTATCTTGTTAACAACACGCCTCTCAACTGGCTGGTAGGTCCCTTTTATCCTCAGCTGACCGAGTCTCAGAATGCTCAGGACCAAGGTGCACCGAAGGACACTAGCAGTCAGGAGGCCCAGCAGCCTCAGCACAGAACACGGTAGAGCTGTCCTTGTCACCAGGACGGGTGCAGCCTGCCAGAGACTTGGGTGATGTTGCAATTAACCTGCTAGACACCTTTGACTTGGGGACACAATTAGCTAGAGAAAAGGTCCTCAGTTGTAGTCATTTCTAACTGGAGTCAGAGTTTTAATATATTTGGCATTAGCAGATGAGTTCTGTTGTTTACCTGGCTGGTAAGAAAAGAATGCTAGGTTGGTCAGAGCCTCGCCAGGACTCCCAGAAAGTTGCTATGCATTTACGGTCTTATCCATTGTTATCATTTTTGCTGTTTGTATTGAATAAAAGCACCTTCCCCTGGGCTGTGGTGTGGGTTAGTGTCTGCTCTGTGGTCTGATCTGAGCAGGCTTCCTCTGACTGGTTTGTCTCACAAAAACATGCCTGTACAACCTTTTCTTTTTTTCCCATGAAGAAGGGCGCCCTATGAATTCAATAAAATTCACTGCAGAATAGATCAATTTATGCTGTGTGTTCCATGTGCTTTTGTGTGTTGCTTTCCTAGAGCTGCTTGGCCTGCATGACAGGGTTATTAACACACATACATGAGTTCCAGTTAGCCCTGTGGGGAATTGGCTAGTGCAGGAACATTGGAAGGCTAGTGCTAGGAATGGAGTGTTTGGTAACAGGTTGTTTTAAGATTTCATTTATTTATTTGACAAAGAGATGGGGGCGGGAGCAAGCGGGGGGGGGGGGGTGGGGGGGGAGCAGCAGGGGACAGGGAGAAGCAGGCTCCCTGCTGAGGAAGTTGGAATGGCTTGATGTCAATAGAGGGATCACCAACAGAGCTGAAGGCAGACTCAACCGACAGAGCCACCCAGGCTCCCGATGACAGGTTTTCAACAAAATAAAGCTAATGTGTATACAGGAATTTTTACGAGGGGACAGTTACTGCCTTTATCTCCCCATATATATATATGTTTTTAAACTTTCTTTTAAAGATTTTACTTGAGTAAGCAGACTCCCCTCTGAGCGGAAGCCAGATGTGGGCCTCAGTCCTGGGACGCTGGCATCATGACCTGAGCCAAAGGCAGATGGTTAACTGAGCCACCCAGGCACCCCATTTATCTCCCCATTTACTCAACCTTGGGAGAGGGGATATAAGGCTGCTCATTGCTGTCTGCCTTGCTGAAAAGGAATCTAAAGTTGAAAGGAGGCAAGTGAACCTTGAACTGTGAGACTGGTCTGTGTGCATTCTCAGTGGCCCTGGACTTGCTGTGTTGTCACTTTGGGAGAAAGTCACTCACACTAGTTAGTGAGATACTGTTAGAAGACCAGGTGTGGGAGTAATCAGACTTTGGACCCTTGGCAGGAAAGCTGCTCACTCCCTCCCTAGGGTGTTCACACTTGCAGCCCCTCAGCGTTGGTCAGTTGGGAGGAAATCTCAGGCATCTCCTTAACAACCAAGCAGCAGTATGCTGAACCGTTACAAAAACAGTTTGCGGGGCGCCTGGGTGGCTCAGTGGGTTAAAGCCTTTGCCTTCGGCTCAGGTCATGATCCCGGGGTCCTGGGATCGAGCCCCATATTGGGCCCTCTGCTCACTGCTTAGCAGGGAGCCTGCTTCCCCCCCGCCTCTCTGCGTCTCTGTTAAATAAAATCTAAAAAAACAAAAAAAAATACAGTTTGCAACTGGTGAAACACAGCGCCGCGCTTCTGCCTGTTGCTGCTAAAATAAGGTTAACAAGGCTGCTCTTAAGAACTGAAGTCTAAGATTTGTCTCCCTTTTCTACCCTGGTTCCCCCATTCTCCCCAAGAAAACAAGGAGACAGCATATAACTACATGCATCTTTGATGTGAGAGGTATTAAAGCTTACAAAGTTACAGAACTGAGTTTTCCCCAAGAATGAAACAAATGAATTGGAAGAGAGGGACTCCGTGAGAGGCTCGAAGTTGAGAGGCAACTTTGTTTCCAGGAAGGTGGACTGCCATGATTCATGGGCTTCCACGATGGAGCCTATCCATCCACATGCCCATCTGCCCCCTGTAACTGGTATTTTCTAGAGCAACTGTCTCCTAAACACTTTCTACTATTACTTACAGTTTTGTTTTGTTTTTTTTTTTTTTTAAATTTCTTAATCCAAGTGGACCATGACCTTGCCCCTCTGCCTCAAAACTCCAAGGCTCCTATCTTCTGGTTTATTCTAAATGGTTGGAAAATTACATGCCCTAGACTACACATACTTTCTTAATCTTGAACAAACATGTTTTCCCATCATAAAAGTTGTAGTGCCAGCTGAATTGCTTTAGAAATTGAGACCGTTCTCAAACCTTTATGAGGCCGACAATGTAAAAACTACTCAGCTTCCAGAGGAACACCTCTAGCCCTCATTTTTTGTCATGAGCTCTGTACGCTTGTAGTTTTGTCTGTCCTTGGGTCATGAGTCTGTGCCTACGTGCATTCTGTTCTGTTCTCAACATGTCTCATCGTGTTCTGGCTTCTTAGAGCTTTCTTGTTGCATAAATGGGCGGTTTTGGTTTAACAGACTTTTCCCCAAGGAGGACAGTTCTTGTGAGGAAAAGCTGACTAAGCACAGTATCTGGAAGGTTTAAACGTTTGGCTGCATGAAGGCTGGCATGGCATGCTTGAGTGTTCAAAGATGTTTTCTTCTTTGCATGTAATAATACAGACTGCTTAGTTCTGGGTAAAAAGATCAAAGGAATATGGCATACTAGCCATTAATCCCTTAGACTTAGCTTTCTCATCTGCAATGTAAAATTACTGATGCTTTCACAGAGGAAAGTGAAGTGTTTGAGGATGGGGTATCATTTTCTGTTTTGCACTAGAGGCATGGGGACTCCACCTGTGGGGCAGTGACATACAGTGTCTTTAACTTGCTAGTCCAGGTGTAAGCACATAATAATACCAGGTGATGATTAGGGAGATATATCCACTTTGATAAGGCATTACAGATACTAAAGAGCTAATAAAGTGAGAAAGGAAAAACTGAAATTTGGTCTATTTGAACTTTTCCTTTTTTTTTTTAAAAAGAGATTTATTTATCTGAGATAGCAGGGGACACGGGGAGAGTGAGAAGCAGGCACCCTACTGAGCAAGGGCCCTGAGGCGGGGGGCATGATCCCAGGACGCTGGGATCATGACCTGAGCCTAAGGCAGACGCTTAACCAGCCGAGCCTCCTGGGGGTTGCTGAGCTATTCCTTTCAGAAGACCATTTAGCTCACGGAGGTGGCTGGGGAGGGAGGGAGGAATACAGAGCAGGATCGATATTTGTGCATAAATCTTCAAGAAATGAAGTGTAAATGATTCCTGGGAGAGTAGATGTGGGACTATGGAAAGGAGGGCCCCTTGCCAGTCTCCTCTCCTGGGCTCTTAGGGACTTGGGACTGCGCGAGCTCCAGGAGTGACCGCACACTGAGGTCTGCATGGATTATGGTCTAGTGAAATGTGTAGATAGCTACATTTTTCTATATATGTAGTTGCATTAAAAAATTATTTAATTCACTGTTTGAGTTTGTAATAGTAGAAGGCATGAACTGTGATGAGAATGGAAAGACCAGAAACTTTCCCCAAGCAGTATTTATCGTCGTAGGGGAAGCTTGTTGATGACCATTCAAGTAGTAACTGGGGTAGAACACTACTTGTCCCTCACTCTGGCCCCAGTCTGCTAATTGAAAAATTCCCTACCTTACAAAATTAACCTGCAGAATATCACATAAAGCAGTACAGGAATGGCAGGGCAACAGTTTGGGTTTTCAGTTTTATTGGCCAAAGCAAAAGAGAATGCTAACTTAAGGGATATTTCCTGCTGGGGGTGGTGGGGGAGTTCTAATGTCTCCTAGAACTTAAAGTGAGGAAAGTAGTGGACAATGTTGTTAACTGACACTTTACAAAAGTAATGAAGAGACTAACTGGTATTTCCACGTAGATGATGATGGAGAAACAGTTACCACTTCAATTCTGTTTTCATTTCTCTTGGGTGTATGCGTGAGAGAGGCATTGGGAGTGGGTCATGTAGTCACTGTGTCTAATTGAACTGCCAGACTGTTCACAGTGGTTGCTGCATCTTACGTGCCTGCCAGCAAGCTATGGGGGTTCCGACTTCTCCACACCTTCACCAACACTTGGTGAAGCCAACCGCTTAAATGAAAACAGCATTGGGCACCTGGGTGGCTCAGCTGGTTGAGTGACTGCCTTCGGCTCAGGTCGTGATCCCAGATCGATTCCAGGATCGAGTCCCACATTGGGCTCCCACCTCTGTGGGGAGTCTGCTTCTCTCTCTGACCTTCTCCCCTCTCACGCTCTCTGTCACTCACTCTCTCAAATAAATAAATTTTTTTTAAAGATTTTATTCATTTATTTGACAGACAAATCACAAATAGGCAGAGAGGCAGGCAGAGAGAGGGGGAGAAGCAGGCTCCCTGCTGAGCAGAGAGTCCAATGCGGGGCTGGATCCCAGGACCTTGGGATCACGACCTGAGCTGAAGGCAGAGGCTTTAACCCACTGAGCCACCCAGGCGCCCCCCAAATAAATAAATTTTTAAAAAACTTAGCATTAAAAAGAGTAGATATTTCATCTACGCTGGCTGGAGCACAGGAAAACTCAGCTAAGGACATAGCTCATTTACCTATCAGACTGACTCCACGTATAAAATAACCCTAGTGAACTCTGCACAGATAACATCATTAGGTAGCGTTCTCCTGTCCTCTCTGTCTATGCCAGGGATTATCAACTGGAAAGATTGATAAAATGCAGATTCCTGGGTTCCACATCCAGAGATTCTGTTTACTAGGTCTTGGTGGTAGTACCAGGCATCTGCACTTTTTAAAAGCATCCCTTCAAAAAATAAGTTAAACAAACAAACAAACAAAACAAAAACCACTCTAAAAGCATCCCTTAAAAAAAAGAAAAGAGCATCATTCCTAGTGATTTCTGCTGCAGGTGATCTATGGACTACTCTCGGAAGCAAAGGAAAGAGGAAACAAATTACTTTTTTTTTTAAAGATTTTTTATTTATTTGACAGAGATAACAAGTAGGCCGAGGCAGGCAGAGAGGGGGGGAAGCAGACTCCCCGCTGAGCAGAGAGCCCAAATTGGGGCTTAATCCCAGGGATCACACACGACCTGAGCCGAAGGCAGAAGCCTCAACCCACTGAGCCACCCAGGTGCCCTAGAAACAAATTACTTTAACCATTGATAAAAATAGGACTAGGGTTACCTGTAGTCCCTTCTCTCCAAATAAGACCCTCAGTGTTGGTTCCATAGTGTCCTAAGACATACTCTTGGTTTATCTGCTCAGATGAATACACAGGAGCTAACAGTGACTAGATCACTTTAATTTTCTTGGGATGACTTCCTATGCTGAGAGTTCTAGCCACTTCTACAAACTTGTTAGCTAAAGAGAAATCATCGGGGTACGAGAGGGTGTTTCTACAGCAGGGAAGGGGATGTGCACCTGGAGGTAGTACCAATTGTACCACACTGTTCAAATAAAGCAGAACCAAGGTGCTCCCAGCTCTCCAGCTTGCAAGCATGTCAACAAGCTGCACAGGCAAATCTATTTCGAATGGTTATAGATTCAGAGAGAGCACAGGCACAGGGTGGGGAGAGGGAGAGCAAGAGCAAGAGCGAGAATCTCTAACAGACTCCCTGCTGAGTGCCAAGCGGACCCGGGCTCCATCCCAGGACCCTGAAATCATGAATTGAGCGGAAATCAAGAGTTGGACGCTTTTTAAAAAATCTTTTTTTTTTTTTTTTAAGATTTTACTTTATTTATTTGACAGACAGAGACTACAAGTAGGCAGAGAGGCAGACAGAGAGAAAGGGGGGGAAGCAGGCTCTCTGCTCAGCAGGGAGCCTGATGTGGGGCTCGATCCCAGGACCCTGAGATCATGACCTGAGCCGAAGGCAGAGGCTTTAACCCACTGAGCCACCCAGGCGCCCCAATATTTTTATTTCTGGAACAGTCTCATCTATCCAGGGCCTCAGGTCACCAGTAGGCCACCTTTAGGCAAATGAAAAAATGGCACCTAGCTTCAATATGTGTAGCGCCACCTTCTGAAAAGTTGTCATAGTAAATAAGGGACTCCATGAAGTGAGATGAGAAAGGTGCCCCCCAAGGTCGTATGATGAGCAACCTGCACAAAGGTACACAGGGCTGGGCGCCTGCGTGGCTCAGTTGGTTAAGCAACTGCCTTCGGCTCAGATCATGATCCCGGAGTTGCAGGATCCAGTCCTGCATCGGGCTCCCAGCTCCACGGGGAGTCAGCTTCTCCCTCTGACCTTCTCCCCTCTTGTACTCTCACTGTCTTTCCTTCAAATAGATAAAATCTTAAGGGCGCCTGGGTAGCTCAGCGGGTTAAGTGTCTGCCTTCAGCTCAGGTCATGATCCCGGGGTCCTGGGATTGAGTCCCACATCGGGCTCCCACCTCCATGGGGAGTCTGCTTCTCCCTCTGACCTTCTTCTCTCTCTCTCTCTCTCAAATAAATAAATAAAATCTTTAAAAAAAAAAAAAAGGTACACAGGGTCACAGGAATCCTAGCATGGTCATTTGGTTTCCTTGGAAAGAATGTGTTGCTAGCTTCCTGTTCTTTCAGGGAGGGACTGTGGTTATCTCAGTAATTTTGTGGTCTGTTTCTGAGTTTGGCCTCTAGCCCTGAGGGGGCGTTCTCTGCAAGAAACTCTTTACACTCCATCAATGGTCTAGACTACACTTGTTCTTGTCAGTGAAAAAGGGATTCATTTTATAGGTGTATGAAATGATTTCTCTTGTGCCACATTTGTAAAAACCTCGTGTAGATGGTCAGGCACAACTGCAACATTTTACGTTAAACTCTCCGTGGGAACCTGATGGACTGTGACTACCTCTTGGTTGCCCCACACTGTTTTAGTCACAGCCCCCAAGTAGGTTTTGCTGACAGCCAGGAATTTAATGGAAATTAGCCACTCTGGATCATTCTGGATTTATGGAGGGGGAATTGTATGGCTCTTCTAAAGCATCTCAGGTACTAGAGGCATGTTTTAAATTATTATTATTTTTTACAGTAGTACTCTAAACTTTTCCCCTAAAATTTTGAGAGTGAGATAATCAACCTTCTGCAAAGAATTCTGCTTTAGGCCAACAATTACCTAGCCTATAGGTGACTTTGGAGGTAGTGTGTATGTGTGTTGGTCTTTAAGGAACTAATGAAAATAAAAGCTACTGTTTATTAGGCACCTTTTACAAGTTAGGCTCATTCTACCTTCATTCTTCATAAGTAACCAAATGAATTAGGTGTTTTCCTCATGTGAGAGGTGAGGAAACAGTTTGAAAAGATAGATGGTAGGACGGGGTTTAGATTGATGTCTATTGATTTCGAAGGGCAAGTATTTTTTTTGTTGTTGTTGTTCTAGCACTCTTCTTTTTTTAAAACTTTTTCCAAAAATTTTATATATTTGACAGAGAGACACAGCAAGAGAGGGGAACACAAGCAGGGGGAGTGGAAAAGGGAGGAGTAGTCTTCCCATCGGGCAGGATCCCAGGACCCGGAGATCATGAGCTGAGCTGAAGGCAGACGCTTAATGACTGAACCACCCAGGTGCCCCTCTTTTTTTTTTTTTTTCTCTTAAGATTTTTATTTATTACACACACACACACAGAGAGAGAGAGAGAGTGCACAAGCAGGGGGAGTGGCAGGGAGAGAAGCAGGCTCCTCACTGAGCAAGGAGCCTGCCGCAGGGCTCCATCCCAGAAGCCTGGGATCATGACCTGAGCCTAAGGCAGCCAGTTTAACTAACAGAGCCACCCAGGTGCCCTCCCCAGCACTGTCTGATGGGAGAAAACTGCAGCTTGCCTCCTATTTGGAGTCCAGAAAATTTCTTGGCCTGAATCTTCTTGTGTCATAGCTTCCTGTTCTATTGTGTATTTGTTTAAAAATTAAAAAAAAGTGATATTGGATGTTAAAACATACAATTAATATGGGGCACCTGGATGGCTCAGTTGGTTCGCAACTGCCTTTGGCTCAGGTCATGATCCCAGGGTCTGGGGATTGAGCCCCATGTCAGGTTCCCTGCTTAACAGGGGAGTCTGCTTCTCCCCTTCCCCCAGCTCATGCTCTCTCTCACTCACTCTCTCTCTTTCAAATAAATAAAATCTTAAAAAAAAACCAAAACCGCAACAACCCCCCCCCATACAATTAGTAGAGATAGTTCAGAAGAGAGAGCTAAGTCATGCATATCTTTTAACTAATAAGGCTAAAGTTGCAATAGTTGACTTGTCTAGTTAATGTTCTGAATGAATTTGTAAACTCGTTGGATTTTGTGGATGTCAGGTTGCATTGAATATTTGCAAAGTCAGCATTCATAAATAGCTAGAATGCAGTTAGATCTGCACAAACTGAGAGCCTTGGGAACAAATGGTAGAAGTCTGTACTCAGACCAGACGTTTCTCTGAGCACCTGAGTCCAAAGGGAAAAGTACAACAAACAAGATTCCTTCTTATTGTCTGTTTTCCCTCTTGTTTTACTATTTCTTAATTGTGAAATATACACAACATCAAATTTACTATTGTAACCATTCTTAAGGGTACAATTCCATGGCATTGTGTACATTCACCATGTTGTGCCATCGTTACCACTTTACGGTTCTAGAACTTTATCATCCCAAACATAAATTCTGTACCTGTTAAACAATGACTCATTTCCTTCCTCCCCCTCTCTCTGTGTTTTGACGGATTTTTGTGTTGCTAGTTATGTTGCTTCTGTTAGGTGATTAGCCAACCTTTTTCTCTGCTGTCAAGCTTCCAGCCTTCAGTAATTTATTAGACCTTACTAATTTTCTGCTTCTAATCTGCTGTTGGCTAGGAAACATCACTTAGCTTATCAAATTTGCATGTAAAGGAAGAGTTCCTAGAAATTCTTATCCCTGAAAGCCTTTCCTCTGCGGAGAAATGCTAGGACTTTGTGATGGCTATTTCAACTATTAAAAGACCTTTTCCTTCCTCAGTTCCTAGACATTTCCCAAAGGGTTTATATTTGTAGGTCACACTTATGACAAAAGTGGAGCATTACTGTTTTTAAGAGAATAGTAAATTAATAGATGAATAACCAGAAAGGCCTGATATTTTGTATTTTATAAAACACATTCATTTAGTAAGTTCCACCCTAGGTAGTTTCCTTTCAGTTTAATTTTTTTTTTTTTTAGATTTTATTTATTTATTTGACAGACAGATCACAAGTAGGCAGAGAGGCAGGCAGAGAGAGAAGGGAGGAAGCAGGTTCCCCGCTGAGCAGAGAGCCGGATGCGATGCGGGGCTCGATCCCAGGACGCTGGGATCATGACCTGAGCCGAAGGCAGCGGCTTTAACCCACTGAGCCACCCAGGCGCCCGATAGATTCCTTTCAAAGAGAAGTTTCCTTAGTGCTTTTATAATATGAGTGAATTGTGGGACTAAGACTATAAACACCTTGTTAGCCTGTCTATGGAGAAAGTAAGGGCCATTCACAAGCAGACGTGTATCTAGGAGCTCACCTGGACGTGACTGCACATTTCATTAGTGTTTGTTTTAATATCCAAGATTCTTCTTTTTCAGGTATTTGATTTCACTGCCATAGACTTGACATCTGAGACTGATGAAATTCCAGATATTATAGCTTTGGAAGAGGAGGATGCATCAGATTACTCTCATGCTAATGGTCCTGAGTCCTCTCAGGGCAAAACATTGAATAACTAACAAGACATACTCCTTTTGGCTGAATATACAATTTGGGTCACATTAAACTTCATGCTTGCTCATGTGTTTATTCCCGAGGCTTTGGGGATTAACCTCTTGTGGGTTACAATTTCTTTCTTTTTTCCTTTCTTCCTTCCTTCCTTCCTTTCTTTCTTTTTGGCTACTTGGTCTTAATTGTAATGAAACTCTGATTGGTGTAAACTTTTGTAAGAGAATCTAGTTCTGCAGCATATGTCATTTCATGTAATTCAAAATTTAATCATTGATTTGCCTATAATAAAAATTGTGCTGTGTATAATCTTGAATCAGAGTGATTAAAAACTTTTTTTTTTAAAGATTTTATTTATTTATTTGACAGACAGATCACAAGTAAGCAGAGAGGCAGGCAGAGAGAGAAGGGAGGAAGCAGGCTCCCCACTGAGCAGGAGCCCGATGCGGGGATCATGACCCGAGCCGAAGGCAGCGGCTTTAACCCACTGAGCCACCCAGGCGCCCCTAAAAACATTTTTTTAACTTATATATTGACACTTTTGTCTTTATTTTTGGTCTCCCAGGGTGGGTATCTTAATAGGTCTGTGGGTCAGCGTTTTTGTTTTTTGTTTTTTGTTTTTTTCTTTCTCCTAGCCTAGTGGTGGGCAACTGATTGAAAATAGATCAACTAGGAGGAAGTATATCGCAATAAGTAAAGACTGTGTGTTCTAATATTGGCTCTGCCACTTACTAGTTGTGTGACTTTAAACAAGTTACTTAATTTCCTTATACCTCTACTTCCTCATCTGTAAAATGGGCATAATAGTAGAGTTTGTTATGAAGAATAAACAAATTAACATTTGTGAAAAGCTTAGAGCAATACCTGGCATAAAGTAGTGTTAAATAAGTATTAAATGGTAGAAACAACGGTTGACCCAGTAGTTGTGAGCATCCCTAGTGTCCAAATAGTAGTTTTGAAATGTCTTTTCCCACTAAAAGAAAGCAGGGCTTCTTGGAGAAATGGCTGATTCCAGGTTTGAGGCAGAAAATTTACAAGATGATCCTTGAACTTCTTGCTACTCCATATGGCAAGGAAACTGACTTGAAGAGTCTCCCATTGACTAAAGATAGGACAGTTTGAACTTCAGTAAGGATAATAATTGCAATAGGTTGAACCCCATCAAGTGCGAACCCTTTTAAATATCGAAGTGTATCATTATACATATAGAAATTTAATTGGTCACCTTCAGGGGATGATAACAAACCAATTAACTGTTAAATAAAGGAAAAAACAGCCATCAAAAAAAAATTTAAATCTTGCCATTTGCAAAGATGTGGATAGAACTGGGGGTATTATGCTAAGCAAAATAAGTCAGTCAGAGAAAGACAATTATTATATGAACTCTCTGGTATGAGGAATTTGAGAAACAAGACAGAGGATCATAGGGGAAGAGAGAAAAAAATGAAACAAGATGAAACCAGAGAGGGAGATAAACCGTAAGAGACTCAATCTCAGGAAACAAACTGAGGGTTGCTGGAAGGGAGGGTAGTCGGGGGTTGGAATAATGGGGACTTTGGGGACAACATGTGTTGTAATGAGCACTGGGTATTTTACAAGACTTATGAATCACAGAACTGTACCCCTGAAACAAATAAACAATGTATGTTACTCAATTGAACTTTAATTTAAAAAAGAAAAAATAAAGAGAAAGAATGAATGATTTATCTTCCTTTATATATACACCTATATTTTTAAGATTTTACTGATTTATTTTAGAGGTGGGGAGGGGCAGAGTGAGAGCAAGAGGGTCCTAAGCAGACCCCACACTGAGTGTGCAACCCAACACAGGATCCATCCCACAACCCTGAGATCAGACCTGAGCAGAAAACCAGAGTTGGACTCCCAGCTGACTGTGCCACCCAGGCACCCTGTTTTTCCTTGTATCCTTACCCCTGGATAAAACAGTAAATGTGGGAAAATTTCTATCATAACATTATTGCTACTAACAAGAAAAAAATGATTATCTTGGTCAGTTTGGACTGCTATAATTACCTTAGACTGAGTGGTTTACACAACAGACAAGTATTTCTCACAGTTCTGGAGGCTGAAAGTTTGCCATCAGGGTATCAGCCTGGTTGGGTTTGATGAAGACCCTTCTAGGTTGCAGTGAATCCACTTGCCTTTATATCTTTAAACGGTGGAAAAAGCAGAGCCTTAAGCAAGCTCTCTTGTGACTCTTAGGACATTAATCCTGTTCAGGAGGGTTCCACCCTTATGATCTCATCTAATCCTAATTATCTTCCAAAGACCCCACCTTCTAATACCATCACATTGAGGAGTAGGGTTTCAACACAGGAATTAGGGGGAGAGAGGAGCCAACATTCAGGTCATAGCAAATAATAATTTAGAATTTTGACATTTTGCAATGTCCACTATATTAATAGATCTAGGCATTCAGCATCAATGGCTGTCAATGGCATAAATAAAGCTATGTACAGATTGATGAAACAGCACCACCATCAACTAGACTTGCCATAGGGATCATATCTGAATCTCATCAATCCTCTGGATCCAGGGGCCAATTTGAAGGAAATACAGAGGACAGAAACAGAAGAACATGTTGAACTACAGCAAAGATACAATCAGTAAAACCTAGAGTAAGGCATATTATTCAGGTCAAATATTATTCTGTTCCTCAACAGAAAAGTCATAAGAAAAAAAGGAGTAAGGGAGGATGGAGGAAAGCCTGTATATTAAGTGATAGTATTAAAAAAAAAAGAAAAAATCTGTTAAAGACTGAAAAAAAAAATGAAAAAAAAGAAGAGGGCAAGGCAAGTATAAAAAGGGTAAGACTGAACTATAGTGTCCAGAGAAGCACATTTAACTGGCGAAACTATAAGACAGTGCAAAGAAGTGATTACTATAAAAGTGAAAATGGTGGTTCTTTTCTTGGGAAAGGAGGGGTTTCAGAAATGGCTGGAAAAGTTTTATTTCTTGTCCTTGGTGGTAGTTATAAGGTCATTCACCTAGAATGACACATTAAGCCATTTTTTAAAAATGTTAAGTTGGATTGCTGGCATATAAAGATTGAGTGGAGTGGCACATGATTTGTCATTTTCTGAACTTTACTCTCCTGGCCTTTCCATTCTTTATTTATGCTAGTCAATACCCATCGCATAAAGCCCCCTCCGAAGCAGTTGTGCTGCCAGATGAAAGGAACACTCAGCATTTGAGGGCATACAAGAGGGCATTTTATTAATGACAGACCTAGGGCGTAGTGTTTATATGTCGTTACAACCCACAGCTAGTGAGATAGGTTAGGATGGAACCCATTGCTTTTTCTTCTACACCGAGCCACAGTCCCAAAGCTCCATTTTTTTTTTTTCTTTTACCTGACGAAATCAACCAACAGGAGAAAAAGGAACCATAGCCACAAAACAGAAGAAAGCGCCAAGCCACGGAGCAACTGCGAGATAGCGTTTGAAGTTACGCGAACTCAAAAGTCTTCGCTGGCGACGCAATGCACTGTGGGTTTTGTAGTTTTTCGGTAGGGCCTGGCGGGACGAGATGGAGACTAGGGTGCATTGCATGGCGGGAAATATAGTCGGCCGTGGAAGTCCCTCCTCCACCGGAAGCCAGGCAGCGCCAGCGCTTACCGCTTTTCCGGAAGCGCGGGAGTCTTGGTTTTTGTAGGCTTTGCTTAGGCAGCTGTACCGTAGTACCGTTAAAGGCTTCGTTTCCCTGAGACTTCATGGCCGTTTGAGGCGACATGGCTCCGGGCGACAGAGGAACAGGCGGTGACAATGGAGGGGCCGCCGCTACCTCAGGCTGCCCGTAGGGAGGGAGCCTGAAGCCACTCTGAGTCTCTCGGGCCTGTGCTTACTTCTTTTGCAGTGATACTGCCTACGGCGAAGATGACCTCGGTGTGGGTCACTTCTTTCGAGAAGGAGCATCTCTGGATGTATCTGCAGGCGCTCGGTTTCGAGCCAGGCCCGGCCACCATTGCCTGCGGAAAGATCGTGTCGCACACGCACCTCGGAGTGTAAGGAGCCGGGGCTGACGGGGCGGGGGGAGTCCGAGCTGGGACGCGCTGGTGTGACCCACCCTTTCGCGGACCTCGCTGGGTGATGAAATCAAGTAGTCCCGCGGTTACTTTGTGCCGCCACTGGCACAAAGCCCTTGCTCTTTGCGGGTGCCAGCCTGGTGGCAGAAACTATCAATCGCGGAACGGTGCGGGAACGCTTTGTAAGGGGTCGTGTCTGCAGTTGGGGCAAGACTGGAGGGATAGCTTAATCCTGCTTTAGTGGTGATGCTGGGTGGTCTGTGAAGTCCATGGAGGGATGGAGAGTTGGTCGTGGAAGGGTGTGAGAACAGTATGTTCAACGACTTTGGGACCCAAGGAGCCTTTCATGGTGGTGGTTTTCTAGTTGATAATTTTTACTTTTTGAATTAACAAACTGAGACGTTGCGTAGTTCAGAAAAAAATAGTAGAAAAGTGTATGAAAATGGAAAGTAAAAATCCCTCCCTACTTTGTCTCTAATATAATGGTTGTGAACATAAATCTAGATACTTTGTATGTATTCCTGTGTCTAAACTTACCAACTTAGGGGGTATTATCTTTTTCACTATAGCCCAAGAGAAATTGGAGATAAGTAGGTTGTTAACTGTTCTGTCTTTTGACTTTTCTGATTGTTTTCATTTTTCTAGTGGCAGTGTTTTACTAATGTGCTTAGACGTCTATTTCTTTATATATCAGTTCAAACGATCTCTTGATTCCCCAGTATGTAATTTCACAATGAAAGTTGCTGTTATTTATAAGATAATTCATTAGCTCACTCACACTTTCCTGCCCTTCCGTGCCTCCTTCTTGACTTTTTTCAAATGTATGTTGTTTTACTGTCAAAGGTTTAGAGCCATACTTTTTTTTGTGTGTGTGTGCTTAGAGCCATAATTAAGATTTACTGGTTAACTATTTGTTTAGAGGTTACTGTTATTTACATGTAGAAGTGCTTTGTTTAGAAGCCTATTCTAAAAATTGTCAACCAGTAGAGAGCATTTCTAAGGTTATACTTATGTATTAATAAATAGTCCAGTTATTTCACATGATTTACTTGCCCACAGTATAGTTTCATTTTCTTTGTACTGGCAGAGAAGCTTGAAGCTTCTCCAGGCCTTCACTGAGGATGCTTGCCATTTCCACCGCATCCTTCTCTTCAGTGTTTAGCAATTTGAGTTTTCTCTCCAGCTGCAGTCTGTTTTCTACCTTTGAAAATTAGTTAAAATCTGGGCTCCCTCCTCCCCAGCACCATCATAGATGATCCCTAAGAGTCATTTTAGTTGGTTGTTAGGAGGGAGCTATCATTTTGAAACAGGTGTCCTCTTTAAAATGCTTCAGGCTTGAATATACTGCCAAATTGACAAAAAATTTTTTTAGCTTTTTTAATTCACTTACATATAATATGGGTACGCAGGGTGAACAGAATAGGCATAAACTTTCCCCTTGCAGAATCTCAGTCTAGTGAATGAACAAACCTTCAACAGATATCTTACTAAAAATTCTAATAAGTGTTAAAGGGAAGACAGCAGGATACTATGTGAAAAATACCAGGCTTGAGAGATAATAAGAAGGAAGGATCTTCCTTTGTGTTAGTTGAGGAATAGAAACATTTCAAGGACAAGAGTTGTTTGACATATGGATAAGCATGGGAGCTTTAATCTCAACTCGTTTTATTTCAACTTGAGAACAAAGCTTTTTCTGTTCAAAGGTGTACTCCCCTACATTTGTCCTGCATTCCAGTGCGTCACAGCTCCTTTTGTAATTGCCTAACTTTTTTTTTTTTAAGATTTTATTTCTTTGACAGAGAGAGAGAGGTCACAAGTAGGCAGAGCAGTGGCGGGGGGCCGGGGGGGGGGTGGGGAGCAGACTCCCCCTCCAGCAGAGAGCTGTATTCGGGGCTTGATCCCAGGACCCTGAGATCATGACCTAAGTGGAAGGCAGAGGCTTAACCCACTGAGCCACCCAGGCACCCCAAGTAATTGCCTAACTCTTAAGCCAGTTTTTTTTTTCTAGTCTGAAAATAAGGAATCACACAATTGAGATATCCCTACAGATAATTGTTGAAAATGTACCAGACATGGGAAGATCTCAGATCTCTGTTTTAAGTGTTAAAAATATTTCATATTAGCACATAGAATATCCTTAGATATATTCTATTATGTTCTAATGAGCTTCCCCTGCCCCTTTTTGATGATGTCCTCAGTTTCTTCTGAGACTTTTCCTTTATAGTTATTTGCTTCTTTTGCTTTTAACTTCCTTTGATACTACTGTGGTGAACTCTTCTCTTTTGCACCCATGCAGATGACCTTTTTATACTAGAATAATGGGGGAGGGTTCTTATAATCTTTTATCTGATAACTTTGACAGGTTATTTCTTTTCTTTCCTGAGTGTGAACTTTTAACTTCTCTTGGGATATGTGCTCCATTTTTATCCCCTTTTCACTTATCCAGAGAACTTAAATTGTTTTTTTTTTTAAATTTTAAATTAACATATAATGTATTATTTGTTTCAGGGGTACAGGTCTGTGAATCATCAGTCTTACACAATTCACAGCACTCACCATAGCACATACCCTCCCCAGTGTCCGTCACCCAGCCACCCCATTTCTCCCACCCCATTTCCCCTGGTACTACTCAGACTTTACTACAAGGACTTTGAAAAATGGTGGCTGTATCTCTGTGCCAAGTTTGACTTGGTTTGCCTTGGGAATTGCCGAAGTGTAGCTTAAAATCCTACAGGTGGGCCATGCAGTAGAACATGACATCCGAGGTGGATCCTTTTTCATCAGCAGGTTGTTGTAGATGAAGTTCAGAAAACTCTCCTCCTTCTGGCTCTGGTAGTCCCTGAAGCCTGAATTTTCTGTGTCTTACCAGACACAGGGTGTGAGGAGTGGGCATCCATCCTAGAACAGTGGCTGATGACTCTGGCCCAGTGGCTGCCATACTGCCCTTACGCTAACTCTTGATTCCTTATAGCTGTGTAGCATTTCTTATATGGTTTGGTTTGTTGGTTATTTTTATTTTTATTTATTTATTTATTTATTTATTTTTTCAAAAGATTTTATTTATTTATTTGACAGAGAGAGATCACAAGTAGGCAGAGAGGCAGGCAGAGAGAGAGGAGGAAGCAGGCTCCCCAGTGAGCAGAGAGCCTGTTGCGGGGCCCAATCCCAGGACCCTGGGATCATGACCTGAGCCGAAGGCGGAGGCTTTAACCCATTGAGCCAGCCAGGCGCCCCTGTTGGTTGTTATTTTTAATGTAATTGTATTTTTTTAAGGCTTGTCTTGATTAGGAAAATCAGGACAATCAAAACTTTAAAAGACTTGGTAGAACTACATCATATAAGGGTGGTTCTGGGGTTAAAACATAATGGTTAAGACCCTGGACTCTGGGTTCAGATGACGTATTTCAAGTCACTGCTCTTCTGCTTCCCAATGTGATTTTGGATAGTTTTGGCAAATTATCTATTCTCTTTAAATTTAAAAAACTACAATCTGATGTCATTAGAATTAATCCATGGCAAAGCAGCTAGTACAGTATTTAACTTTATGGTTGTGGTAAAGATTAGATGAGTTATTGCCTGTAAAAGGCTTAAAATACTACCTGGGAAATGATAAACTATTGGTAGCTATTTTTATTGTTATTGGTTTGTGTCATTTTCAGGATATAATAGGCCACAGTTTTCTCTCCACCTAATTAGGTTTTCCTTTTCTTTTTGTAGAATATTCTCATTGCGATAAAGGAAGTTTTTTTTTTTTTTTTTTAAAGATTTTATTTATTTATTTGACAGAGAGAGAGATCACAAGTAGGCAGAGAGGCAGGCAGAGGTGGGGGGGGAAGCAGGCTCCTTGCTGAACAGAGAACCCGATGTGGGGCTTGATCCCTGCACCCTGAGGTCATGACCCAAGCTGAAGACAGAGGCTTAACTGACTGAGCCACCCAGGTGCCCCTCGATAAAGGAAGTTCTACCAGTGTTATATTTGATCAGTATTATCAGAATCAGAAAATTTTTATTGTTTTTCTTTTCTTTTTTCTTTTTTTTTTAAAGGAATGAACTATTTATTTATTTTTTTAAATTTATTTATTTATTTTTTAAAAGATTTTATTTATTTATTTGACAGACAGAGATCACAAGTAGGCAGAGAGGTAGGCAGAGAGAGAGGGAGGAGATAGCAGGCTCCCTGCTGAACAGAGAGCCCGATGCGGGGCTCGATCCCAGGACCCCGAGATCATGACCTGAGCTGAAGGCAGAGGCTTTAACCCACTGAGCCACCCAGGCGCCCCTCTTTTTTTTTTTTTAAGATTTTATTTATTTGACAGAGAGAGACACAAGGAGAGAGGTGACACAATCAGGGGGAGTGAGAGAGGAAGAAGCAGGCTTCCCGCTGAGCAGGGAGCCTGCCCCAGGACCCTGGGATCATGACTTGAGCTGAAGGCAGCTGCTTAATGACTGAGCCACCCAGGCACCCTACTTGTTTTTCTTAATTATAAAATGTATATGAATTAAAAAAATTAATTTGCTTTGACCTCTTGAAGAGAATGAAAAATACTAATTTGTGTTAAACTCTTACACAGCTTTTGATGCTGTCTAGTTTTATTAACCATTTTTCTTTCTTTTTTTTTTCCCTGCTTCTCTTTCTTTTTAAACTACTAGGAACATGTTTGACAAGTTGAACCGTGATGCCTTTCAAATCGTTTCTTATTTTTTGTTTCAAACACTGGACCAGTCTCTCACCAAAGAAGTTTTCAAGTGAGTCAAGTTCTTTTCTTTTCTTTTTATAAGTAGTCATTCTCAAATTTGAAAAGGGAGTATGCTCTGATATAAGCCAGAATTTCAGCTTTGTCCTTTTACTAGTATGAATGGATATCACAAAAGTCAGGTTTGAATCTTATAAATTTAGTGCTTGACCTTTGTAAATCTGAGTGATTTTTCTTAGGTACCTATCTTAAAATCATATATTTTAAAATCATTGATTATTTTATAGATAAGACTTTTGTTTTATATACTTAGTTCCTAACATTCTTCTTAGTCACAATTAGGCCAAACAGTTAATTGGTACCAGTCTATCTGTATAGTTTTGCCTTATTCTTTTTTTTTGTTTGTTTGTTTTTGCTGATTACCCCCTGCCTTACTCCTTTTTCTGTAGGCAATATTACTTGTTTTGTCTATTTTTACTTTTTTTTTTTTTTTAAGATTTTATTTATTTCACAGAGAGAGAGAGAGAGAGAGATCACAAGCAGGCAGGCAGAGAGAGAGAGGGGGAAGTAGGCTCCTCGCCGAACGGAGAGCCCGATGCTGGGCCCGGGATCCCAGGACCCTGAGATCATGACCCGAGCCAAAGGCAGAGGCTCAACTCACTAAGCCACCCAGGCGCTCCTTGTCTATTTTTACTTTTTGGGTGTCTCTAAATCCTTACTATTTTTGTCAGTGATATATAAGTGTTAAGTGCTGTAGGAGAAAATCATTCCTATTAAGTTTAGTCTAATGTTAGATACTGTTGAGTATTAGTTTAAGGAGGAGATAAAAACATGAATACCGGTAAACCTTGGTTCCAAGATATTTTGCATGTGTCTACCACCAGAAAAAGTGTTTTAAGTTTGTTTTGATATTTGTATTTTGCTGTTATCCTCTTAAATACAAAAGCACAGTGTCTGCTTTACGATTCTTTCCTTCTCCATCTGCCCTTCCCCCAACTTGTGCTTTCTTTCTTTTTTTTTTTTTTAAAGATTTTATTTATTTATTTGACAGACAGAGATCACAAGTAGGCAGAGAGGCAGGCAGAGAGAGAGAGAGGAGGAAGCAGGCTCCCTGATGAGCAGAGAGCCCGATGTGGGGCTGAGGACCTGAGGGGCTCAGGACCTGAGCCGAAGGCAGAGGCTTTAACCCACTGAGCCACCCAGGCGCCCCTCAACTTGTGCTTTCTGTCTCTAAAAATAAATCTTAAGAAGAAAAGCAACAATAACAACAAAAAAAAAAAAAAGAAGAAAAGCAACAAGTACATTGTTTAGGCATTGTTATTTTTGATAATTTATTCTTAATATTTTGTGTCCGGTTAAAGCTATGAGTGACCAGGAGCACATGTATATTTAAAACATCTTTTTTGGAAATCTCTATCTTTAAGCTATAGGACTTATTCTGGCCAAATAAAAATAGATTTTCTAATTTTTTCCCCCTTTTTCTGATTATAAACAAAATACAGTTCATTTTAAGTAATTCAGGAACTATAGAAAAATGTAAAGATGGAAGTAAGCATCATTCCTAAACTCACTAACCAGAAAGTATCACTGCTGATATTTTAGCCTTTTAGTCCTTTTTTTAATGCATACTTAATTTTTTACATGACTATATAATGTATGTTATGACATAGAAGTATTAAAAAATGAGGTCCTAAACAAATAATTATGTCTCAGAAAAAAATTTATCAGGGGAAAGTAATAGGTAAATTTTAAGTCCTTTGTTTTTGACTAAAACAGAGGCAAAACTTTGTAATCATTTTATATATTGTTTATACACAAAACAGTAGTACACACTGACTGTGTTATGGGTTGTCTCTGGGAGTGCAAAGCGCTCATGTCATTCCTTCCATGCTCTTCCTGTGCAACCATTTATGTTTCTCTCTCTCTCACCCCCCCACCCCCCAGGCTTAACATACTAATTTATTAATACCATCTTTTTGCATTAGTTCAGTGAATTCATTGAGAGTGTTGTCTTCTTTAGCTGATTTGTAGTAATTTTAATGATGTTTCATTCATTTAATATATGTCTACACTGATGATTTGTGGTAAACTGGACTCAACCTTATGGTAATTTATAAAGGAAAATGCCCAATTTCTCACAAGTTGCTGTCCTTCTTTAGTTGAAATCTATAAATATTAGCTTTGGTTCATTTAGCACTTACGTTTCTAGTATAGGACAGAAGTTTCATGTTTAAAAATTTTGCTGAGTTTTTTTGTACACAATTCTAATGCTTTTATATCTGTTTTTAAGGCTTTGTTGGCCTCCATTTGACCAAAAGAGTGACACTGAATTCCGGAAACATTGCTATGAATGGTTAAAAAAGATTTCTGTAAGTATTCTCTTTCTGAAAGATGTAAACTTAAGTTAAAAACTACATTAAGGGATCCCTGAGTGGCTCAGTGGGTTAAGCCTCTGCCTTCTGCTGAGGTCGTGGTCTTAGGGTCCTGAGATCGAGCCCCGCATCAGGCGCTCTGCTTGGTGGGTAGCCTGCTTCCCCCTCTCTCTCTCTACCTACTTCTCTGCCTGCTTGTGGTCTCTGTCAAATAAATAAATCTTTAAAAAAAAAAAACTACCTTAAATTTTATTTTTGGCTTTATTGAAGTGTAATCCTACATTAATTTTTTGGAGGTGAAGTCTTTAATGCTTTTATGCTAACAGTATAATAGTGAAGAAATACTTGTTAAAATAATATTTTTGGTGGTTTTGGTTAGGATTTTGTGTATTTCTAGGAAACCAGCTTTGCTGCCTAGATGCATTGGAAATAGGTTTCTGAGTTCTTGCAAGTTTATGTCATAGTTTTTGTTTAAAGAAACTTTTTAAATTTTATTTTATTTTTAAAAAGATTTTATTTATTTATTTATTTGTTTGTTTGTTACATATTTTATTTATTTGCCAGAGAGAGAGAGTACATACAAGCAGGCAGAGAGGCAGGCAGAGGCAGTGAGAGAAGCAGGCTCCCTGCTGGGCAGGGAAAACTTTTTTGATGATAGATTACCTTAACTTGTGTCCCCATACAGTATCCATAATTGTGGCTTTATATTATAATTATTTTTTGTGACCAAGTCCACCAAGAGTTTAGAAATATTCAAATATTCAATTTCTGGTTCAAATGGAATAATCTTTACATAGTAGGAATTATGGCTGTCAGTATTACTATTTTCAGAATTTTCTATTATTATTTTTATTATTATTATTATTTTCTATTATTTATTTGACAGAGAGCACCCATGAGGCATGGGTTGGGAGGGGCAGAGGGAGGGGCAGAGGGAGAGGGAGAGAGAGATTCTAAGCAGATTCTGCGCTGAGCGCGGAGCCAGAAGCGGGGCTTGATCCCGACCCTGAGATCATGATCTGAGTCAAAACAAGAGACACCTAAACAGCTGTGCACCTGGGGCTCCCCAGAGTTATGGTTATTACTTGATAAGGTTATTATTCATAAAGTCTTCAAATTATCTTATTTCTTTTTTCCATAGGTGGAATGTGGAAGTAGCTTTCCTCAAGTTGTTGGGTCACTTTTTCTTTCTCCTGGTGGTCCTAAGTTTATTCATCTGATGTATCATTTTGCAAGATTTGTTGCAATAAACTATATCAAAACCCATTCTAAAAGTAAGTTATATTTTTAGTAAGAATTTTTTTGTTTTCACTTTTAAATTTTTGTTTTTCATAATTTATAAGTCATAAAGAGATTTTATAAAGTCATAAAGAGATTTTAATAAAGCAAGGTAGGATAAAAACATTAAATTACCTCACAAGGTAATAGTTAATATTCTACAGGAACTATAGTTTGAAAGCCTCTAACGACCGTAAGTAACTATTGGTGTGTGTATGTATAATTTCTGAAGACCATTTGCTTGGTCAAAGGAATTGTGCATTTTGTTAGTTATCCGTGTATTTTCTGTCGAGATTGGTCAGTTTATACCTCTGTCACCAGTGTATGGAGAGGTTCTGTTTTCCCAAAGGCTCAACAACATTGTGTGTGGTCAGACATTTTTATCTTTTTAGTCTGATAGGTTAAAATGGAATCTCAGGGTGGTTTTAATTTGTATTTCTCTTATTTAGTTAGATTGAAAATTGTTTCATATATTTAAGAGCAGCTTGTGTTTTTTTATATACTATATTCATAATTGTTCATTTTTCTCTTTTTTAATTTTTTTTTTATTATTTTTTTTAAAGATTTTATTTATCTATTTGACAGAGATCACAAGTAGGCAGAGAGGCAGGCAGAGAGAGAGAGAGGAGGAAGCAGGCTCCTGCCAAGCAGAGAGCCCGATGCGGGACTCAATCCCAGGATCCCGAGATCATGACCCGAGCCGAAGGTGGAGGGTTAACCCACTGAGCCACCCAGGCGCCCTGTTCATTTTTCTCTTAAGTTACAGGTTTTTTTCCATTTATAGGAGCTCTTATTTATTACTATCCTTTCTCTGTGATGTGATATGTAAGCCTTTTTTTTTCCATTTTGTTTTCTATGCATGATTTTTAAAGAACTTATACATATGATCTTGGTGTTTAAGTATTTGTATATGTAAAATTTAATGCAACATAAGCATTGTTACCAGTTTTTCTTTTCATAGGTGGTCTATTCCAATTACATGTAGCCTGAAGTATTTTAGTATATGTGCTGTTGAAGCGAGCACTAGCCCAAAGTATTTCATATGAAGTATGTATGTTTGGACTTAGCAAGAGTTTGTTGTGCATAGGCGTCTAAGCATGGGTTGTCTTATTTCTGATTTCTGATTTAAATAAATTCCTGTCAGCATGTTTAGTGTCTAGATGACTTCTACATTCAGTGAACTCATCCCCAGTTGAATATATAGAATTTGTGGTTTCTTTGGGGGTAGCACTAGGACCTGGATTAGTAATGTTAGGTGCACTGGAGTGGTCTCCGTTTATCCATTTAGCCATTAAAGTAGGATTTATTACAGCTAAAAATGTGGATTCTGAAATGTTTGGGTGGATTGTTCTCAGGGTCTGCTTTGATCATTAGTAACACAGCCAAGAATTACCTGAGAAATGGAGACTGGTTTTGTTTGGTTGTCCTGTTGGTCTTACTAGATAGAAAAATAAACAGCAAAGGACGTGTTGTGATCTAACCTCATCTCTTTAATTGATTTTCTTTCTTTGTTGTGAAGAGATCCTGGTAAGAAGTTGCTCTTGTATAAGAGTGTATTTGTTCATGGATATATCAAGCTGTGATAATAAGAATTATTTGGGGCAGAGAGACTTTCAAAGTTTTTATGATTCTATAAAACAACTCAACTTCAGATACCCTTTTTTAGTTGCCTACTTAAAAATAGATTTCCATGCTTTTGTTAAAATTAGTTGTATCTGTTTATGTGGCATACCAGTTTTTAAGGAGTTGTAGTTTGAGTTATTAATCTCTTAAAATTAATGAATCTCCAATTTTTGATATTTGATATTTTCTGTCATCTTATTTGTCTTCCATGTAGATTCTTCTATACGTTTTACAGAGACATTTAATGTAAAATCACAAGATATGCACAAATGCATTGCCAGATGCCATGTGGCACGTAATAGATTTTTACACATTTTGCAAAGAGAAGACTGTGTTACCCGAAAGTATCAGGAAAATGCGCAGTAAGTAATACATTGATAGTTAGAAAATGAAAATTCCAGGGGCGTGTGGGTGGCATAGTTGGTGAGGCATCTGACTATTGGTTTTGGCTTAGGTGGTGATCTCAGGTTTGTAAGATCTAGCCCTGCTCATGGCTCTGCACTGGGTGTGAAGTCTGCTTAAGATTCTCTCTCTCCCTCTCCTTCTGCCCCTCCCTCACATGCTCTCTCTTTCTCCCCCCACCCCACCCAAAAGAAAATGAAAATTCCGTTCTCCTTAGCAAATGTCATCAGTGTACCTTCAGTGGCAGTAATCTGTGCCTACCTCAAAACCCCTTAGTGTCCTATTTTCATTTTAAAGCCGGATAACTTCTGAATAACATATTTTAAAACTGTGCAGATGTACATGAAACTTTAGAGCAAAGGAAAATATTACCTTAGTTTAAAAATTCAGTGTCTTAGGTGTTTTTCATTTTATTAAACATGGATTTACATCTTTATGCTGTAATTATTGTGCTCATTCTATTTTGTATTTTTTCTCTTCATATTTTATTCTGTAAATTTTTCCATATTGCCATACTATATTGCTTTTATTAAAAAATTAAAACATTTTTATTTTTTCAATTTTCTAAAGTATATTGCTTTTAATATCTACTTAATAATTGAGTATCCTTTAAGTTGATATTCCGTCAAGTAGGTATTCCATAGTTTCTTTAACCATCTCATCTTGTGTTATATTTAGGTTCCTCTTGTCAGCAAATTTTTTTTTTAATATTTTATTTATTTATTTGACAGACAGAGATCACAAGTAGGCAGAGAGGCAGGCAGAGAGAGAGGGAGAAGCAGGCTCCCCGCTGAGCAGAGAGCCCGATGCGGGGCTCGATCCCAGGACCCTGAGATCATGACCTGAGCCGAAGGCAGAGGCTTTAACCCACTGAGCCACCTAGGCGCCCCTTGTCAGCAAATTTTTTTTTGAGTTACTTTTGTGTGCCAGATATTGTTTAGGCACTGTCGTACAGCATTAAACAAGACAGGCAAGGTTTCTAGTCTCAAGAAATAGAGTGTGTCAAAATTTTTTTTTTAAAGATTTTATTTATTTGTTTGACACAGAGATCACAAGCAGGCAGAGAGGCAGGCAGAGAGAGAGGAAGGGAAGCAGGCTCCCCGCCGAGCAGAGAGCCCCACGAGGGGCTCGATCGCAGGACCCTGGAATCATACCCTGAGCCGAAGGCAGAGGCTTTAACCCACTGAGCCACCCAGGTGCCCCGAGTATGTCAAATTTTTAATGATTATAAACAACTACAGTAAGACAACTTTTTATTTATTTATTTTTAAGATTTTATTTATATATTTGACAGAGCGAGAGAGATCACAAGTAGGCAGAGAGCCAGGTAGAGAGAGAGGGGGAAGCAGGCTTTTTGCTGAGCGGAGAGCCTGATGCGGGGCTCGATCCCAGGACCCTGAGACCATGACCTGAGCTGAAGCCAGAGGCTTAACCCACTAAGCCACCCAGGAACCCCAAGACAACTTTTTAAAAGTTGTGTTACCTATCGTGAAAACTAAAGAATCCTTTGAAATCATCTTGAAACTACAATGTTGCCTATCGTGACCCTGGGTATGTGTGACGAGGTTAAGAGAGCAGAGTAGTCCTACTTCCAACATTTTTATTTGAAGACAGAGTGTATATGAGCCGAGAAGTTCTGGTCCATCTCAATAGCATCCTGTATGTTAGATCACACTGTAAGTCTTGGAGGAAGTCTAGACTCCTTTAGCTGGCCACTGGCTGTATTTGGAAGAGTAGTCTTCAGAGGCCTTGAGAAAAGATAAGAAATGGGGGAAAATATCAAAGTGGCCTATACCAGTTAATTGTAGTGGAATTATAATTGTTATTTGTTTGTTTTCTTACAGATTGTCAGTTAAACAAGTACGAAATTTGAGAGCAGAATGTATGGAACAGCAAAACCAAATAAAAAAGTAAGTGGCTTTTACATTAGAGCTGAAAGTTGCCTTAGTGCAGCTCCTGCATTTTACCAGTAAGAAAACTGAGTCCCATAGGATTAGAACATAATTCTGATTCCTCGTCCACTTCTTCTAATAAATTTATTGCTTTTGGGGCACCTGGGTGGCTCAGTTGGTTAAGGGTCTGCCTTTGGCTCATGATCTGGGGTCCTGGGAACAAGCCCTGAGTCAGGCTCCCTGCTTAGTGGTAGTCTGCTTCTCCCTCTCCCTCTGCTGCTTCCCCTGCTTGTGCTCTCTCACTCTCTCTCTGTCAAATAAATAAATAAAATCTATAAAAAAATTGATTGCTTTGAGCTAGAATTGTATTTTTTTAAAAATTGGAATGGTTGTTAGTGAGTGGGTTTATGGATCAGTTCACTCTTTTGGTGGTAAATTACCATGAAATTAAAAAAAATGACTAATGAGATCATTTATTTTTTAACTAGAATGGAACCCTATGATGACCAAAGTAATATACAAGAGAAAATCCAAAAGGTGAGGTGACTTTTTAAGGGAGAAATTTAATCTTTCTTACTTTCGTGATGTGCAGTGTTGACTTACTTAATTGGACCCTTATATTCTGTTTTTGTCATTTCTTTTTGTTAAACTGTTACTTTTTAAAACACTCATTAATAAGTGATATATAAAGGTATCAACAGGGTGCCTTTAAAAAGCATGAATATAATGGAAAAATGAACTTATAATTTATAAGACTAAATATATACAAAAGCAGTTTTAAATATGGTTAAAAGTTTAGCTTGATTGTAACTTAATCAGTAGTATTAATTTATGTAAATAAAATATGTTAACTGAAGGGAGATATTAAGTATGGAAGAAGAATGAGAAGTCACATTGAAGCTGGCTTGGCAGTAGGGAGGAATCTGGCAGACATAAATAATCTGAGGTTTTCAGAGGGTGGCTTTGATATGAGATTGGAGTATTTTCTTAGGCCTTTATGTTTAGATGAACTCTCTCTCAAGCTCTTCGTCCTGTTTTTATTATCACTGAACTGCTTTGGGTGTTAATTTAGCTTCCCAGACAGTTTGTCACTGGGGAAGGTGAGTGCCCACCTCAGGATATAATTATTCATCCATTCAGTGAATTTTTATTGATCACCTGCCATGTGCCAAGTGTTCTGGATGTTAGAGCTCTAGAAGTAAAAGAAAGAGGCAAAGTCACTTCCTTCATGGATCTTCCAGCTTTGTGAATATGAATACTTCTATTACTGAACACAGTATCTTTGATTGTAAATTTAATAGGTTGATGTGAAACGTGTTTGAAAGTTTTCACATTGCTCTTCTCCTGAGTTTGGTTAATGTTCACTTTCCCTGAGTCCGGTCATTTTTTTATCCATTAACAAGATAAAAGTAAAAATCTGAGAATCAAAAAAAAAAGAAAAAAAAATCTGACAACCAGTTTCTGGATCTTTGTCAACCAAGGAAATGCAATCCTGTGAGACCCCTAGACTGCTAGTCAACGAGTCTTCTTTGGGGACTTAACTTTGTACAGTGGGAAGACACAAATCCAAACGTGGGTGTAATTGTATTTCCCTGCTCGCCTCCCACTTTTATAAATTCTTTTAAGGAATCCTATGTGTACAAAAAAGTGCAGAAGTCATAAGTATGTAGCCTGATAAAATTTCACAAAGTGAATACACGTATGTAACCAGCATACAATTTAGGGAACAGAACATTATTCTGGAAGCTTCAAGCCCCTTTTCATGTACAACCATTTCCCCCCCAAGAGTAAACACTTTCCTTCTTTCTTACATTAGAGATTAGTTCGACACTTCTTGAACTTTATATTAAAGGGGAGTATAGAATATATTCTTTTGTGTTTATCTTCTTTGACTCATGCTGTTTTATCTGTGCCGTTGTGTGTGTAGGTTGTGTGTTCCTTTCTCAGTACTATGTAGTGTTTTATGAATATAGTACAACGTATTTTTTTTTACTCTAGGTAGACGGTTGGGTTAGTTGCAGTTTTTGACTTTTACAAATAGGAGTGCTATGAACATTCTTCAGAAATTTTGTTTACTGGGGTGCCTGAGTGGCACAGTGGGTTAAAGCCTCTGCCTTCAGCTCAGGTCATGATCTCAGGGTGCTGGGATTGAGCCCCGCATCGGGCTCTCTGCTCTGCGGGGAGCCTGCTCCCCACCCCCGCCGCCTGCCTCTCTGCCTACTTGTGATCTCTGTCTGTCAAATAAATAAATAAAAAATCTTTAAAGAAATTTTGTTTACTATTTTAATGGAAGTATAGTTGGCACACAGTGTTCCGTGAGTTTCCAGCATATGGCCTAGTGATTGGACAGCTGTTATGCGCTGCTCACCACAGGTACAGCTACCACCTGTAAATGCTCTTACATGTGCATTTAATGAACATAGGTTAATACATGTTTAAGATTCTTTGCTTTTAAAGAAGCATGGTTTCAGGGCACCTGGTGGCTCAGTGGGTTAAGGCCTCTGCCTTTGGCTCAAGTGTGATCCCAGGGTCCTGGGATCAAGTCCCGCATCAGGCTCCCTGCTCAATGGGGAGCCTGTTTCTCTCTCTCCCTCTGCTACTCCGCCTGCTTGTGTTCTCCCTCTCTCTCTCTTTTTCTCTCTGTGAAATAAATAACATAAATAATCTTTAAAAAAAAACATGCTTTTTCATATTTTTACCTTTTGAAACTTGAATGAATCTTAATATTGATATGTAGTATGTTTTCTTCCCTTCCTGAAAATCTTTCATTATTTCTCCCTGAAAAGTTTTTTTTTCTTTCTTTCTTCCTTTATTTTTTCTTTAAAGATTTTCTTTATTTGAGAGAGAGCATGAGTGAGGTGGAGTGGCAGAGGGAGTGGGAGACTTGATCTGAGAACCCTGAGATCATGACCTGAGCCAAAGGCAGTCACTTAACCAACTGAGCCACCCAGGCGCCCCTGCCTCGAAAGTTTCTATTAGATTGCATGTCAAAACATAGAAAATGGTAATTGTATCTTGGTAGTATGAAGTTTCTTAGATTTGTTTTGAAAATCATGGTGGGCTAAATTCTCCTGAGAAATTATTTTTTTTCTCCTGAGAAGTTTTTTAGTTTTAAAACCCCTTTGGAAGTAGTATCAATGCTTTTAGGCAGTAAATTTCCTCATCAGGAATCATTATAGGAGTACTTCATTTGTTCTAGAGAGTGAGCATGTATTTGTATTTTACATTTCTTTGATATATGTACAGATTATGTATAGTCTTTGTCTTTGTTTTTAAAGGTTCGGTCTTTGTGGGCTTCAGTGAATGAAACGCTCATGTATTTGGAAAAAGAAAGAGAAGTTGTTAATGCAGTCCTTAATCTTGTTAACCAATATACTTTAGATGGAACTAATGTTGCTATCAATATTCCAAGGATCTTACTTGACAGAATTGAGAAACAAATGTGTCAGGTAAGCATTTGATACTAAGTAAACTACTGAGAAAACTCTTAATGTAATTATTATATATGGTAATAATAAATACATGTATTCAATAACTAATATATAATATGTAAACATAAATAATGTATATTCTTTTTCTTACAGTGTTTTTCTCCAGAATTTATTTTTGTGACTAAATCTAGTAGAGCATTCATACAGAGGGCTATTGTTAACCGTGTATATATTATATATTAGAGTGTGTATATTTATATACATAAACTTTTACTGTTCATCCCTTTTATGGTGCTACATCATACAGTAGATGCATGGAGGAGGTTACTTAGTAGGAAGATGGTATGGTACAAGTTCTTTATAAGATCTCAAGGAGAGCAGCAGTGATCTATTTGCTAAATGTCTTTTTAAAATGTCTCTACCCTGTGGTTTCTCTTTCTTCTTGATTCTGTTAAGGATTTTAGTCTCTTCTCCCATTAGCATTTGTGACCTCGTGTCTTTACTCTCTTTGGTTTTTCAGACAGCTGTTCTCAGTTTTTCTACTGATTCTTTTTCTCTAACTTTCAAATGAAAGTATTTCCATGGTTCCTTTAGTGCCTACTTTTCTTACCCCCCTACTTTTCTTCATCTGTATTTTCTTAATTCTTTGTTTTCATCAGTATCCTATACAGTGGTATTCCCAAATTAGTATTTCCAGTCTCTCTGTCTACCTGAACTGCATCAAATTATTTCCACTTGCTCATATGACATTTCCATCTGGATAGCCTGTATCTTTTTTTTTTCTTAGTGAACTCATAATCTATTAAGTATCTGCTATATGCCAGGCATTAATTATAGCATAGGGAAATACAAAGGTAAAATAGTGTTGTGATACTGAAAAGCTTTCACTGTAATAGATAACATGCCAGCACTGCAAATTTCTATAAAAATCAGAGTCTGCAAATTTCTGTAAAATTTAAAAATCAGAGTCTGCAAATTCAGGTTCCTACAGAGGCTAGATAGGTAATATATGCTAATTGTGTGTAACAAAAGGGGTAAAGTAGGAAGTGAGGAGGTCTTTGGAGAAATAATAATTTTTATGTGAAATCTAAGATTTTTAGTTGATTGGCAGCTAATTCAAATGATTTTTAAAATACTGGAATTGTGCAGGCCAAATAAACATGTCTAAGTTTGGAATTAGCTATTAGGGGCCATCACTTTTCACCTTTTGTTAAAATATGAATTCATGATCTTTCACCAAACCTGCTCTTTCCCCTCAGTCTTTATTTTGCTTTCCATTTATTTGCATTTCTTTTGTTGTTCTAGCTTGCAACTTTTTTGTGTTATGTAAAAATATGGCACAGCATGTTAAATCCTTTCACAGTAGTTATTGTTGGACCAAAATTATTTACTTGGCTTCATTTTTGGGTAGACATTTGACTTGTTTCACTCTTCTTTAAGGTAACTTTTTTATATAATAGTAAAAAATGAAAATATATTTATTTAACAGTTTATTATCTAAAGAACCACTTTTTTCCCCCCTCTGAATCCTAAGTTGCACATTGGAAATGTTTATGAGGCTGGAAAATTGAACCTGTTAACAGTTATTCAGTTATTAAATGAAGTCTTGAAAGTAGTGAAATATGAACGTTGTCAGGCTGACCCAGCAAGAATGACAATAGACCTTCACTTCCTGGAAAAGGAGACCAAACTTCAGAGAGAGAGATTATCAGATCTGAAGTATATGAGGTACTGTAGGAAGATCTTTTTTTGCATTGTTGGGGGAGGAGTGGGTGTTTTGATAATTTTTCAGCATAATTCATGTAGTTGATAGTTCTTTAGCATTGGCAAACAAATGTGAACATTTTATTAGAACTCAAAATGTCCTGGAGAGACACATTAAGTAGAAAGGACAATTAATGTAGTTTTCTTTTTGTCTAGAATGAATTATTTGCCCTTAGTGATAATTCTTTATGAAATAATTTTGACTTTCTCAAGCTTTTCTTTGGAGTCTACGTAAAACTAAGCCTCAGAAAAATTTGTTATTTGAGTGGAGTAATTGAGAGGTAGGACTACCTTTAGGAGTGGACAGAGTATAGGTGTAGAATTTGGACGTGAGTTCAGAACTAGGGAAAAAGAATATTTTAAAGATAAATGGAATAATAGATGTATGATTGCTTTCTGGTCTTAAAAGGAAAAAAGTACTTTAGGTTCTGAATGTTCATTGTGAGAGTTTATTTGGTTTTTATATACTATACTGGTTGAACTTCCAATTATATTTTCTTCCCTTTCTCTGCAAACTGTTGTATTCTTTTTTTTTTTTTAAAAGATTTTATTTATTTACTTGACAGACAGAGGTCACAAGTAGGCAGAGATGCAGGCAGAGAGAGAGAGAAGAGGAAGCAGGCTCCCTGCTGAGCAGGGACCCTGGGATCATGACCTGAGCCGAAGGCAGAGGCTTTAACCCACTGAGCCACCCAGGCGCCCCAAACTGTTGTATTCTTAAATTTTACTCAGTACTTTTATATATTCATGATTTGAATGAAGTTCTGTTTTTATGCTATTGTAGGTATAAAATAAAGGAAGATCTCACCAGTATAAAACATTCTGTTGTTGAAAAACAAGGAGAATGGCATAAAAAGTGGAAAGAATTTCTTGGTCTGTCTCCTTTCAGTCTAATTAAAGGTTTGACTCCAGTAAGTAATGTTGACTTGCCTTTTGGAAAGTAGTTTAATATAAGGCAGTCTTGTGATTTATGTTACAAATGGTCTAGGAATGCTATGCATGTGTAAGTTGTCATCTTTGCACCTGAACCTAAAGTTCAGATGTTTTGGTTTCTGTTATTTTTCTAAGTACGTATTTGAGTATTCACTGGCTGCTTTGAAATTATAGTTACTATTTTTAGATTCAGAGGATTATATTAAAAAGAAAATGAGACATTTCTTTTGCTATTAGGTAGTATTACATTTGAGGCACAGTTGGAGGTGGAGTAGTCCCCTTATTCTAATACTGTACTCGTTCGTTTAAAAATAGTTACAGGATAATTTATATGCTTGATAATTCTATCTTCGTAGGGGGAAAAATCATCTGTTCATAGATTAACTTAGTGTTATTATGGTACTGAGTAAATGTATATTTCAAAATGATGAATTCTGTGTTTTAAGGCTGTGGATCTTTTACCACCAATGTCTCCTCTTTCATTTGATCCTGCCTCAGAAGAAGTATATGCAAGGAGTATTCTTTTGCAATACCCTGCTTCACTTCCAGGTTGGTTATTTGTTTTTCTCTTTCTTAAACCTCCTCCCCATCAGTATTTCTCACTGTGATAGCAGTTCCTTTACATTTTTATCTTGTTTCTTCCCCTCAGTTATTTCTTATTGTGAAATGCACATAGCATTTTAGTCATTGAAGTGTACAACTCAGTGGCATTTAGTAAGTTTACAAAATTGTGCAACCATCAGCACTTTTTAGCTCCAGAATATTTTTATTACCTTAAAAGGAAATCCTAGGGGAGGCTATCCTAGGGCGGCTCAGTCGATTAAACATCTGACTCTTGTTTTTGGTTCAGGTCATGATCTCGGGATCCTGAATTTGAGCCCTGCCTTGGGTTCCGTGCTCAGTGTAGAGTCTGTTTGTCCCTCTCTTTTCCCCTCTGCTACTCTCCCGCATGCTCTTGCTCTCAAAAATAAATAAATCTTTATTTATTTATTTATTTATTTTTTTTTTTTTAAATAGTTTCTTTTTTTTTTTTTTTAAATAGTTTCTTTTTTTTTTTTTTTTTTTTTTTTTTTTATTTATTTGTCAGAGAGAGAGAGGAGCGAGAGTGAGCACAAGTAGACAGAGTGGCAGGCAGAGGCAGAGGGAGAAGCAGGCTCCCTGCCGAGCAAGGAGCCCGATGTGGGACTCGATCCCAGGACGCTGGGATCATGACCTGAGCCGAAGGCAGCTGCTTAACCAACTGAGCCACCCAGGCGTCCCTATTTATTTTTTTTTTTTAAAGGGAACTCCTGTACCCACTAAGCAGTTACTCCTTACTTTCCCCTTTCCCAGTCCCTGGGCAACCACGAATATACTTCCTCTCTTTATGGATTTGTCTATGCAAGTCATATGCTGTGAGGCTTTTTATGTCTTGTTTCTTTCACTTGCAGAATTTTTTTTTTTTTTTCACTTGCAGAATTTTTTACTTTGCACAGTATATTCAAGGTTCATTCAAGTTGTAGCATGTATCAGTACCTCATGTATGACTAAACCATATTTTGCTTATCTGTCATCCATTGATGGACATTTGGGTTGTTTCCACTATTTCACTATTATGAGTAATACTGCTATAAACATTTGCTTACGGGGCGCCTGGGTGGCTCAGTGGGTTGGGGCCGCTGCCTTCGGCTCGGGTCGTGATCCCGGCGTCCTGGGATCGAGCCTCGCATCGGGCTCTCTGCTCAGCGGGGAGCCTGCTTCCTCCCTTCTCTCTCTGCCTGCCTCTCTGTCTGCTTGTGATCTGTCTGTCAGATAAATAAATAAAATCTTTAAAAAAAAAAAAAAAACATTTGCTTACAAGATTTTGTGTAGAAGCCCACAGCTGTTTAGCATGAAAGAATAGTACAATAATTACTTGAATACCACCTGTTTTAACTATCAGTATCTGCTACATTGCTTTATATGTGTATGTATGTGTTTTTGCTAAACCAAGTTGGAGTTCTAGATATTGTAACACTTTACTCTAAATGTTTCAGCATGTATTCCCATAAAAATAAAGACTTTTCCTATATAACTACCATGGTAATGTAACATCTAAAAAATTATAGTAATTCCATAATATCTCAGTTTTCTCAGCTATTATACCACTGTCATATCTATCACACTATTATACCACTATCACACCTAAAATGAATTTCTCTATAATACCTGATAACCCATTTTATATTCTGTTTTCCCTGGTTGCCTAGTATTCGTGTACAAGAAATTGTTATGTAGTTCAGTAAATGTTAGGTGAATAAGAGAAGGAATAAATGCGTTAAAAAACCTGTGAGTTACGTAGCCAGAATGGAGAATGTGATAGATGTAGGCCATATTTGAGTTAATGCAGGCCAAAGGTCATGGCAGTAGTTACCACAGGACTTAGGAAGAAAAGGGTGAACTTAGCTGGGGTGGATGATTCGTTTGGGAGTCAAGTACACATTCAGAGGACACACTGGTTAGGAAAGGTCATAGATTAGAGAGCAAGGCTTGGGATAGGCACTAGCAAAAGAATAGACATAGGAAAGACTGCACAGCTTGATGAATGACAAAGCTTCAGATAGAGCATTACTTAGGATGATGGAATGACTCTTAGAACTCTTGGCATATTTGGCATTTTTTTTTTCACTTCAACTTGGAAAGACCATTACCCTTGTACAAGACTTAGTTTAAGTTCTGTGAAACCATGAAATTAGTCCTCATGTCAGTTTGGAGATTTCTTGTCTGCCTTGAAAGTGTGGACATATTTGTGTCTGTTTAGGAAGTGCAGTGGACATTCATATTTTAGAAGTGTTTGATAGGTCCTTTGAGGTAATGCTGTCCTTGAGATATTGTAGAATTTGTACTCTTAGGATTCCTTTTTTTTCCCCTAAATTGGTAGAGCTTTGTTGTGAGCTGGGGGATCTTAGTATTATTTTATGCTTTTTTGTAGTAAACAACTACAACTTTTTTTTTTAAAAAGATTTTATTTATTTATTTGACAGACAGAGATCCCAAGTAGGCAGAGAGGCAGGCAGAGGGAGAGGGAGGAAGCAGGCTCCCCGCTGAGCAGAGAGCCTGATGCAGGGCTCGATCCCAGGACCCCAGGATCATGACCTGAGCCGAAGGCAGAGGCTTTAACCCACTGAGCCACTCAGGCGCCCCAACAACTACAACTTTTTTTGTTTACTACAACTTTTTTGTAGTGAACAACTTTTTCCTCCTATACTTTACATATTACATCTTACTCGAAATTCTCTTTAAAAATTTTTTTTTAAGATTTTATTTATTTATTATTTGACAGAAAGAGGCACAGTGAGAGAGGGAATATAATCAGGAGGAGTGGGAGAGGGAAAAGCAGGCTCCCTGCTGAGCAGAAAGCCCAATGTGGGGCTTGATCCCAGGACCCTGGGATCGTGACCAGAGCTGAAGGCAGACGCTTAACATCTGAGCCACCCAGGCATCCCTTAAATTGTTTTTTAAAATAATTATATTTCAGCATATTAAAGGTGCAGGGAATAATATTATAAGTAACCTCTTCACCAAACACTTTTTGTCAAAGCTTTGCAATATTTTACATTTTTTGTTTTTAAAGATTTTATTTATTTATTTGACAGAGAGAGATCACAAGTAGAGCAACAGGCAGAGGGAGAGAGGGAAGCAGGCTCCCCGCTGAGCAGAGAGCCCGATGTGGGGCTCAGTCCCAGGACCCTGAGGTCATGACCTGAGCCGAAGGCAGAGGCTTAAACCACTGAGCCCCCCAGGCGCCCCCATATTTTAGATTTTTAAAAAAAGATTTTATTTATTTATTTATTTGAGATAGAGAGGGAGAAAACACAAGCAGCGGGAGCAGCAGGAGAGGGAGAAGCGGGCTTCCCTGGGATCAGGACCTCAGCCGAAGGCAGATTCTTAACTGTCTGAGCCACCCAGGTGCCCGATGAGATATACTTCTGAAAAGGAAAATAAAAGCTGTAATCTTGGCCAAAAAAAGGAAAAAAATCAGTAAATGTGTTGGTTAAGCTAAACACACAACGATTGTTAAAAATAATTCCTAACAATGTCACTGAAAAAGGAAGGGGGCAGGGGCATTATTCTAGAATAAAACAGTAAGAGGACAAAACAGCCAAAAGCAATGAATGAACCCTCCTTAGATCCTAGTTCAAAATATAAACATTTACACGGGACATTTTGGAGTATAGTAAGAGAAATTTATTTATATGCCAGAAGAGTTCTGTATAGTTAGATCCATACACCTGTAGTAAAATCATTTTCACAAACATACATCAGAATAGACCTAAGATTCAGGATAGTGGTCATATCTGCAAATGCAGGAAGAATGGGGTCAAGGAAAGGTGGATCCCTGAGGACTAACTGCATATATACTTTAAAAAAACAAAACAAAACAATAACAACCTAAGCTATTGCAGGACACCTGGATGGCTCAGTTAAGTGTCTGACTTCAGCTCAGGTCAAGATCTCAGGGTCCTGGCACTGAGCCCCAAGTAGGGGGCTTCCCAGTCAGCAGGGAGTCTGCTCATCCCTCTCCTCCTCCCCGTGCTCATGCTCTCTCTGATAAATAAATAAAAGCTTTTGAAAAAAAGTCTAAAGGGGCACCTGGGTGGCTCAATCCGTGAAGCATCTGTCCTTGGCTCATCTGTCCTCATGATTCCAGAATCCTGGGATGAAGTCCTGTGTCTGGCTCCCTGGTCAATGGGGAGTCTGCTTCTCCTTCTCCCTCTGCCTGTTGCTCCTTCTGCTTGTGCTCTCTCTCACTCTCTCTCTCCCCCTGTCAAATAAATAAAATCTATCTATCTGTCTATCCATCTATCTATTTATTTGACAAAGAGACATAGCGAGAGAGGGAATACAAGCAGGGGGAGTGGAAGAGGGAGAAGCAGGCTTCCCACCCAGCAGAGAGCCCAGTGCCGGGTGGGACCATGACCTAGCCAAAGCCAGACACCCAACGACTGAGCCACCCAGGTGCCGCAAATAAAATCTTGAAAAAAAAAAAGCTTTGTTTTTGTTCTTAAGATTTTTATTTATTTATTCGACAGAGAGATCAACAAGTAGGCAGAGAAGCAGGCGGGGGGGGGGGGTGGGAAGCAGGCTCCCCGCTGAGCAGAGAGCCTGACATGGGGCTCAATCCCAGGATCCCGAGATGATGACGCTAGCTGAAGGCAGAGGCTTAACCCACTGAGCCACTCAGGTGCCCCTTGTTTTTGTTTTTAAAGCCTACAGCACCTGGTATTCCCAGGGGGTCTCCCATCCAAGTACTAACCAGGACCGATCCTGCTTAGCTTCCAAGATCAGATGAGGTGGAGCGAGTTCAGGGTGGTATGGCCGCAGACGAAAAAAAAAAGTTTATCTCAAAGTATATTCTTTAATTCTTTCTGTGGTGGACCCTGGATAGTAAAAATTTTCCTGTGAAAATTTCTTTATTTTCACTAATTTCTGAATGATAGTTTGGCTGGATATACAATTCTAGATCAAAGCTCAATTTTTTAAAAAAAAATTTTATTTATTTATTTATTTGACAGAGAGAGAGAGAGAGAGAGAGATCACAGGTAGGCAGAGCAGCAGGCAGAGAGGGGAAAGCAGGCTCCCTCCTGAGCAAAGAGCCTGACTTGGGGCTTGATTCGAGGACACTGAGATCATGACCTGAGCTGAAGGCAGAGGCTTAACCCACTGAGCCACCCAGGAGCCCCCAAAGCTCAATTTTCCTACAACATCAATGATATGATTGCATTGTTTTCTGCCTTCTGTTGTTTCTGAGACCTCTGTTGTCAGTTCAATGGTCATTCCTTTGTAGGTAATTTTTAATCTCTGGTTGCTTTTTTTTTTTTTTAAAGATTTAATTTACTTATTTGACAGAGAGAGATCACAAGTAGGCAGAGAGGCAGGCAGAGAGAGAGGAAGGGAAGCAAGCTCCTTGCTGAGCAGAGAGCCCAATGTGGGGCTCGATCCCAGGACCCTGAGATCATGACCTGAGCCGAAGGCAGAGGCTTAACCCATTGAGCCACCCAGGTGCCCCTGGTTGCTTCAAGACTTGTACTTAGTTTTGTATTATTTAGATGTGTCTAAATGTGGATTTATTTTTATTTAAATTTTGGGCCTGTGTGAGCTTATTTAATGTGAAGGCTCACATTTTGGAAACTTCTTCAGTAATATTTATTCTAATATTGTCTCAGTCATTCTTTGACGCTTCCTTCTGGAGCTCTTGTTGTTGGGACTTCTGATTCAGTCCTTCATGTATCTTAAATTTCTCATTTGTATTTATAATGTCTTTGTAGCTCTAGGCTTATGGTTTACTAATTATCTTTTTAGTTATGCTTAATCTCTTTTTTGACATGTCCATTTAGAGTTTGGCTTTCATGGATGTGCTTTTCATTTCTTTTCATTTGCTTCTTTTTCAAAAATTGCCTGTTCTTTTTCATGGTATCATCTTATTTCATTATGGCTCTTGTTTTTTTGCCAAATATTTTAAATGTATTGATTTGATCTTATTCAGTTTTTTAAATATCCCTGTGTTTCAGATACTTCTGCTTCTGTGTGTTGTGCCCACTCATTTTCTTTTTTTTTTTCCTTTTCTTAAATTTTATTTATTTATTTGACATAGGGAGAAAGCACAAGCAGGGGGAGTGGCAGGCAGAGGGAGAGGGAGAAGCAGGCTCTCTGCTGAGCAGGGCGTCCAGTGTGGGGCTCGATTCCAGAACCCTGGGATCTGAGCCGAAGGCAAATGCTTAACCTGACTGAGCCATCCAGATGCCCCTGTCTGCTCATTTTCATAGTTGTTTGTTTCCTATTAAAATATTTGATTGTGGGGTCGCCTGGCCTGGCTCATTCAGAAGAGCATGTGACTCTTGGTCTTGGGGTTTTGAATGCAAGCCCCATGCTTGGGTGAAGGGATTACTTAAAAATAAAATTAAAAAAAAATTTTTTTTTTTTTTGGATTGTGACCTCAACTTCAGTGGACCCACCTCTGAAGGAGTCACCTGGGCCCTGGGTTGTAAAATGATCTCTGCATGGTGGCGTAGGGTCTCTGGTATTTCCCTTGAATTAGGCAGTTAATGTCTTTGGTTTGAGATTCCCACAAGTAGCCAATAAAATTTTGTATTTCATACCTCCCTTTGAGTAGGCTAGGTAGATTTAAAATCCACCCCCCCTTTTTTCTTTTAAACCCAGGGCTCCAGATAGACAGCAAGCTTCGCTGTTACTTCCCTGGTTAAGCTGGCAGAATTTTTATAATCTTTTCAGGGGCTGAGCAGCCTTTGCAATGTTCTGGCCTTATGGCAGTTTCTCAGATTGGAGGCTGAGAGGCCTGAGATCATGTTTCTTGTTATGTAGGCATTAAATCTCCATTGTTCAGCCCCGGAGCCTGCCATTTAGCCTTTGTGTCTCAGTTTGAGCTTAAATTCTTTCCATCTTTAGTCCTGGCATGTGATGATTTTTATTTGTACTTCTGGGTATTCCTTTCTTTTTTTCTTTTCTTTTTTTTTTTTTTTAAGATTTTATTTATTTAAAAAAAAAAAGATTTTATTTATTTATTTGACAGAGATTGAAAGTAGGCAGAGAGGCAGGCAGAGAGAGAGAGGAGGAAGCAGGCTCCCCGAGGAGCAGAGAGCCCGACGCGGGACTCGATCCCAGGACCCTGGGATCATGACCCGAGCCGAAGGCAGAGGCTTTAACCCACTGAGCCACCCAGGCGCCCCTGGGTATTCCTTTCTTTTTCTTACATTTTATTTTGCAGTTCAGGTGTATTTATGGTAGGAGTCATTGTCTGCTGCAGCTTGGTTTGCTTTGTTCTGGTGAGTTCAGTTTTGTTTTAACCTCCTTATTACCTTGTTGTGTCCGTCCCCTCCGTTCTCTTCACATCTTAAGTGCTGTAGTTTGGTTTTCTATTTCTTGCCTTTAATTGTGTTCTAACTAGCTACTCTGCCTCCATATTCTACCTATTCTGTGTTGCAAATGGTTATCAGTGATCCTTCTGTAGTGTAAATATGAAAATATGGTCCTTTTCATCTCTTGGTGTAGTATACTTCGATGGCTTTCTAGCACCTTCAGGGGGAAGAAATGTACCTCATCTCTGCCGGCAACTAGTGTTTATGTTGTTCCTAATTAGTTTATTATTGTCTACTAGTTTTGTGATACAATTCTTGTATTTGTGTTCATTTTTAGAATGTTTTACGAATACCAGTAATTCCATCATCATTAGTAGGTGCAAAAGCAGAGGATACTGAAAATGTTCATAATGTAGCATACTATTATGGTGGGTTAAATGGAAAAGTTCACACATTGGGTTTTTTTTTTTTAAGATTTTATTTATTTGACAGACAGATCACAAGTAGGGAGAGAGGGAGAAGCAGGCTCCCCGCTGAGCAGAGAGCCCGATGTGGAGCTCCATCCCTGGACCCTGAGATCATGACCTGAGCCGAAGGCAGAGGCTTAACCCACTGAGCCACCCAGGCGCCCCACACACATTGGGTTCTTATACAGTAACACTTTGGACACATGTATATATAGGGACAGTCTTTCAGAAGCTAACATGTTAAAAGAAGAGGAGTTCCTGGAATAGCAAATACTCTGTAATGGAGCCATGGCTTTCTGCACCAATCTTGTTTCCTCCCATGCTTCCACTCAGATACACTCTATGCTATACCCTGTGCTCCAGCACACCGAACTTGTACTCTCTTCTCCCAGTACCTTTATGTCCTCATCACATTCCCCATTCCTGGGCCAGGTGCCTTTCTGTCTCTTTGCATTTCTTTACATATTTCTCTCCTAACACTATAGCAGCATGCCATCATTCTCTACTCCTCAATAGTCTTTTTCCTAGACTGACTCCTTGAAGCCAGGTCTCTACCTTTTCTTTCTTTGTCCTTGTTAGTATAGCAGTGGCACATAATTATTGGTGCGTTGAGGAATAAATAAATAAATTGACTGATGTTGTAGATGCTGAGCTGAAATATGCTAAATAGTATAATATTTTTGGCATTGCTAATTTTTTTAAAGATTTTTTAAAGATTTTAAGATTTTTAAAATATTTTTAAAAGGATTTTTTAAGATTTAAGATCTTTTAGAGATTTTTTGAAGATTTTATTTGTTTACTTGACAGAGATCGCAAGTAGGCAGAGACGCAGGCAGAGTGAGAGATGGGGAAGCAGGCTCCCTCCTGAGTAGGGAGCCCGATGCGGGGCTCAATCCCAGGATCCTGGGACCATGACCTGAGCTGAAGGCAGAGGCTTTAACCCACTGAGCTACCGAGGTGCCCCTTAAGATTTTTTTTTAAGATTTTTTTTTTTTTTAAGATTATTTGACAGAGACAGTGAGAGGGAACACAAATGGGGAGTGGGAGAGGGAGAAGCAGGACCCCTACCGAGTAGGGAGCCCGAAGCGTGGCTTGATCCCAGGACCCTGGGATCATGACCTGAGCTGAAGGCAGATGCTTAACAACTGAGCCAGCTACCCAGGCACCTCTGGCCTTGCAGATTTATGTGGTAATTGCATGATCTGTGTACCAAAACAAGAAGCAATTTATATCATATTGGGGAACTACGGAATGGCACTATTTTTGAAATTTGATTTAGTATAAACCTATCATTTGAAAAGAAATTTCTTTTATTTCAGTTCAGTTAAGTTAACATAGAGTGTATTATTAGTTTCAGAGGTAGAATTTAGTGATTCATCAGTTGCATATAAAACTCAGTGCTCATTATATCAGTATGTGCCCTCCTTAATGTCCATCACCCAGTGACCCCATCTCTCCAGCCCCATCCCCCTCCAACAACTCTCAATTTGTTTCCTTTGTTTATTTTAATATTCTTTTTTTTAAAAAATATTTTATTTACTTATTTGACAGCAAGAGAACACAAGCGCGGGAAGCAGCAGAAGGGGAAGGAGAAGTAGGCTCCTGGTTGAGCTGGGAGCCCAATGTAGTGCTAGATCCCAGGACCCTGGGATTATGACTTGAGCCAAAGGCAGACACTTAACTAACTGAGCCACCAAGGCGCCCCTTATTTCCTTTCATTAAGAGTCTCTTTCGGTTTGTCTCCCTCTCTGATTTTGTCTTGTTTTATTTTTCTCACTCTTTCTCATGATCCTGTTTTGTTTCTAAAATTCCACATATCAGTGAGATCTTATAATAATTATCTTTCTACGATTGACTTATTTTGCATAGCATAATACCCATGTCATTTACGAATGGCAAGATTTCAGTTTTTTGATGGCTGCATAATATTCTATTGTATATATATACCACCTCTTTATCCATTCATCTGTCAGTGGACATCTGGGCTCTTTGTATAGTTTGGCTGTTGTGAACGTTGTTGCCATAAATGTTGGGGTACAGGTGCCCCTTCAGATCCCCACATTTGTATCTTTGGGGTAAATTCCTAGTAGTGCAATTGCTGGGGCTTAGGGTAGCTCTATTTTCAGCTTTTTGAGGAACCTGTGTACTATTTTCCAGAGTGGCTGCAGCAGGTTTCATTCCCGCTAACAGTGTAAGAGGGTTCCCCTTTCTCCACATCCTCCCCAGCATCTGTTGTTTTCTACTTGTTAATTTTAGCCCTTCTGACTCGTGTGAGGTGGTATCATTGTGGTTTTGATTTGTATTTTCCTGATGTCGAGTGATGTTGAGCACTTTTTCATGTGTCTCTTGGCCATTTGTATGTCTTCTTTGGAGAAATGTCTGTTCATGTCCATTTCTTTGATTGGATTATTGGTCCTTTGGGTGTTGAGTTTGATAAGTTCTTTATAGATTTTGGATATCAGCCCTTTATCTGATAAGACATTTACAAATTTCTTCTCGCATTCCGTAGGTTGCCTTTTGATTTTGCTGTTTCTTTTGCTGTGCAGAAAGCTTTTTTTCTTGATGAAGTCCCTGTAGTTCATTTTTGCCTTTGTTTCCCTTGCCTTTGGAGACGTGTCTAGGAAGAAGTTGCTGCAGCCAAGGTCACAGAGGTTGCCGGTTGTGTTCTCTACGATTTTGATGGATTCCTGTCTCACATTTAGGTCTTTCATCTATTTTGAATCTGTTCTTGTGTATGGTATAAGAAAATGGTCCTGTTTGATTCTTGTACATGTGACTGTCCAGTTTTCCCAACACCCTTTGTTAAAGAGACTGTCTTTTTTTCCATTGGATATTCTTTCCTGCTTTGTTGAAGGTTAGTTGGTCCCTTTCTGGGTTCTCTGTTCCATTGATCTATGTGTCTGTTTTTGTGCCAGTATTGTACTGTCTTGATGATTATAGCTTTGTAATACAGCTTAAAGTCTGAAATTGTGATGCCTCCAGCTTTGGTTTTCTCTTTCAACATTCCTTTGGCTATTATAGGTCTTTTCTGGTTCCATACAAATTTTAGAGTTGTTTATTTCAGCTCTGTAACCTGCCACTCTTTTTGTAAGAGTTTATTCTATATACTCTCTATCTGTCCTATTTGTATACTTAACAGTTGAATAATTGTCTTTTCCTTTTTTTTCTTTTTAAAAGATACTCTTTATTTATTTGTCAGAGAGAGAGAGTGCACACAAGCAGGGGGAGTGGCAGGAAGAGGGAGAGGCAGGTCCCATGCTGAGCAAGGAGCCTGATGTAGGACTTGATCCCAGGACCCTGGGATCATGACCTGAGCCAAAGGCAGACACTTAACTGACTGAGACACTCAGATGTTCCATTGAGTAGGTGTCTTTGTCTTTTTTTTTTTTTTTTAAGTTTTATTTATTTTATTAAAGCATGGGGACAGGACCGATGGGCAGAAAGAGCTGCCGAATAGTTGTCTTTTTTGTTAGCATTTATATTAGTCTTATTTTTCTCTTTTCTTCTGTTCAGAAGTTTTTCTAGAATTTCAAGAGATCCCTGGATATTAGAATATATAAACATAATTAAAGAGTAATTAATGTTTATTTTCCTTTAGATACACCTAAGCAACACGACCAAGAAAATGATTGCATGAGAGCCAGTAATACATCGGGAACTGTACATGATCTAGGCGACAGGTAAAACAAATGTGATTTTCATATTGACTCTTTTCCTTTTTCATTAATTTAGTTTCATCTTCATCTAACTGCCATGCTTCTCTACTATGGGATCATCTGTAATTTTCTTCTCATAACCAGAGAATATTTTTCCACCGTGGATCCACATTTTCAGGAAAGAGTCAACATTTTTGATACATAGGCATTTGTCCCCCTTCTCTTGTTTGTCTAAATGTTGGGATTCATAGGGGATTATCTAATATTCGAAGGGGAAAAAGCACGTATGGAAATTATCTAATGCAAGCTTGGGAATTTTTGCCTTTTTGTGTCTATGAACTTCTTTGAAACCACTTGTGGCTTTGACAATCCAAGAGTTAAGAGCTTTTGAGATCATCTAGTCTCCTAGTTTTCAGAGTGTTCTGCAGCGCCCTCTGATGCTGTGAATTAATCTAATTTAGCCCATCACTGGTCTGATCCTTTCCCATTTCAGCCTGAGCAGCTAGTTCTTTTATCTGTATTATATGTTGGGGGTTTTACATGCCATTTAATAGAAAGAATTCCATGCTTTAAAGAAAAAAAGAATGGGAGGACTACTGATTCAACCCAATTCAGAAGTTTAACAGATGAAAAGACTAACCCTTAGTTTATTATGATATCCTTCAGGAGTATTATTTTCTTTATTGCCTGTTTTCTTTATTAATTTTCCTATTTTGGCTCTTTAAACAGATGCCAGATTATATAAGCCAAAATCTCTAAATGTATATAATCCACCTGGGGAATATATGTATTCTTTTTTGAAACTAAGAATTATTAAGAAGCAATCAAAAACAGACATACTGTAGGGACACCTGGGTGGCTCAGTGGGTTAAAGCCTCTGCCTTTGACTCAGGTCATGATCTCAGGGTCCTGGGATCAAGCCCTGCATCGGGTTCCCTGCTGCTTTCCCCCCTCTCTCTCTGCCTGCCTCTCTGCCTTCTTGTGATCTTTGTCTGTCAAATAAATAAAATCTTAAAACAACGACGACAACAACAAAATCCCAAACATACTGTATAGGTGTTTTATTGTTTTTTTGTTTTCTGACTACCCTTTGACCTAAATAGTGGTCTTTTAGTCCAGCTTCCCCATGTAATTGAGGCACAGTTACGGAAACAAATTGCTTAGGATAATTCTAAAGGAAAATTATAAATTTTAAATGAATTGAAGTTCTCGTCATTGTGTATACTCTTATTTAGTTAAGTTCAAACAGCATAACAAGAGTCAAAATTTAGATGTGAAATTGAGCTGTTGGTGGGATGCCTGGGAGGCTCACTTGGGTAAGTATCTGCCTTTGGCTCAGGTCATGATCACAGGGAGCTGGGGTCAAGTCCCACTTTGGGCTCTTTGCTCAGCGGGGAACCTGTTTCTCCCTCTGCCTGCTGCTTCCCCTACTTGTATGCGCTTGCTCTTTCTCTCTCTCTCTGACCAGTTAATAAATAAAATCTTTAAAAAAAAATTGAGTTTCCTGTGTAGTAATTTTCTGATTTACAGGAGGTCAGGATTACATGTGGAATATTTGTATTTTTATTCTTAGATCTGGATGTGATGTTGATTTTCAGAGTACCTAAAACAAAAAAAGAAGAAGAAATCTATTGTGAAGACTTGACATTGAAGAGATAGTCAAGTTACTGGGCTTCACTGTTTCACTCTCTTATCACTGTTGTTCTTAAAGCATCCTGAGGGGAATAGTTGATGCTTCCCAGTCTCAGTTGTGTTTTTGGTTTGTCTTTCCTTGAGAGAGCAAATGAAATAGTTGATTCAGGTTTGTTGCTGGACTAAAGATTTTTTTTTTTTTTAAAGATTTTATTTATTTATTTGATAGAGATTACAAGTAGTCAGAGAGGCAGGCAGAGAGGGAGGAGGAAGCAGGCTCCCTGCTGAGCAGAGAGCCCGATGCGGGGCCCGATCCCAGGACCCTGGGATCATGACCTGGGCTGAAGGCAGAGGCTTTAACCCATTGAGCCACCCAGGCACCCCTGGACTAAAGATTGATGGAGGTAGTAGATTGATTCATAGATCAGATTTTATTTATGAACTCCATTCATCTTCAAGATTCTTTCTTGAAGTAGAATTTTGTACTAAGATACACTATCAGAATTCTATAGGAGCCAGACACTTAGCCCCTAAGAATTTAGTTCAGATGGAATTTTCTTCTTATAGGAAAAAGAGATTATATTAAGTATACTTTGATTCCAGACTTATACTCTTCCAGGCCTTTAGATCTTTTAATTATCTTCTGGTACTTTAGTTATAGGTTTGGGGTATTGAAGGGAGGAAGTGAAGAGGAAGGATTTTGGTGGTGAGGGACAAACACTCAATGGGATATGAATGATTATTCGCACTTGATAGCAAAACAGAAGGAAGGTGAAGAATTGAGTCATGTGGAAAACTTGTGGCTCAGAATTCTTTACAGTAAAGGTGTTTTGTAATAAAATGTTTTATTAGTAATGTGTAATGCATGTAGACTGTACTTAAAATAATACCCTTTTTTAACATATAGTTCAGCTGTTGTTTGTATGGCATCATCTTAATGTCAGTACCAGTGTAGTTAATTTAGAAATTCATATGTGGATATGATCAATAACAGCTATTCAATTAAAAAACATGGAAATAGTGTAATTTTTAGGGTAATTACTGTGTGTGATTAGCCTCCCCTTTTTAAAGATTTTATTTATTTATTTATTTATTTGACAGAGATCACAAGCAGGCAGAGAGGCAGGCGCGCGGGGGTGGGGGGAGCAGACTCCCCGCTGAGCAGAGAGCCCGATGTGGGGCTCCATCCCAGGATCCTGAGATCATGACCTGAGCCAAAGGCAGAGGCTTAACCCACTGAGCCACCCAGGCGCCCCTGTTATTAGCCCTTTAATACCCAGTTGTCCCCCACAGATAACAAAATAGAAGTAGTTTTCTCCATAAGTCTCATGGCTCTTTTGATCAGAGTGAGCTGATGGAAGCTTTACCATACTTAAAACCAGAATTCAGTGATTGGTGGTACCTTTGTTGTACACTCTGGGCTCAACCTTTCTTTGCAGTGATTTCTGGAAGGGAGGGTTCCATGATATTTCTAGTGGTGGCAGTATAGTTCTAGACTTTTAACCTCTACAGTTCTCCTTTATTGCATTTCAGATATAGGGCAGTATGATCTTGCTTGCAGGCCAACTAAATATCCTTCGTCATAGAAATGGATGTCTCGTTGCCTCTCTCTCTCTCTTATAATTTCCCTTATGTCTTCGTTAATTGTAGATATATTGTAACAATGAAATAAAAATGAAGAATAATTAGCTAAAATTTCTAACAAATCACTTATTGGACTTTTTTTGCAAGTTTTTTTGGGCTTTATGTACAAACATAAATTTAATACATTCAGAATTTTCTTAACAGTATCTGTAAATTCAGTTTTTTTGGTCGTTTCTATATGTTAACATTATTTTACTGATTTTTTACTTATAATGACTTTGTAACATTTCATTTATTTTAGACTTTTAGATTTTCCTCAGTTTTTTTACTACTATAAAAAGCATGTCTTTAATTATTTTCTTTTGGATGTACTCTTTCCTTAGAATAAATTGCCATAATGGGAGCAACACGCTCTCTCTTTATCTTTACAGTGCTAGGATTTTGTGGGCCTCAGTTTTGGTGTAGCAAGCATATAGAGAGTGACTGAGCCAGGGCTGCTTTAAAGTTGGCTTGGTTTGAGATGTTAGCAGGGCTGATGGCATGTTTCCAATTCAGAAAAGGAGGAGAGGAAGGGAGAGAATATGTTTCCATTTTTGTCTTTTATGAGGCTCTGTAAGAATGATCCAAATAGAAAAATTTGGTGGTGTCTATCCCTAGAACCTCATGCTCAAGTGACGTTTTATTCATTGATTCAGTCAATCCATTGGTTAGTAACAAACAGGTATTGCACTTCCAAGTACCAGGCGCTATGTTAGTTCCTGGCAATAGTCAGGAAGGACATAGTCTTTGTCCTCCAGGAGCTCACAGTCTGGTGCTGGCATCCCAGTGGCATCTTAGATTGCTAGCCGTGTTTCAGCGGGCTTTTGGATCACTTTAATGTTACTTTTTGGAAAAATTAAGATAAAGTCACAGTAGATGATTAATTTTTTCCTTTGACATCTAGATTATATCCTGTCGAGGCAAAGTTGAGCCTTAAGCAGTTTCAGTGGTCTTGAATTATGTTTGAAAGGTAGATAATGATTCCAAGAAGCTCATATTTGAAAAAGTTTGAAAAAGCATATTTGCTGTTACTTGAGATGTTTTAAAGCTACTAATTTTGTACTTCTGGCTATGAACAGAAAGCAGAGCACCAACATGCTTGATACTGAAAGTGGTCTTTGTGGTAATAAAGTAGAAAAGCTTTGACCAGTGAGCAGACCCCATCCGTGATTGAATTTGAAAGCTCTTTGAAGATGAAGATGAAGTTATTGCTTTGACAGCTTTAAAAATTTAATAACTTATTTTGTAATTGATGTGTAAGGTTTTTATGTTTATCCAAAGGGCCAAGAGAATCTAAGAGGGTAGGAATGCTATGTGTAGAATGCAGGAAACTGAAACTGAACAACATTATAACTCGACTGTAAGTGTAACTACTGTACGTGCTATCACGCAAGATTCAGCATAAGAGAAATTGATTTTGGACTTGAAAGATTAAAATTTTAAGGTCTCTGTTACAATGAAATTCTGTGATCTGAAGCCCAAGGATAATATAATAATGTGATTCTTGTTAGTTGAATTTGTGTTTACTGTGTACTCAAGTTTTTGAGTGTTCATGAAGTCATTCAACCTTATAAAAAATGTTGTTGACTTAAAACATATAGTGATTAAGGAAAAATGTTTACCGTTTGGGAGGCTGATACACAAATGGGGCTGAAGTGCTGCTCTGATTGTCACCATCCCTCCCTAGAATAAACTGCCTTTCGATGACCGGGACGAATTGAGGGAAATCGTAACGGACAGATACGGGGCAGACAGTTTCTTTAGATTATTCAGATCTAGCAAGTGAAGGAATTCTTTCTTGTACGTAACTTGGATTTATTATCTTTTTTCCTTTTAGACCTGCAGCTTTCCTGTCACAGCCAGTTTCATCATCAGATAGAAACAGTATTAGATTACTTGAAAAGGTATATTTTAAAACAATGTTTAATCTGATCATACTAACTTATGTTAAAATATTATTTTTGCCACTGTCCCAGTTAATTTGTACTTACACATGTCCTGTTGCTTCTAAATAGAAATACTGGAATTATTTAATTGTGCCAGTGAACATACGATTTCACAATAATGATAGCCTTTATAGGTTTGTGATAACTCAAGAGCCTCTAATGAAGATTAGCCAGAGTCCTTAAAATTTTAACGTTACATGTCTGCCTCCTTCAGGACATGAAGATAAGAACTCCTAGAGAAGGAAATGAAACACCTTCTAAGAAGACACCAAAATTTGAAATGAAAGACTCTCTATCATCAAATACTGCAAGGAGTACTGAGAATACTGCATTTGCAGGGTCTCTGCCAGCTAAAAATAGGGATACATTCCAAAAAGAGCAAGATCATCTGGTAGAAGAGGTTAGAAAAAGATTATAATAAGTACTCTGAAGTATCTATTATTTTCTCATTGGGGTTGAGATTATAAGTGAAGTTATAGTTAATTATTGAATAACTGGGGTTAATTTGGGAAAGGAGGGCATAGATAATGAAAATTTTGGTTAAAGCAGAATTGGTTCTCCCAAAAAGTGGAAATAGATTTAATATAAACTTATTTAAGATTATATCCATGGTTTAGAAATCATGTCCCATTCTATAAATATCATCCTCCAAAAGTATAAAAATAACACAGGTATGGTGTTTTTGGAATGAACCATTACATGAATTGTTGGATAAATACATCCAGTGATTATACTCTATCAAAATAATCTGCTCTAAAAAAATAATCTGAATGTTTCTGTTGCTTACTTAAGCTTCCTCTTTTTTTTTGAATATTAGAACAAAAACTATATGTAATACCGTATTATCACTAAGCATAGTGTTTATCCTTCTGCTTTCTAAATATTTTAAGAAGTCATTAAATGCATCATAGTTCATGATCTTGGTTTTCCTGACAAGTGACTTTGCATGTGTCTACATAATGCTGTTGTTGGTTGATAGTAATATTGTACCATTTACTGCAGAAGTTTACACAGATTCTCAAGCCATTCTCTGATGTTATTTTTATTATGTTTCCCACAACATCCCATAGCATTGTTTGATTTTGAATAAGGAACCTGAAAATAAATCAGCTACTTTATATTGCTGAGAGACTGAAAGAAAAATTTGGTTTAGTGCATATTAATTCAGGTATTGGAGTTTCCTCCTTTATCTCAATCTTGATCAAAGAAAGTGAACAATGTCCAAATAAGAGAGCTGGATGTCTAGTTATGTTCTTATTTGTAACATGAGGAGGTTGAACCGTTTCATGGTCTATAAATACTTTAAAATCTTTCAGGTTTGTATTATTTCTCTTTGTTGGTTGATGGACTCCACATAAAGAATGGTCAGTCTGTTTTTCTTACCTGATATGGAAGGAAAGACATTTTCAATGAAAAGAATTTATATTAGCAGCAGAATAGGATGGGATGGAAAAGGAGAGTCATAAAATCTCATAAAGCTCTGAAAATAAAGTAAAATTAATTTTCTTTAATAGTGTTTGTGACAAGAATTATTTAGTATTTGAATTCTAAGCAATCTTCTCTTTTCATGGGGGGGTGGGGATCTATTTGATTATGGTTGTAGGTGGTTTATTTTTTAGGGCTCTTGGGGCAGTGTTTTTAATGTGCATGTTTTTTGTTTCCCTGTTTTATTGAAATTAATATACAGTACTGTTTTCATATTGTATACTTTCTCTATTTTAGAATATATTCCTATGCCTTGTTCACTAATTTATTATCTGTTAATGAGGTTGCTGGCAAAGATGTATGTTGTCAGAGTGTATTTCATTTGTTAATAGAGGTGTTACTGTGCAAGTGGTTTATATAATTAAGACTCTGCTTGCTTTAAAACTAGTCACTTTACCTGATACAGAATTGTCAGGTTCAAAGATGTGGCAGATAGTACCTTAGGTCACTGTGTAGTCAGGACTATTTCTGAATCTTCTCAGGTATAAAGATTTTTACCTTCCCTTTATATGGAATATCCAGTTAAGATAAGAAGGGATTAAACAGTTTTGGGTTTAATTTTACCTTATAGGATTGTGCCTTGATAGATGATATAGAGTGGCTGGCAGCTATGTTTCTGAGTGACTTTTTGTGCCCTCTGCTGTGGTAGGGGCTGCTGACTATCGGGTTAATTTGTTCTCATCAGGGCTTTTGTTGCATTCTACCAATGAATGTGGTTATTTTTGCTTTACCTTTTCTGTTTTAGGTTGCAAGGGCCGTTTTATCTGATTCACCACAGCCCTCTAAAGGAAGAGAAGTAAAATTCGAGGAACTATTTGATTCTTTAGTGTCTAACCCATTCTTAACAAGGAACCAAATTCCCCGAACGCCAGAAAACTTGAGTAAGTGAATAATGATTTCTATCACTTATTTTCTTTTTAGACATTACTTAGACATTAGTACTGTTAGAACCATGGTTTGACAGGTCTTCTGGAAACTCACTTTAGAATTCTTTTCTCTTTCAGTTTAGTGGCAATGGCTCTTTATTTGCTTGGATGTAAGGGACTTTTTACGGAAGTATTACATGTGGGTGTTCTCACTGATACGGCAGTTTGTAAGCAGTGTTATTTTGCCGTGATACTCCACAGTTTTGTTGTTGTTGTTTTACTTGGCTCTTTCCTAGAAAATATTTCAGTTGAGTACTTTTAAAATACCCTCTGCCTCCACATCTGACCTGTGCTCAACATTTATAGAGTACCTAGGCTCTCTCCTTCCAGTCAGCAGCTAGCAGCATCAGCCCCAAATTGTGCATATAGAAATCTTTTCTACCCCTCTCTAGCTAGCTAGACTGCCCAGTACTTTTTTCTTATAACCTATAATCTGTGTTGGCCAAATTCTGATTTCGTTGTCCTTACGGCACATCATCCTGGCTGAATTCACGTTTGAAGTTAAATTGATTCAGTTCAGGTTGAACCTTGCCACAGCCTGGATCAGTGGTCAGCAGACTCCAGGCTCTGAACCAAATCTAGCTTGCCCTGTGTGTTTTTGTAAATAAAGTTGTATTGAACACAGCCTTGCTGATTTGTCAACATAATTGTTTGTGGTTGCTTTCATGTTATAGTGGCACAGTTTGGTTGTCACCACAGACCAATGGCCTACAAAGCTTAAAATATTACTGTCTGCCCTTTACAGAAAGTTTGCTGAACCCTGCTTAGATGGATGAGAAAACATCTTTCTAATACCTGTAATTCGTATGTGCTGTGTGAAAGTATATGCACATTTCAGGGACAGCTTTTGTTATTTGTGATCAGATGGAGAAGGAGTTCTTTGATGTTGTTGGTCTTTGGTTTATTGTTTAGTCTTGTCATCCATTGGGCACATCTGTGGAACATATACTGACTCGCTAGTTTTATGTTGAGCACTAGAAATGAAAATTGTAATTGCATGCTCTGTTTGGAAATATTAATGAATTGTGTCCCCCCCTTCGTTTAATTAGTAAGTGAAATCAGGAGCTCATGGAGAAAAGCTGTCAAAATGGAAGATAACGAAAGTACAGAACCAATTCAGATGGATACTGAACAGAGAGAAGCATTGCCAGAATCCTTACCTGTGTCGCATAACCCAGGAGAAATTAGCAGGTCCAGCTCTCTTGCAGCAAGCACTATATCCCATTGTAGCCATTTCCATTTACCTGAAGAGAACGTTGTTTCAGATTGCCTCAAGTGTGTGCCTCAGAAACATGTGGTGACCAGTTACATAGGTGGACCATCGACACAAAATCAGTCAGATTTGTTAAGTAAGAAAATAAGGTGCAAGGAAGGTTTGGAGCATGCAGTGTTACAGGACAAGCCTTTAGAAACTAGCCAACCAGAGACAGTCTCCCCTCCTCTAAGTAATAGGAGAGTTGTGATGGGTAGCAATGAAGAGGAGTCTTCTGTTGACCACTTGCAAGCTTCTTACAAGGAACCTTTCATGCATAAAAGTATGTTATGGGACTCTTTTCAATTAAGTGGAACTAGTTCCAGGAGCTTAAAGGATATTGATGTTGGCATATTACATGAAACGCTTCCAGAAGAAGTTGGTAACTTAAGCCTTAATAGCTCCAGTAGTACAGAGGCCAATTTTAAACTAGAGCCAAATAGTCCTATGCACAGTGGCATTTTTCCAGATAGTGTTGTGGGAGAAAGACCATCTACTCCAGAATCAGACTGTAATTTACAGGCTATTTGCCGTAGATACGAGGCTCTGAAAAAATCTCTATCCAAGAAAAGAGAAGAAAGTCACCTTTCTAAGCCCGAAACACTTGAAGGACACAAACCAGAATTGAGCCCTATGCCCACAAACATGCAAACAGATGATATGCTTGACTTTTTGGGCACTCAAGATTTGCACGTTGACTATACAGAACCATCTTTACGCATGTCCCTTGGTGAAAGAAAACGGTCTCTTTCACCACTAATTAAGTTTTCTCCAGTTGAACAAAGATTGAAAACTGCAATACCATGTAGTCTTGGAGAACTTCTACCTAATTTAAAAGGTAAGATTTAACTAGACCTGTGCATATTGACCTATTGAATTTTTCTCTCAACCTCTTGTGATGTCGTATGCATTGAATGCTGCATGGTCTTTATTGTTAATGTGATAAAATATTCTCTTTGTTCCTTTGACAAGCATGAGAAGAGTGAACATCTCACTTCTATGGGTACTTTCAAATCTCAAGTGACAGGTGTTGGTTTACAGTTAGTCTGGGACAGGGTGGAAAATAAAACCAAAATCCTGAAACCTATTGCTTTTATAATATAATCAAAAGTAAATCTTGTTGAAATCTTGGCTAGTGGAGGATGGTTCTCAAAATGTTGAGTAATGCTATGTATGTCAAATATCATTTTTTAAAAAGATTTTATTTATTTATTTGACAGAGAGCACAAGTAGGCAGAGAGGCAGGCGCAGAGAGGGGGAAGCAGGCTCCCCCACCTGAGCAGAGAGCTGGATACAGGGCTCGATCCCAGGATGCTGGGATCATGACCTGAGCCAAAGGCAGAGGCTTTAACCCACTGAGCCACCCAGGCGCCCCTCAAATATCATTCTTTTAGTAATATAATATCTGTAATTTGTTTTGAAATAAATTTGAGGGGGTGGGTGGTAAAATAAGAAAGGTTAGTGTGTGCCTTTCCTTGCACTGCCATACAAAGTACCACAAACTGGGTAGCTTAACACAACAGAAATTGTCTCTGGAGACAATAAGTTCGAAGGCTGGAATCCAGAATCAAGGTGTTGGCAGGGCCATGGTCTTCTGAAGCCACCAGAGGAAGATCCTTCTTGGCTCTCCCAACTTCTGGTAGCCCCAGGTGTTCCTTGGCTTGTGATAGCATGGCTCTAATCTCTGCCTCTGTCTTCACATGGCTTTCTTCTCTTGTGTGTCTTTGTGCCTTCTTTATAAGGCCACTAGTCATAGGTTTAAGCGCCCACCCTACTCCAGACTGAACTCATCCTAAGGATTATATTGTTAATGACCCTCTTTCCAAATAAGGCCACATTCTGAGGTACTGGGGTTAGAAGTTCAACATGTCTTTTTGGGGTACATAGTTCACATAGCAGTATTAATTATTGAAGCTGGTTAATGGATACATTGGGCTAGTGATAATTCTCTTCATTTTTGTATGTTGAAAATTTTCATCATAGAGATTTAAAAAAATTCTGTTCTTAAAGCATGTTAGAGCAAATATAGATCTGGTGATATAGATTCATTATGTGTCACTCTGATATGCTCGTTAATAATTAGACACTGCTATATTGAGAAGTATTCTAAGAGGGATGTTTTGATACTCTCTGGAGAAAAGGTACCTCAGTGAGAATAATGTTAAGTTTCATCATAATTATTTGCATGTGAACATTTTACTTACGAAGACTGAAATTTGCTATTTGGAATCTGTCCTATTTAATTTGTTTCTTTGTAATGCTTGATTATCCTTTTCTCTTTTTTAAAATCACTTTTGCAGAAGAAGAAATCTTGAATAAGAGCCTTGAGGCAAACGAATTTCCGTCAGACTTGAAGAGATGAAGCAGAAGCCCAGTCAGTTTAACTATGATGTACTTAAATTTAAAGCAGTGTCATAGGCTAAAAACGGATTTATAATTTAAATACACGTTGGAAGTATAACTCTTTTTCAAGGTCTAAAAAATCCTAAATAATGCCTTTTAGCAAACAATAGTTTTTAGGTAAAGAAAAGTATGTTTGGATTGTCTCCTTGAATGGGTCTGGGGTTAAAATGGGAAGTGTTTGGGAAGCAGATATCAAGTTTTGTGAAGCCATTTTGATTCCTTGAATAATTTGTAAGCATTAATAGTAAAGTATTAGTTTAATTTGTTGTAATTTCAGTTGATTAGCAAACATGAGTGGTTTTTGACACACTTTTATTAACTGGTTAACATAATAACCATTGAATACTGATCTTTCATTTTAGGGAAATACATAACTTTTATTGTTTCTTTATGGAACATTATAGTACTAACCAAAAAAAGTGAGAAAATAGTACCTTGGAATATGTAGTCAAGGTGAGAAAAGTTTAAGTTTGGGAAAGCTCTAAACAGGCGTAATGATTGTTTAAGTAGTAGGTTGGTCCTGGAAAATGTTTGATGGAATAAAGTGTATGTGATGATAAGTGAAGACTGGGGCAGAATGAATTTAGAAAAAAGGAAAAAGATGGAAAATGACTAGACACTTAAGGAACACTGTCAAAATATAAATCCATTCAATGGGTTGTACAGCAGATTTATATTTAGTCTAATTTAGACTTTGAGAATTTAATTTAACCCTAGTTTTATATTTTAACACAAAAAATGTAAATTAAAAATTTGTTAGTCTCTGTTTACTGTTGTTGGTTTATTTGGGGGGCATGGTTTTTAGGGAAAGCAGATAATTTTTATTGTTTTACTTTCCTTCTCAAAAACCATCAGTATACCACGGACTATGCAAAGCTTCAAAGTAACTTAAGAAAACTGAATTTGGGGTGCCTGCTCAGTGTCACAGTTAAGTCATTGGTGAAGCTAAGACTTTGACCCTGTTTTCCTTCCTTAATATACCACAAGACCTTCTACAAGTAACTGAAAGGCCAGGATAAAGGATATGGCCACAGGAGTTGGCCTCCTGTTGACCTTGTGGGCTGAATGGGAGACAGAGGTGAAGCCTCTCATACAGTAATGTGCCTCACTCTGTCATGACCCCTGGCTGAGAAAATGGCTCATCTCTACCATCCAAGTGTATACATGCCTTTGTGAACCAGGAGCAGTGAGCATGCACTGGAAAGGTGATAGCACTTAACGATACCCCAATTCTTAACCATCAAAACCTTGTCCATTTGTCAGGAAACTGGTCGGGACCGGGGGGGGGGGTTGGGGAGTTGAAGGGGAGAGTTCTGGAGGTGGATGGGCTCAATTGTTCATCTTTCTTCACTCATTTTGGGCTTTTGCTAAGTTGTTTGATCACAGTTTGAAGGTCAGTCTTTTTGTGAGAAAAGAGAAGAAAAGCACATACAACTCCCCTAATTGCAGGGGAAAAGAAAGAAGAGCAGTTTCTTGTAGGATGTTATATTCCTGTTATTAATTAATACAACAAATCAACGACTATAGATCTACTGGGAAACTATCCTCCAGTCTGCCATAAGAAAGCCCACTAACCTGTAAATCCAAAATTAATGTATTAGGGAGGAGGTAGGGCTGTTAACATCCACAGTATGCCAGGGCCATTCCTAGACATTTAATACATACTGTTTCATTTAATTGTCATAACTTTAAGGTAGTGGTTATTCTACCTATTTTACGGACAATGATACTGAAGCTAGGGAGCTTAAGTGATGTGTCTAAGGTGGACTCAAGGGATAATCTGGGATACATCCTAAAAGCTGTAGATTCTGTAAGTCTAAAATGGGGATTAAGAATCTACGATTTAAATATGCTTCCCTGGTAATTCTTAAGTTCAATAATAAGATTGAGAAGCACTGCTGGGGAATATAGAAGTCACATTTAGCCTTGGGGTACCTTAAAGAAGCAAGTGTATTATTACATACGTACTGCTTAGAGGTTAATTGATAAGATAGTTCAAGTTCACCAGTAAGGGTGGGGGGCCCTTAATTACTGAGAATCAAAAGATCGAAATGTCTCTGGAGTGTGGATTTATAAAAATCATACTGTTAAGTCATACCTGGAATAGGCTGGGAGTTTTGGCATTCTTTCCTGTCCTTTATATGCCAGGAGTATTAACAAAAATATCTCCGATTTATCATTTTCTCCTAAACCATTATGATTATGACCTAACTACCTTCAGGCTCTTCCCTCTCCGGTATTGCCTGCATAGCTACCTTTTTGACTTTAGGACTCTTAGGATCACTTAGTTTAAAATTCCATTAATCGTTTATTGCTAATTCCAGAATAGAGTTAAAATTTAAAGGCATATAATCTCCCCTATGTAGATTCCTCTATTTCCCTTCCACTATTGTTTCCTTTCTTTTTTTTTTTTTTTACTGAACTGCTTTTGAGTGTGGTTCTTTAGAAATTTTAATACACAATTACAGCTGTCCTTTAGGACTAAGACCAAATGTCACTTCCATGTTGAAGTCCTAATCTATGCCTTCCATATCCATGGATTGATTTAGCCCTTCTCTAATATCTGTAGTTTATCTTTTATTCATTTAGTGTTTTTCACTTAGTGCTTTTATCATATTTAATGGTTGTATGTATGTGATCTTTCCAGTCATACTGATGATACACATACGGACATACCTAACTTTGTAGATATAGGAGGTATGTGTCCACACAGATATATTCTCAAGGGCAATGGATCATCTTTAGCAAATACTTAAGTATTGGAATTTTTTTTTTTTTGCCTCCTATGTGATGGGATTAAAATGATGGTAGAGGGCTATTTCACTGCTGTAAATGTACTTTTTCTCATTACATTCATTGCAGATTATACAGAATGTACCTCTTTTTATTCACTATTTGTAAGGTAAAGGTGTGTGAATTGACTTTTTTTTTTTTTTTAAAGATTTTATTTATTTATTTGACACAGAGAGAGAGAGAGAGAGATCACAAGTAGGCAGAGAGGCGGGCAGAGAGAGAGGGGGAAGCAGGCTCCCTGTGGAGCAGAGAGACCAGTGTGGGGCTCATTGGGATCATGACCTGAGCTGAAGACAGAGGCTTTAACCCACGGAGCCACCCAGGCGCCCCTGTAAACTGACTTCTATGTCAACTGGAAACTTTAGTAATGAATGACAGAATGTCCTAATTGTTTTAAATGTTTAAAGAGGACAAGTGTAATACTTAACATGAAAAATGTTACCAAGTGGAATAGGAGTATTTGAGGCTAAAAAACAAAAACATTTTGGGGGAAATTAACTGAGAAAAAATATACAAGTATTTTGAAACCATTTTTTACCATGATCTATAAAGTCAGTTTTATCTAAGGGAAAAAACAGGAATTCTTGAGAACTTTATACAGGAAACCTTATTTTTTTTTTTTTCCTACTCTTAGAATTCTAAAACAAAATAAACAAGGACATTTTCCATAATGTAAAAGTACTTGCAAAGGTAAAATTCTCTTTCACATTATCTTGCAGATACATAGTTGCTTTCTCCTTGGGCACTGTGCAAGTCCACACGCTTTATTTAAAATATTTGTGAGTCCTCTATGGGACTGTCTATAAATATGTTCTTTTTACTATAGTCTTGAATAAACATTCAATATTATACCACCTGGCTCTGGAATTTCCTATATAATATCAAAAAGAACCATGCTCTACAATCCTAGAATGATCACATACAAAGCTCTACCAGTAACTTAATCAACAAAAGAAATTTGAGAGGTTAAGTGATTCAGGTAAAAGTGTTTTGTTGCTGCCATTTTAATTAGATTTACTAAATGTGGTATTTTAAAATACCTTTAAAAAGGAACGCTTAAGTTTTTAATATCTGGAGTCTTTTAACTTACTGCCAAAGGCCCTCCATAGAAGAGTTTAGTAACTTAGATCTGAATAGCTTCTTGCTCTTCATGGGTAGGGACATCATTGTCATCCACAGCTGCTGCTCTAAAGGCCTGAAAAGCTAAACTCTGTTAACTTTCATTTAATGTCTGTATTCAAAGGAAATGTGCCCTTGTAAAATGGTGAGAAGAGTGGATCACAGGGATCTCTTGGCTCTAAAATACTTAGATTTCATTTAAAAGCATAAGGCAGTTGGAATAGGACACTTTAAGTGTTTTCTGATTTCTCTTTACTACATTGCCAATCCAAATTAGGAACCTTAGTATCCTTCCCTAGAAACTGGCAATCTAACAGTGATTCAGTATTAACCAATTTCCAGAGATGGGGAAGTGAATTTGCCCAAAGTGAACAAAATGTTGTTCTTTGAGAAGTCACTTAACTTTCTGGGCTGCAGTTTCCTTAATCTGTAAAATTCAGGGAATTATAATAAGGTGTAGTGTATACCTAAAAAGCTAAGATTTTATGATGAACTTTTCTCTCAATGGAGGAAGTAGTGAGGAGTAATGGTCAGGAAAGGGGTAGGTCTGTAATCTTATTGTCAGGTTCAGCTGTATAACCTTAATAAGGTCTATCAGTTTTCTCACCTATTAAGAAATAAAAGTAATCTACCTCAGGTTGTGGATTAAATAAAATAATACACATCAAGTATTTAAGAGTACCTGGCATTTAGTAAGGGCTCAAACATTTAGCTAGGCTTCAGTGATTTGGGTGTAGGCATTTATTTAAGTGGGCAGGGGGAGAATGGCTCTGGTGGTCATATTGATAGCTGACACATAGTACTGAGTATGTCAGGCACCATTCTACATGCTTTCCATGTTTTAATTTGTGTGTGTGTGTGTAACAATCCCATAAGTAGTGCTACTCTTACCCACATTTCGTAAATGAGGACAGCAGAAATGAAATTAAGTACCTTACCCAGTTCACAAAGAGCAAGCAAGTGAATGGAGAATATGAACTCAGGTGGTCTACCCTCAGAGACCCTACCCTTAGTTGCTCTACTTACAGCCCCTATTCACTATTACTAAGGTGATAGGGACTAGATCACAAAATTAAAACTTACCGGTTAAGCATTACTTTTGGGCTATCAGAATCTTTGGGTTTACATATTAACCACCTTCTAATTATTTCAAATAAGACCATATTTTAAATTGCTAACAGCAAATGTTTATTCATGATTGAAGCCAAGAAGGATTTATAAATGCATTTTAATACCTTGCTGATAAAATAGTAACATTCCATCTTTGCAATCTTGTAAGGAATACAGGAAGAGACTGTAAAGGCTTTAATGTGTATATCTATTATAACCAGGTAATCAGAACACACACATACACACGCGCGCACACATACACACACACACACCACCTACTTTAGTGTTGCACCATACCAACTTTTCAGAAAGGCCATCTCGAAGCTCTACTGGATAGCGGAGTAAATAGCGTTCAAGGTTTAAAGACGAAGGAGTAGGGGAGAGATGAAAGTAGTTAAGCAGCACACATTTCAAAGCCCACTTTTAAGCACAGGACATTATGAATATTAAAAAAAAAAAGATGCGGGGAGGAGGGGGGGAAAGGCAATTCAGCATTTTCAGAAAGGGCATTTGGCAATATTCAACGCATCAGAAGGCTGTGCTTGGGACCATCCACTCTCTCCAGCTTCTCAAAGTGTTTCCTGGCATTGCGAATGTTGATCAGAGTAGCTGCAGAAGGGATCGACGGATCCGACATAACCACCATCACGTACGTGTTTGACGTGAAGATGTCGATGAAAGCAGCGAAGTTAGAATTCCGAACCTCCATGCTCTGGAAAGAAGCGGCTAATTTACTGCAGCTCAGCTTGAACTGTTTAATGATGTTGCTGATCTTCTCGAACCGGTGGACATCGCGCTGCTCTTTGCACTGGTAATGGGAAATGACCAAGAACGTAGCTCTCTCGAACAGCAGGACTTCGTCGGCCTCGATAATTTGGGCAAAATTCCTTAGGTTCATCTCCAGCTGCTGCACATTGGGAATCAGCTGATAGACAATACTGGACCAGGCTTTGTAGAGCGTTTCGTCCCAGATGGAGGTTCGAAAACAAGCGCATTCCAGAGGGCGAGACAAACGCCTCAGGTCTTCCTCTCGCTCTTTAAAAATCAGGTCACGCTGATCCTCCTGAACCAGATCCATTTTGTGCACCAGGCAGAAGATTTTGGCATCCGGAGAGTTCTGGAGGATGGCCTCCAGACACGACTGGTAGTAATGCATGTCCTTTTCCAGTTCGCGGCTCTCCACGTCAAACACGTAAATCAAAACCTCGACGTTACGGAAGATGTTGTCTCGCTGGCTGGTGAAGTAATTTTCCATGAAGGTGTCCTGACCGCCACAGTCCCAGAGGTTGAGCACCAGGTTGCCCAGGAATCGGACGTGGGAGTGCTCCACATCAATGGTGGCACCCAGGCGCCGGGTGTCGCGGGCGATATAATTTGCAAAAATAATCGACCGCATGCTGGTCTTGCCCGACCCGCTCTTCCCCATCAACAGCACCTTCTTCTTCATGGCTGTATTTGGCATCACCCGCCGGAGCCGCAGCGGACTGGGCCTCAGGGCGCGGCCTAACTGCAGCGCGGAGGGAGGGCGGGGTCGGGGCTGGCTGGCTCTCCTCAGGCCGGGCCGCGCCGCGGTGCGGTCGGGGCAGCCGAGAGCGAGAGATCTGGGCTGGAAAGGCCGCGGGGGCGAACTCTCCCTCGGAGGTGAGCGCCCTGGGCGAGGCGGCTGCAGAGCTTCGGAGAGGAGCTCACCTTCCGGAGAACCGAGCCGCGGCGTCCCCGCGGCCACCCACTTCCGGCGGCGATCTCGCGAGAGCGTCCGCGCCCGGCGCTCAGGGCCCAGGGATCTGTGAGAAACTTGCTCTTTCAATGAACCCGAGCAGGGGCCACCCGAAGGGTGAAATGGAAAGGGAACCCAGCGCTGTGGTGTCGCTTTTCCTCTTTAAACTGGGTTTACAGTTGCAAGATGTACGTGTGCGGTCGGTTGGGAGAATGCTGCCATCTCGTGGCCACATCTCTCCCCGCCCAGCACCACACAGCTCGCTTTCAGAGCGCGGAGTGCTCCCTGGGTTTCAGTCAGGGCGACGTGCAGGTGAAGGGGAGGAAGGCCCGACTCCTCAGCCCAGTGAGGCCTCCTCAGATTCCCTGGTTTGCTACGTACGAGGGCACGGTAAATGAGCACTGCAGATGAGGAAGGGGAGACCTGGGAAAGTTAGGTGACTGAGACGTTCTGACTCCCACTTAGTGATTTTTCCACTTGGAAGCAAGTTCCGTTCTCACAGCTGCTTTGGCGGTAACCCAGGCTTCAGAATTTGTAATGAGAATCCCAAAGCTCCAGGAAACTACGGTAGGGAAGCTGGGAGCTCAGTCCTCACGATAACCCTATGAATAAATAACCCTGTGAATAACCAACCCTGTTTTCAAGTGACTACATCCAAGCTTAGAGGGGCTAAGTCATTTTTACCAAGTCACACACCTGTCAAATGATGCAACGCAGTTTGTTTTTAAAATATAAATTGCACATATTTAAGGCGTACAACGTGATTTTGAAATGATATCACAGTCAGACTAACAAAACTCATAGTTACTTCTCTGTGTGGTGAGAACGCGTGAAATCCGCTCTCAGCTAATTTTCTGTGTTTAATACAGTATTAACTGTAGTCATGTGGTAGGTCAGCTCTCTACAACTTACTCATCCTACGTAACTGCAACTTTGTACCCTTTGACCAATATCTCCCCATTTCTTCCACCTCCTGCCTGGGAACCACCATTCTACTCTGTGCTACTATGTATTTGACTTAAGATTCTACATAATTGAGATCCTGCAAGCTTTTTTCTTTGTCTAGCTTGTTTCACTCAGCATAATGTCATCCAGTTTCATTCATGTTGTTGGACGTGACAGGATCTCCTTTAAAAAGGCTGGATAATATTTCACCACATATATGAACTATGATTTCTTTTTAAAGATTTTTACTTATTTTATTTTTTTAAAGATTTTATTTATTTATTTGACAGAGATCACAAGCAGGCAGAGAGGCACAGGGCGGGGGTGGGAAGCAGGCTTCCCGCTGAGCATAGAGCCTGGTGCAGGGCTCGATTCCAGGACCCTGAGATCATGACCTGAGCCAAAGGCAGATGCTCAACCCACTTGAGCCACCCAGGTGCCCTGATTTTTAATTTTTTAAAAGATTTTATTTGAGAGTGAGAGAGAGGATGAGCCGGGGGGAGAGGCAGAGGGAGGGAGGGAAGCAGACTTCCTGCTGAGCAGGGACCCCTGTGCAGGGAATCAATCCCAGGACCCTCGTAACCTGAGCAGAAGGCAGATGCTTAACGACTGATGCCCCCACTTGCCCCTGGGGTCTTTTATTTATTTATTTTTTAAAGATTGTATGTATTTGCGGGAGAGACAGCATGCACAAGTGGGGGAGGTGGGGGTGGGAAGAAGCAGGATGCCCCCCCCCCCCCCACTGAGCAGGGAGTCCTATTTGGGGCTGATCCCAGGACCCCAAGATCATGACCTGAGCGGAAGGCAGATGTTTAAACACCCAGGCACCCTTTGTGTTTGGGCTCTTGATGGCCACCTCCAGGTTCCTAATTTGCTAGGAGGACTCACAGAGCTGGGCTTGAGGTCTCATACGGCTATGATTTATTACAGTGAGAGGACTCATAGCAAAGTCAACAAAGGGAAAAGGAGCAAGGGCTACAATGTGGAGGAAACAGTGTAGGAAACTTTCCAAAAGTTCTCTCTCAGTGAAGTCACACAGATGTACTTATTCCTCCATGAGCTGGGACAACAGATGTGAAATGTCTACCAGGAAATCTCGTTAGGAAGTCAGGGCCCAGGGTTTTTACTGGGGGCTCACCCTGTAGGTATCACCTACCTCAGATGACCAAAATTCCATGTTCCTAGAAGAGCAGGTGTTCCGCATAAACCACATTGTTTATATACAGTGATTATTTCAGGGAACGGTGGGACCGCTCCTGAATTCCAAATTCTTAGCCAATCAGTGATAATCCTCGTAACAGGGACTTTCTAAGGATGACAGTTCCAGGCCTGCTGTGTGAACTCCTTTGCACACAAGTACCTATTCATGTGCTTATTAGGCATTCCTGTGTTTCTTTTGGGGAAATATCTCTAGCAGTCCTTTGTTTTTTAAAAAATTGGGCTGTGTGGGGCGCCTGGGTGGCTCAGTGGGTTAAGCCTCGCCTCTGCCTTTGGCTCAGGTCATGATCTCAGGGTTCTCGTGTTGAGCCCCGCATCAGGCTCTCTGCTGAGCAGGGAGCCTGCTTCCCCCCCATCTCTCTGCCTACTTGTGATCTCTGTCTGACAAATAAATAAATAAAATATTAAAAAAAAAAAAACAACTGGGCTGTGTTGGGCTTCCTGGAAGGTGCAGCCAGTTAAGCCTCTGACTTGAGCCGGGCACTGAAGGGCTCTGCGCTCAGCAGGGGATCTGCTTCTCACTCTCCCTCTGCCCCTCCCTTTGCTTGTGCTCTCTCTTTCTCAAATAAATAAAATGATTTTGAAAAATATTTTATTTATTTATTTGAGAGAGAGAGGGAGGAACAGAGGGAGAGAGACAAGCAGACTCCCTGATCTGGGGCTCGATCTTAGGACCTTGAGATCCTGACCTGAACCAAAACCAAAGAGTCAGATGCCTAACCAACCAAGCCACCCAGGTGCCCCAATAAATAAAATTAAAATATAAAAATTGGGCTGTGTTACCATGAGTTGTGGGTTCTTTGTGTATTCTGGATGCAAGTTCTTTATTAGATAATTAAGATGCAAGTTTTTCACCCAATCTGTACTTGTCTTTTTATTTTCTTAACAGTGTCTTTGGAAGTGTAAATTCTTTTTTTTTTTTTAAGATTTTATTTATTTATTTGACAGACAGAGATCACAGGTAGGCAGAGAGGCAGGCAGAGAGAGAGGAGGGAGCAGGCTCCCTGCTAAGCAGAGAGCCCGATGTGGGGCTCGATCCCAGGACCCTGGGATCATGACCCGAGCCGAAGGCAGAAGCTTTAACCCACTGAGCCACCCAGGCGCCCCTGGAAGTGTAAATTCTAAGTGCGATGGCATTTGTAGCTTTTTTGTAAATACCCTTATTAGGTTGAGGAAATTCCCTTCTTTTCCTAATCTGTTGAGGATTTTTGTCAAGAATGAGTGTTGATTTTATAAAATGCTTTTTCTGAATTTATTGAGAAGATCAGGTAGCTTTAATCCTTTATTCAATTGAAGTGGTACAGGACATTGATTTTCCCCTGCTAAAAGAGCTTTGTATTCCTGGGATAGATGCTCTTGGTCATATTATATAAAACTTTTTACAAAAAATTATCTTAAAAAGATTTTGGTTATTTATTTGAGTGGGGGGGACAGAGGGAGAGAGAGAGAATCCTAAGCAGACTCCTGCTGAGCAGGGAGCCCCACACGGGACTGGATCCCAGGACCCTGAGATCATGACCTGAGCCAAAAACCAAGAGTCAGATGCTCAACCAACTGCACCACCCAGGAGCCCCTATAATCCTCTTTATATGTTGCCAATTTCAGTTTGCTAATATACAAGATTTTTATGTTTATATTCATGAGAGATGACGGTCTGGGGTTTTGAGTGACAGTTTCATCTGGCTCTAGAGTCAGAGACATACTGGCCTCCCAGAGTGATTCTGAAAGTGTCTCTCTCTCCTCTGTTTTTTAAGAGTATGCATAGAACTGGTATGCTTTCTAACTCAAACATTTGACAGAATTCACCAAGCCCTTCTATTTTTGCTTCTTCACCTTTTGGTAGTTTATGGTGACACGTTTGGGCAGTATTTTGGTTGTCTGTTCCTCCATCTAGATTAAGCGTCATGAGAACATTGTCCCTGTCTCCAGTATTCAGCCCGGTGGCCGGCTTGACTAGCCAGGGGACTGGAGCATGTTTGTTTGTGATGTTTCTTGTAACCGTCCCTCAGAATAATATACCGCTTAAAGTATAAATTTAACTAATGAGGAGTTGTACTGGTCATGCAAACATGCTTAAAGATGACCTTAAGAAAAACATGTACTAGCAGCAGGCCTCTGGTAGAGGGGATGATTAAAGCATGGAAGCCAAGCAGCTGGGAGTGCCCAGCCGGCTCCAGGTGGAACACCTCCTTGTTTCCCTTTTTTGTGGTCTCCCCTACCTCAGAGGAAGCCTCCTCCTAAGGTAATCCCTTTAAGTGCTCTAGCTCAACTACAAATCCCTGGTGCTGGACCAGACACACCTTACTCCTCTTCTTGTTTAACCTTGTTTACCTCTAAAACTTGTGACCAACATATGACTCACATTCCTTCTAGTGTGCCTACTAGACATATGACCATTCTATAACCTTCTTTTTTTCTCCTTTGCTGTCTTATAGCTAATAAATATGGGACTGAGGAGTTGTTCGGGGCGACAGTCCTTCCAGCTGTCGTGCCCTGCACCCTCTCTCTTACAGCTGACTTGTTTGTGCCTCATTCTTCTCCCGAGCACCGTTAGGAGAGCGGCAGTTTCTGGTGGTTGTCAGTGGAGTGACTAAGCAGTGGAGAGGTGGAGGTTTGTGTGTTACGATGGGCTAGTCTTCTGCTGGTGCCAGTGAAATTTAGCAACCCTAAATATTTAAGGGTGATGAAAAGACAATGTTTTACTAAAGCACTGTGCATTCAGAGGACTGACCATGGATTTTTTTTTTTTTTTTTCCTTTCGGAGAGAGAGAGTGAGTAAGCATGGTCTTGGAGGGGCAGAGGGAGAGAGAGAATACTAAGCAGGCTCCACACCCAGCATGGAGCCCGACACAGGGTTCAATCTCACAACCCTAAGATCACAGCCTGAGCCAAAATCCAGAGTTGGGTGCTTAACTGATGGAACCACCCAGGTGCCCCCAACCATATGTTTTTAATATTTTATTTATTTATTTGTCACAGAGAGAGAGAGAGAGAGAGAGAGAGAGAGAGAGAGAGAGAGGATGAGCGAGCACACAAGCAGGCAGAGGCAAAGAGAGAAGGAGGCTCCCTACTGAGCAAGGAGCCAGATGCTGGACTTCCTCCCAGAACCCTGGGATCATGACCTGAGAGGAAGGCAGCGGCTTAACTAACTGAGCCACCCAGGTGTCCCAACCAATCATATGTTTTTAAACAGTGTTCTAAAACAAAACAAAACAAAACAAAACCAAAACCAAACAAACAAAAAAAAAAACAGTGTTCTACAGAGAGTAGATTTTCAGATGATATACAGCAATGAGTTTGGGGTTGGGTGAGTTAGTTATAAGGCTATAGAATAAAAATCATGTAGCTTCACTGTTAATTTTAAAGAAAGATTGTGGGGAAATAGTAAATAAAAATGGTCCTATTAAGAAGCAAATGTAAGGGGTGCCTGGGTGGCTCAGTGGGTTAAGCCTCTGCCTTTTGGCTCAGGTGATGATCTTAGGGTCCTGGGATCAAGCCCCAGCAGGCTCTCTGCTCAGTGGGGAGCCTACTTCCCCATTTCTCTGCCTGCCTCTCTGCCTACTTGTGATCTCTCTCTCTCTCTGTCAAATAAAGAAAAAATTAAAAAAAAAAAGAAGCAAATGTAAAATTTCAAGATAAAATATTGTTTGCAGTGGTCTTTAAGATCTCCAGGTTCCTCATTTTTTTAAAATGAAATTTTTAAAAAGATTTATTATTGGTCAGAGAGAGAGAAAGAGTGAGAGTGAGAGCACACAAATGGGGGAGTAGCAGAGGGAGAGGGAGAAGCAAGTTTCCTGCTGAGCAAGGAGCCCAGTGTGGGACCGAATCCCAGGACCCTGAGATCATGACCTGAGCCAAAGGCAGACGCTTAAAGGACTGAAACACCCAGGTGTCCACCTCCTCCCATTAATTCTTTTACTTTGTCCTTTTCTTGGGTGGAAAAGTTTGAAAAGAAAGACCCAGGTGAGTCTGAATTCTAGTTCTAGAACTTGCCAGCTGTGTGATTCCGAGTTGATCCCCTCGCTGCAGTGTATGGACTCATAATATAATAGATTTTGTCAGTTTTAAGAGAGATATGAGAGAACTTGCAGGAAGGTATGCAGAAGTATTTAGTGGATAGCAAGTGACAGTAAATTCTTCCCAAGCAAGGGCATTTTGAAACAGGGCTAGGGAGGTGTTTAGATGGGCAGGGTGGAGTTGGCAAGAACAAACACGGCATGGGCAGCAAGTGTAAAAGTGGGGCAGGTTGTCCTGTCGCACACCAGCTCTACCGAAGTACTTGTGTTAAGGCTATACTAGCCACACGACCTCCATCTTTCAAGATCTCTGCTCTTTTGAAGTCAGGGCTGGGGGAAGTTGGGAGTACTATGGGTTGTTGACAAGATCTATCCACAAGGGTGGTCTGCATGGGAGGTGGTTCTCATTAAAGTCTGGGGGCATGAATGGGGCATCCTTCTTCTGGAAGATTCATGGATAGTGTTTAGGCAGCTCTTAAGAGATGGCTGGTGTTCAGCACTTTAGTTTCTCTGGAAGAATCGATGTGTTCTTCCCTGTCAACGGCAAGGGATGGCATGCAGGCTTCGCCTTGGCTTTCAAGAACTTCCACCTCTCCATCTGGTCTCCCCTCACCCCAGAAGGTTTCCATCTTTCCCTTTAGGACCCCGACTTCCTACTGGAAGGCAAGGAGTAGCTTCATCGTCTACAGTTCTTAAGAAAGATCAGTAAGCTTTGCTCTCCTTTCGATCTACCTTTTTGACTTTCTAGATCTGGGTCGGCAAACTTTCTCTGTAAAAAGCCAGATGGTAAATATTTAGTTCTTTTGTGGGCCCGCAAGCAAGACCAGGAACATTTCTACAAGTTTTTTTGACAAACTTCAAAACTTTATTTATAGACACTGAAATTTGAATAGTATGTTTTGTGGGTCATGTAGGAGTCTTAATTTTTCCAATCATTAAAAAATGCAAAAACCATTCTTAGCTTGCTAGCCATGCAGAAACAGATGGCTGCTGAATTTGGCCTGTAGGCAATAGTATTCTGACCTCTGTTCTGGAGCCTAACGTGGAAGAAAGTAAATCCCCAAACTCGTCATATTCAATGTCCTACTGCTGAGGCGGCTCTGACTTAATCACTTACTCATTGGCTAAAACTAATGGGACAAGTTAGTAAACATGGGAAAGAAAAGCAACATAGGACTGTCTATTCTTTTTTTTTTTTTTTTAAGATTTTATTTATTTGACAGAAAGAGAGAGACACAGCAAGAAAGGGAACACAAGCAGGGGGGGTGGGAAGGGGAGAAGCAGGCTTCCCGCCAAGTGCGGAGCCAGATGCAGGGCTTGATCCCTGGACTCTGGGATCATGACCTGAGCCGAAGGCAGACTTTTTTCTTTTTTTTTTTTTTTTTTAAGATTTTATTTATTTATTGACAAACAGAGATCACAAGTAGGCAGAGAGGCAGGCAGGGAGAGAGAGGAAGGGAAGCAAGCTCCGGGCTGAGCAGAGAGCCAGACGTGGGGCTCGATCCCAGGACGCTGCATGACCTGAGCCGAAGGCAGAGGCTTTAACCCACTGAACCACCCAGGTGCCCCTGAGCCAAAGGCAGATGTTTAACGACTGAGCCACCCAGGCACCCCACGACTATTCTTACTTGAAGCTCCTAGTTCCCCGAAGTGGGAAGTGATGTCGGATCCCAAACATCTCACTGGAGCCGTGTCTCCTGAACTTGCTTCACGATCAGAATCACCAGGCTTCCCGCTGGAACTGCAGTCTCAGACAAGAGATGGTGATTAGCAGGTGTCTTCTGGGCAGGATCTGTACTGGTTCTTGGGATGAGGTGAGCCACGTACTATGGGAGGGCTCCAAAGCTGTGCTTCTTAAAGGGTGGTCTCTGGCCCAGCAGCATCAGCAACCCTCAGGAACTTGCTAGGCATACAAATTCTCCACTTGCCCCAGACCTACTGAATCAGAAACTCCTGTGTGGGGCCTGGCAATCTGGCTATTATTAAACCAGGTGATTCTGAAGGCTACACTTGACCTCTAAAATTGAGAACCACTGAGTCAATACTAGCCCTGAGAGGTGATTAAGCTCCCACCTAAGGGCTGAAGGCATTAGGCACCACCAAACTGCTTTTTTCTCAAGAGCGCAAGGTCGATGGGTGGGTGGAGCCAAAGGTATTGATTTTTATAAGGAAGATCTGGAAATGGTATTTAAGGTCGGCCATGGGGGAAGTCAAAGGAAACCTTTCTACAAGAAGGGGGTGGTTGTCATGGGTCCTAGAGATAGAAAAATGTTGCCCAATGGCATGCCAGTGGAGTTTCAGCCCTTTTGCCCACGTGATCATGGCCTTTGTGGACTCGCGGACCCACAGGTTTTCCAAAGGCATCGTGACCTTCACCCTTCGATTTCTCTACAGTCCAAGGAAGGGACCTTTGTCCTGGGCCCCCCAGGTGAAGCCCTGGGAGCTTCCTGCCCTCACAAGCGGCCCTTGTGACATCACCGCCGCCCGGAGGTGCGGCTCCTGTCCCTGGCGACGTCACAGAAGCCCCGCGCGTCCCCAGACGGCTGGGCATCCTGGGCTCGCGCAGCTGCTCCAGGCGCGTGGCAGGGGCTTGCAGAGGCCGGGACGGCGCCTGCAGAGGGAGGTCACCCAGGCTGGCGCGCAGTCCACGCTCACTGCTGCTCTGGTGCAAGGCCAGCTCCAGGAGGGGAGCAGACGACCGGCCTTTGCAGAAGGCCCACTTCAGTTTGCTTTGAAGTAAACATTCGCGACATTGGCCAAGGCCCTCGAGACTCAGCACGCCGCCAGAGAGGAGGCTGGGGCCCAGGAGGCGGCGGTGGCTGCGGGGGATGCTTTGCGTGGACACCCGGGCCTCGGGATGGCCCCGCTGAAGAGGAAATGCATCTGTGACCTGTGCACCTGCGGGTAAGAGAGCTGCGCTCTGGCCGAGGACTCAGGAGCCTGGGTTTTCAACCCCGAAACCTAGGCTGAGACTCTCGTTTGGGCTGAGTGAGGAAACCCCAGGCTGGTGGTGTCGTCCACTTGCCGACCCGTTCTGGGAGGCAGTTTTGTTAGCTAGCATGAGTGCCGCCGCGCTGATTCAGTCTGGGTGAACGTGTCTATCCTCGGGCCTTTAAATGTGTTCCTTCACCCAGAGCCGCGCAGAAGTTGAACACGGGCCCAACGCCCAGTCTGTGCTCCTCACCCTTGTGCCCAGAAAGGGTCCTTTATCTAAACGCTTGGCAGGGTTGGAAGGTACTGCTGTCATTGGTCTTGGTTTAGAAGGGGATAGGATGGGGGAAGAGGAGTCCTTCTACTGTAACAGGCTTCCTCTGAGTGAGAGATGATGGCTCCTGGGTCAGAGAAGTGTAAGGTGTTTGTAAAACCGGTTTCCACGCTGGTGCAGAGTGGAGCAGGAAGAAGGAAAGAAAATGACTTTTGCATGTTTGTGCTGGCCAGTTGCCTTTAAGGACCAGCTCTGGGTGAAGTTCCATAAAGGCAGGTGGTCCCAGGGAGAAATGCTGGGCTTTCCTTAAAGTTCTGTGGCTGACTCCTTTCTCCCATGTCTCACGGGTTCTGACCTGCTCCTTCCGCTTGCCAGGACACCTGGGGAGCTCCTGGGCTCGGGGTGCGAAGAGAGGCATGCGATAGAAGGGTGGACCCTAGGGCCGGTTCTCCTGGGCTTGAAGCTAATGGTGGGATCTTGGGCAGGTGACTGAACTCCAGGATTCGCTGGGGATTAAATGAGATGCAGTGGGTGAGTCTCCTGCTATGGGATTGTACTTGATCAAGCTTGACATCTTGAAATAGCAGAAAGTGTTCGCCCACTGCAGCGTGCTACCCGAGTGTGGGAGATGGCGCTGGTGGTAGGGAGAAGTGAAGGGAATGCCAAACACCAGGTTAGAAACCTTACGCATCTCTGTAGTTGTGGGATGGTCCTTGAGTTTGACTGCTCATGAGCGTCACCTGTGGAGCTTTAAAACTCTCAGCGACCCAGGCTGTTGAGCCGTCCTCCGTGAGGGTGGGCCCCACGGGCAGGCTTCAGGTGATTCTGATCCCTTGCCAGGACTGGGAACCACTGATCTAGGTCACATCCCTGCAGGGGACTTGCTCTGAAGCAGTGTTAGTTGGGACCAGAGCAGAAACTTAGCCGAGGGCGGCTACTTTTGCACAGGACCGAGGCAAAAGCTCGTTGGTTCCCTCTCCTCTGGGGGCCCTTCGCATCACCCTCCAAAGGTACTGGGTTCTTCCAGCAGGATTGTCATTAAGATTGAATCTGCACTGTTGTAGGAGAACTGCTTCTCCAGGTATTCCCGATGACTCCATGCCTCCTTCATCCCTGCAAGGGGGGCTGTTCACCATCAGAGGCAGAGTCTGTCCTTGGTTTTCTTTGCTTCCTTCTCCATCTCATATCTGCCCTTCCACTTTATGGTTTCAGGCTGTGGTCTCTGGTTTGACTCCTACCTGTCCACCCCTCCACTCTTCTGTTTTATTTCACTTCTCAAAGTGCTTGTTGACCTACCTGGCTCTCTCATCAACCTTAAGAGACTTTGAACATTCTCCATTGCCCCTTTGTCCCATTATCTGCCCCATGAATGGTGCCAATAATCTTCCATTTACCCTGGATTAAGACATTTGAATCTTCTCTTAGTGTCCCTTATCCCCAGTATTTATCTTTTCTAAAGTGTGGTTTCCTTCTCCTTTGCGGTCTTGAATGGGTGCCTTCCTTTTTATTATCATTGTTCCCTCCTTGGGTCTCTCATTTTTATGTTTGGAAACTGGTCCTAACCTTTCTAACTTGGTCTCCCATGATTGCCTTACATAAAACCACTCCTTGAGTTGGAAGAGCTTCCTGGCATTTTCTGAAAGGACTTCAGGACTTCCTATCTCTCTTCCTTGCCCTAGCCTGGCCCTCCTCTAAATGCCTGTGTCCCTTCCTTCTTCTGTGTGACCTTTTAAAGCCTTGTCTGGGTTGCAAGTCTCCATTAACCCAGCCCTGTAGCTCCCAATCTTGGTTCTAGTTATATGTCTGCATGTTTATCCCCTCCCCTTTGATCGCATATACCTGGAAAGCAAAGACCATGTTTTCTATTTTTGTGTGCTATATAAAACTAACACAGTTTCTCCATTGGGCAGTGAAAACATAGCTTTTTGAATAACAAGATAGATTTATTTTTATTAATTTTTTTGGTATTAAGGTGACATGCTGAAATGGATAAGGAAGGCAAAATTTACAGCTGTGCTGTCCAGTAGGGGAGCCATCAGACATGTGTGTAATTTCATCAAAATTAATTAAATAAAATGAAAACTTCAGTTCCTCATTGCCCTAGTAGTGCTCAAGTGCTCAGTAGCTCTCTGTGTGTCGTGGCTACTCTACAAGGGAGTATAGATGGGGGTCCTTTTCATCCTTGCAGAAAGTTCTGGGATAGCATGGATATGGAGCCTCATTATCCAGAAGTCCTCATCCTCCTCACCACCAGTTAAATCTGGGATGAAATGAGAGGAATTTTCTAGGTGTTCTCTAAGCTCTAGATGTCAATAATTTTTGACTTTCCCCACTGAGGTTATGGGGGAGAAGTGATGAGAAATCAAGAAGAGTATGGGGGAAGAAGAACTCTCCTTGTCAGAGTTGAGAGCCCTTTAGATGGGAGAGGGGAGACGGGGTTTCTGACTGAGTTATTTGGTCTCTCTGGGCTTCTGTCTCGAATTCTTTAAACCAGACTTACGGAAGTTCTTTACTCAGAGGGAAACCTATACCTTTCCCTCCCCTCTCCCATTCATCTTCCTCCTAAAGCTAGGTGTACGCAAGATTACTTGTCCTCTCAACTGTAATTTCTGAAGACTTGGTTCTTGTTACTGGGGAGGCTTGGGATGCACAAGGAGCTGGAGAGGAAGGCTTCCTTCCTCCAGGAGCCGCTGTCAGAGGCTCTGGGCATGGGCAGTGCTCTTGGAACAAGTTCTCACTCTTGGCCACAAGATGGCAGCCTTCTCCCAATCAACTGTCACTGCTCGTTAAACTGGAGACGAGCCTAAAGGAGAAACAAAACTGGGGTTTTGGGTTTTCCTTTATTTATTTTTTTAAATGTAGACTTACCATATTGTTTTCTTTTTCTTTTTTAAAAAATTTATTATTATTATTAAATTATTATTATTTTTTATTTACAGACAGAGATCACAAGTAGGCAGAGAGGCAGGCAGAGAGAGAGGGGGGGAAGCAGGCTTCCCGCTGAGCAGAGAGCCTGATATGGGGCTCGATCCCAGATCCCAGATCCCAGATCCCAGATGTGGGGCTTGATCGCAGGACCCTGAGATCATGACCTGAGCCGAAGGCAGAGGCTTTAACCCACTGAGCCACCCAGGTGCCCCACCATATTATTTTCTAAAGTGAGCTATTAGATTGTAGGGCCCAGCAGAGCTCAGGAAGTGATACTTTGAGAAGTAGATCGCTGATTACAAAGTGATGGCCTTTCAAATACCTAAATGTAAGGATTCCAGCCACTCAACCAAAGTCTTAGTGAGCCTTGCTGGTTTTCTCAAAGCAGACCTATTTTACCGTATTGTGCTCAAGGCTCTGCACAACAGTCCGATCAAAATCTGGCCTTTGGGCATATTACCATGAAATGCTAGTTCTCTTTTAAGTACAGCCTGTCCCAAATAAGACAAACTCTTCACCAGGTGAAGAGATACAGTCAAGTGAGCAATTAAACATTTTCTCACCATCCTACAACTTTTAATTATCTGGACAACAAAGCTATATTGGGGACTTGAGTGTAGTGACCTTACTTTTGGATATGAGAGAATATTATTTAAATATTTTCTTTCTTTTTTTTTTTTTAAGATTTTATTTATTTGACAAGCAGAGATCACAAGTAGGCAGAGAGGCAGGCAGAGAGAGAGGGGAAAGCAGGCTCCCTGCTGAGCAGAGAGCCCAATGTGGGGCTTGATCCCAGGACCCTGAGATCATGACCCAAGCAAAAGGCAGATGCTTAACCCACTGAGCCACCCAGGTGCCCCGAGAGAATAATATTTTCAATTACATCTGAAGATTGCCAGCATTTCACCATATGGGAAAAAATGCTGTTTTGCAGTATACCACCTTACATTTATATAGTGTTTAAAAATTGTAAAAGCACTTTCTCATAAATTACTGTCTTCCTGGGGGGTTCTTCTACATGGGGAGCATTGCTTAGTTTGGAAGTTTGACTCCTGATCTTAGTCTCTATTCTTCCTATAGATGCTTTTGGTTTACTGAGCTATTCTTGTCCCAAATTATTAAATTTTAAACTGGGGTTGGGGGCTAGGCTGTGGATGAAGTGTTAAGTTCAGCTTTTCAAGGTTGAAATTGAAAGGGATCTTAATGGTCACTAGCTCTTTTATTTTCCAGATAATGCAGTTGAAGGATTGAGATTAATTTTAATGTGCAAGGGCACATTTTGTTAAGCTTTGGACACAATTTAGGTCAATTAAATTTTATTCATCTAGCGTGTATCAGACACTAGATACTATAGTTGATAGTCCATGGTCTGTTTTCAAGCCACACTAGGCTATTTTTTTTTTTTTTTTAAAGACAGTGTGTGAGAGTGGAAGGGGGTGAGGGACAGAGGGAGAAAGAGAATCTCAAGCAGGCTCCAACACACCGCTCAGAGCCTGATGTCGGGCTCGATCTCACAACCCTGAAATCATGACTTGAGCTGAAACCAAGAGCTGGACACCCAACTGACTGAGCCACCCAGGGGCCCCTCACGCTGGGCTCTTTTTGATTACAGATGGAAATATGAAGCTCCTTACAGTTGAGAAATGTTATCTGATAGTAAAAAAAAAAAAAGTGTAATTCTTAAAGCTTTTTAGTCAAGTAATATAAATAGCAAATCTCTCTCTTGAGATTAAAATGTAATAGCACTACTTTTTTCTGAAATTCATGTTAGAAAAAAGAAAGTTAATCAAGGGGTTGATGTAGCTTGCTTTTATATCTGATTATTTTATGGCCTGCCGTACACTATTTTAAAGACTTTGTGCAATCTTGCAGAAAATTCCAGGACTGGGTAATGTATCAGGAAATATTTATGTAGCGTTGGTAGTATGTGCAGCATTTCATAAAAAAGGTAGTCCCATAGAAGACTTGTGAGTTGTTGAAAAGGATGTGGATTTGGCCCTCTCACAGAGCTTGGGGAGGAAGGTGATCTCAGGGGCAGTCATGTATCTGCAACTTAAATCAGTTTTGTTAACCAGGGAGGAACTTGTTATTTTAATTTTGGAAAATATTTTCTTCACATTGATGGAAATTTCCTTAACCTTAGATTTTATTTTCTCAGAGTCTCTGTTACAAATTAAGAGGAAGGGAAAAAAAATCAAGGAATTGGTTTGATATTACATGTTTCAAGAAGAATTCTTGTTTTTAATTTAAATAAAATTGATTTCATAAATTCTGATTAAGAAAAAAGGACAAAGAGCAGCTTTTGATAGGTGCTTGCTGGTGACTTATCTTTGGCAGAATCCGGATAGAGGAACCAAGGGGGGAAGAAAAAACCCTTTAACACTGAATTATTTTTATTATAGAATTTATGCACTTTGTGTGTTATATGCTCTTTAAAAATTATGGAATCTTTGATACCAGAATTAATGTTTAATTGTCCATATACACATTTCATCTTACAAAAGGAGTATAATTATGCATAATGAGGCAAATTTCAAATAGAAATTAGAGCACAACTTCATAGTAATCCACATTCCAGCAATGGAAACGATCTGCTCAGTTTTATAATCAACAAATGGATCCGTTTAGAGTTTTGAGTACCCTGCTCTAATTCTATCTGCTGTGGGCAGTTTTAGACCCCCTTCCCTTGATCGATGTTTTGGACTGACCTTTTGATTTACAGTTCATTCAGGAGGATGACCTGTTTCCTGGGGGTGGGGGAAGTAGCAAACTTCCAATGAATAAGACCAAGAAAATGAGTAATGTAGGATTTCAGAGGTGGGAGAGCTCCCTTGGAGAAGGGGTAGTAGAGAAGGCTGTAGGAAGGGGAGGTGACTTGCTTGGGACATTGGGAAAGGGTTGCTTTGTTTCAAACCCTGGCTCTGCCTCTTTGAGCTTGTGCAGGTGGTTGAACCTATCTGTTGAACAGGGATGATGACCATGCCTTATTCTTAGGGTTGGGGTGAGGACTAGCAGGGAGGGGAGTGCATGCTGGCCCTTACAAATTCTGAAGGAAAACTTTGGGGTCAGGACTGTCTATACCAGCTGCAGGGGCACGGTGGCATAGAGATGTGGATAGATCACATCCGTGTTGAACACTTGGGTCTTGAGTGGCAGGTCCTGCCTGAAGCTCTGTGGATGTAATGGCATTGGGACTCTTAAATGTCAAAATATGTGACCTTGAGCAGCAAAGATAGCCCCTGATGGATTTGAGCAGATGAATAACACAGATGAAGCCATTTTCTCAAAAGAGCAACATCCCTCCTCTCTGCTCCCTTGCCCCTTCCTGTTAAAATAAATATCCAATATCTCAAAGTCTGTTGTTGGGTTAAAACTCCTGAATGGATTTATAGTTTGCCCATAGTTCCTTCCAGGTATCTTTGTTGCATTCTTGTCATTTTTCTTAAGAAGGCACTGCTGGTTTACTATGAGTGGCCGCCAACTGCAGGAGTTAGCACAGATTCTGAGCTGGACCACCTGGGTTCAAATCCCAGTGTTTGCACACACCAACGGTGTCACGGGGGACCACTCCACAGCAATGTCTTTTCCTCTGTAGTCTCCTCTGTAACATGCAGATCCTAGAGCCTCTCGTAGGGTGGTTGTGAGGACTGAGTGAATACTAAATACACAAATAGAACCATGCCCAGCAAAGCAGTAAGGCACAGACAAATGTTAATAAATCAATATCGAAAAAAAAAAATAAATCAATATCGAGATGGTGGTCCATGTTCTGGGTAATGGGTCCTGGGAGGAGTGAACAAGCTCTCTGTCGGGGTAGAGACTCTAGGGAGGGGTATTCATTCTGTTTATTACCTGGCAGGCCGTGAAAAACGCTCTGCAGAGAATTCAGACAGGGTGATGTGCTTAATACGTGCTTGGGGAATTTGATTAAATTTGGAGGCTAGAGATGGTCCCGTACAGATTTAATCTGCTCTGCACACAAGTGGAAAGGCCCTCTGCCTTCTCAGGGATGCCTGTGTTTCAGTCAAGCAACGATTAGACTTCTCAAGTTCAGACCTTCATGTTAAGGTAGTTTCTAACTCAGTTTAGAGCTTCCAAGTCTGAAAAATCGTGACTTTGCTATTAAAGACCTTCTCACTGCCTAGCATATACTACCATTCCATTTTATCATCTTCCTTTCTGGCTCCTTCAAAATAACTTTGAGGGGCGCCTGGGTGGCTCGGTTGGTTGTGCGTCTGCCTTCAGCTCAGGTCATGATCCTGGGATCCTGGGATCCAGTGCAATATGGGTCTCTTTGCTCAGCGGGGAGCCTGCTTCTCCCTCTGCCTGCTGTTCCCCCAGCTTGTGTTCTCTCTGACAAATAAAATTTTTTTAAAGGATTTTATTTATTTATTTGACAGAGAAAGAGATCACAAGTAGGCAGAGTGGCAGGCAGAGAGAGAGGGGGAAGCAGGTTCCCCACTGAGCAGAGAGCTTGTTGCGGGGTTCGATCCCAGGACTCTGAGATCATGACCTGTGCTGAAGGCAGAGGCTTAACCTACTGAGCCACCCAGGCACCCTGACAAATAAAATCTTAAAAACAAACAAACACTTAAACAAAGTAACTTTGAACCATCTGGTCCTTCCCTCTTATAGGTTGTCAAGTTAGCCACTTCCCAAATAGATCCACATATTTGGAATATCCAGAATATCTCAAAGCCCCTCATTCTAATGTTAACACATTGAGTTTGTAATAGAAGGAAAAAGTTAAATTTCTGCCTGTACCAGTTGGTTAATTTTAGAAACACTGTCCTGTACCTGATTATTCTTAAAAAGTCAAGATGTTTCCTTTTCAGTATCCATTTTTCTTTCTTTCAAGTAGGATGCATTTCAACTCTGTTCTTCAGATACAGAAAATCTGTAGAAAGTCTGAATAAGAGCTCAAAATGAAAGGCAGAAAATTAATTGACCAGCTTGTTCTTCTATCCTGCTTTAAATGAGTAATGTCTGGGAAAGAACATGGGACAATGAGTTAGAATGTTTGAAATCTAGTCCTGGTTTTGATTATTAGGTTTGTGATTTCATTCAGGTTCTTTATTTTTTTAATTTATTTTTAAAATATTTTTATCCATTTATTTGACAGGGAGAGAGAGCGAGCACACGCAGGGGCAGCAGCAGAGGGAGAGGGAGAAGCAGGCTCTGCACCGAGCCGAGAGTCCCACATGGGTCTCTATTCCAGAACCCTGGGATCATGACCTGAGCTGAAAGCAGACACTTAACTGACTGAGCCACCCAGGCATCTCTCATTCAGGTTCTTTAATGTCTCTGAGCTTTTCAAGACTAGTGATCCTCACTTGTCTTTTTTTTTGAATAGCTATCATGACTGGTATAAGGTGGTATCTTGTGGTTTTATTGATGTTTCCCTGATGATTAGTGACATTGAGCATTTTTTTCCATATACCTGTTGTCTATTTAAGTTCTTAGCTGATTTTAAACTAGAATTTTTTGGGGGTGCCTGGGTGGCTCAGTGGGTTAAAGCCTCTGCCTTCGGCTCAGGTCATGATCTCAGGGTCCTGGGATGGAGCCCTGCATTGGGCTCTCTGCTCAAGCCCGCTTCCCCCCACCCTCTCTGCCTGTCTCTCTGCCTACTTGTGATCTCTCTCTCTCTGTCTGTCAAATAAATAAATAAATAAATAAATCTTTAAAGAAAAATCAACTAGAACTTTTCAAGTTATAGGAATTAGTTATATTTTAGAGATTAACACCCTATCTTATACCTGGCTTGCAAATATTTTCTATGATTCTGTAGATTGCCTTGGGAATTGGGAATGCAAAATGATGCAGCCACTATGGAAAACCGCACGGGGATTCCTCAAAAAATTGAAAATAGTGCTACCATGTGATCAAGCCATTCTAGCTGTGGGTATTTATCTAAAAGAATTGGTACCAGGACCCTAAAGAGCTAGTACCACTCCCTTGGTCCATCACAGCACTATTCCCCATTGCCAAGATTGGGAAGAAAATGAAATGTCCATTGATGGATGAATAGATAATGGATCTACGTACAATGGAAAGTTATTCAGTTTTTATTTTTATTTATTTTAAATATTTTATTTATTTATTTGACAGCAAGAGAGGGAACATAAGCAGGGTGAGCAGGAGTAGGAGAGGGAGAAGCAGGCTCCCTGCCGAGTAGGGAGTCCAACGCCGGGCTCGATCCCAGGATTCTGGGATCATGACCAGAGCTGAAAGCAGATGCCTAATGGCTGAGCCACCCAGGTGCCCCTATTCAGTTTTTAAAAAGAAGGAAATTCTGCAGTATGTGACCGCAAGGATGAGCTGTAAGGACTTTCTTCCAAGGAAAGTAAGCCAGTCACAGAAAGAGAGATATGCATGATTCTACTTACCTGAGTTATCTAAGAAAAATTTACACCATCAATGAGTAGAAGGTGGCTGTCAGGGACTGAGGGGAGGGGCTAAATGGGGAGTGACTAATAATGAATGGGCTAAGTTTTAGTTTCATAAGACGAGTAAGTTTTCGAGCTCTGCCATACAGCATTGTGCCTCTCATCCATACTGTGTTCTACACTGAATTTTCAGAGGGCTGATCTCCTTGTAATTGTTGTTACCACAACACCTAGGGAATGGAGTCAATGGTATTGTAGTGTTGTGTGGTGACAAATGGTAGTTCCACTTGTGAGGAGCACAGCAGAATGTATAGACTTGTTGAGTCACTGTGGTGGACCTGACATTAACGTAATGTTGTATGCCCACTATAATTTTAAATAAATCCCACAGACTTTTAATTTTGAAATAGGACGCTATTTTTAGGACCTACATTACAGGGTCATTAAGCATCTGCCTTTGGCTCATGGTCCTGGGGTCCTGGGACTGAGACCCGCATTGGGCTTCCTGCTCAGTGGGGAGCCTGCTTCTCCCTCTCCCTCTGCTCTTCCCCCTGTTCATGCCCTCCCCCCAGTAAATGAAGTAATTAAAAGATCTACATTACAGGGAGAAAGAGGAGAATGCTTGTTGGCTGGGGTCCAGGCACAATCCTGTCAGCTTCCGAATGCACTAATTTACATGCAGGCTTTCTTATATACCCCAGTATTCCTAAGTCTCACCTTTACACAACATTTCAGGAATTGCTTTGTGGTCCATGGGGGACAGAGGCCCAGCACTGGTGAAAACCGCAAGAGAGAAAATGGATACCTCAAAGTTGCAAACAAGTCAAATCCACATTTGAAAACAAGGGGGAGTCAAGGTATTCCAAAGAGGGAGGGGAGGAGGATGTAGAAGAGATGTAAAGTAATCTTGATACGGTGGATCGGAGTAATGAAATATCAAGGATCAAAAAAGTTCTTACTACAATCAAATTAAAATAAAAATTATTCCTCAGACAATGAGATAGCCCCTGTTTTCTGTAATGGTGTTTTCTGAGCTCCGTCTGTTCTCATCTCTGGATCCTGAAGGGGTCTGAAGAAATCTTCTAGAGCCTCTGCTGGTGAGGCTAGAGAAGTGAGGGAAAGTGGAGATAGTCACAGTGAGGAGGGACAGGTGTTTACTTGACTTTTCTGAAAAATTACTGAATGGCTGGTTAGAATGAGTGTCTTTCTCAGGCCTCATGGATTCTTGAGGACACGGCTGATTCAGTTTCCTCTGGGCACACCGAATTCCTCTGCACGTCAGCTGTGTGTGGCTGCCCCAGTTCGCACTTTATGCTGCTATTTCAGATAACCAAAGAGACGAGTGTACTATTTCCAAATGTTGAGAGGAACGGGGAGCCTATGAGGTGGTCCCTCTGATACCCTCTGACTAGGGTCCTTTCCCTTGGTCCAGTCAGCTGAGCTCTGGGGTGGCTGAAGATGGGGTTATTCTAAATAATAGGGGTGTGGGTAGAAAAAAATGACTAGAAAAAGAAAGACTTGGTCCCTTGAGGACTCTTGCCAAGGTATTCTTGAAGATAAAGTTCTTGTGAGATGGATTGGATGGTAGTGTAATTAGGTAGATTCGTAGCTCCTTGAGCAAGCTTGCCCATAGACCCATCAGTTGATTGGCTTTTTGCCTGCATGGAACAACATCGCTAGAACCATGCCACCATTAACTTTGTCTTGTTTAACATTTTTATCAAAATTTGGATGAAGACCTAGGAGTTTTCCTTATCAAATATACTCAAACTAGAAAATGGGAAGAATATAGCAAGTTTGATAGGTGACAGGATCAAGATTCAAAATTATCTTGACAGGCTGGAATGCTGGGCCCCAAACCAAGCTGAAATTTAACAAGAGTAAACATGAGTTTCTACGTTCGGGATGAAAAATCAATTATACATCTCCCTAAGGGGAGAGGTTTATCTTGGCCACAGCTCATGTAAAGGTCTTGGGTTTTACTTAACCGCAAACTTGTTGTGATCTGTTGCTGTGATGGGCCTGCTAAGAAGCATTAACTTGATTTCAGGCTGAATGGAAATAGGGTGTCCAGGTCAGATGAAATAATTACTTCATTGGACTTTGGCTTGGTCACACCACAACTGAAGGATGCTTTTCCATTTGGACACTCCCCTGGTTTTTGTTTGTTTGTTTGTTTTTTAAGATTTTAGAGTGTGCAAGCTGGGGGAAAGGGAGAGGTGATACTCTCAGTCAGACTCCCTGCTGAGTGCAGAGCCAGACGTGGGGTTCATCTCATGCCCTCAAGATCATGACCTGAGCCCAAATCAAGAGTTGGATGCTTAACCAACCGAGCCACCCAGGCGCCCTGGACACTTCATTTTTCAAAGTATAACAAGTGACCAGGAGGGCCAGGATAAGGGGAATGCATTCTGGAAGTGAGAAAACTGGAACCTGACAAGAGCAGGGGCTGGATAGACTGTCAACTAGTAACTGAAAGTCTGAGTTCTGCAGAGGAGGACCTGTACTTGTTCTGGGTCATCGAAAGGATATAACTAACACCATGGAGTGGTCACTTCATGAAAACTGGTGTGGGGCCCATACAAATTGAAAATTTTGTAGCAGGACCACAGAGACTTGAAGTGGACTGCCTCAGGTCCTTGAGCCGAGCATTTGCCTGTTGGGATGCTGTGGAAAGAATTCCTGCGTTGGACAGGAGGTTTGACAAAATGATCTCCAGGGTCCCTTTCAACACGGAAACCCCAGATTTCTGGAAAGGGAGAAGGACATTTATTTTAATATGATGATTGAACTTGAAAGACTATTGCAGAGCAAAGAACTATGGGTGCATGTGATATGAAGGATAAGCTGAGATCCACATGTGCCTGGAAAACCCAGGAAGCATAGAAGGTTCTCAGGCGCTCATATGTAATGCATTAAGCACGTGTGCATGCTCCAGCCTCCCCTCCCCATCCATCGCTCCTACTGAACCGGTCTCTTCACTTGGTGCCCCTGGTTTTCTGAGAATCCTTTACTTTTTTAAAATATATTTATTTTTAAAAGGATTTTATTTGACAGAGTATAAGCAGGGGGAGCAGCAGGCAAAGGGAGAGGGAGAAGCAGGCTTCCCGCTGGGTGGGGAGCCTGATGTGGGGCCCGATCCCAGGACCCTGAGATCATGACCTGATCCGAAGGCGGACACTTAACCAACTGAGCCACTCAGGCATCCTTCTGAGAGTCCTTTAACAGCCTTTGGGTGATGTCTAAGAATGCTTCATCTGTTGCTTCCATGACTTGCCCTGCTAATGTCTATGTGTAGCGGTTCACATTTAGGAGGCTTTTGTGGGCTAGCCTGGGACACCAGTCCCCCGTGAGAGCAATGCTTTTCTGGGAAATGGATTTCAAACTTCCCGCAACCAGTGTGTGGACTTTTGAAATGTGTTCTACTCTAATATGGGGATGACCCAGGATTCGCTCTCTTTACAATATTGTACTTCACACCACCTTGGAGCCTTTCTAAATGGGGCTCTGAGCTCGGAAGCCCTCCTCGATCCTTGCTGCCAACATGGCAGCTCCTGAAATTCTGACACTTTCATGAATCAAGACTTCCTATTGCTCTTGCACTGCTCTATCTAGAAATGAATTTTATTCATTTATTTTTTTAAGATTTTATGTATTTGATGGCACAAGCAGGTAGGAGACAGAGGGAGAGGGAGAAGCAGGCTCCCTGCTGAGCAGGGGACCCTCCAAATGTGGGGCTCAATCCCAGGATCCTGGGATCATGACCTGAGCTGAAGGCAGATGCTTAAGCCACTGAGCCACCGAGGCGCCCCTTCCCAGAAACATTTTTTATTATCATATTGCCGGATGTCAAATTGTATTGTTATATTGCCATATATCCTTTGTTTGAGAATCACTGGACTGGAGGCTTTCTCAAACCATGGATTATAATTTGATAGCCTTGCAATAATGGCTTTATCACGAGAATAGATCTGACAGGTTTGTCTTCGGAGAGAGGCCGTGCTTTCCCCGTGACTGTCCTATGCTTCCACTTAATGCAAAGGTCTGAAATTCCAGTATGCTTAAGAATCCCCTGGAGAGCTATCGCAAAGGTGAAAATTCCTGGACCCTGCCCCCGAATAGTTTGACTCCGTGGGTCTGAGGTCCGGGAATCTGCAACTGTTACAATGAACCCTGGTGAAGCTGAAGCAGGCGGCTAATGGACCACACTCCGAAAAACCAGAAGCTACTTTGAGTACCGACCCACGAAACTAAAGGTGTGTGCTCCTTCAGGGAGAAGCGGAGCAATTTTAAGGCTTTCAAATCTTTCCAGTTGTGGATGGAAAAGAAGCAATGTAAAGATGCAGTCTATTTTGCAGGAATTTTTTTTTTTTCCCCAGGGCTGTTTGGAGCCAGCCCTAAGATGGGCTGGTGGCACTCCCCACCATCCACAACCATCCTCGAGAAGTGTCTTCTGTTTCGAGCTCCGACTTGCCTCTCAGTCCTCCTTTGGGAAGGACCTTTCACTTCACCCCCATCCCCACCATAAGTAGGAGTCAAACCTCTCAGGGAGGTTTTAATGCTTTCCAAGTCTATTTTGTGGTCTAGTTCACGGACTCTCTGACCTCCGCAGGTGCAGAGAACACGGTCCCTCAGCATCACTGGCTCTGTTTCTCCTGCAGAGCCTCCACGGTTCTAAGTGTGTATGGGACACTGGAGGCATCTGGCAACACGTGGGGCCAAGCTGTGGCCCTCCTGGGTCTTTCCACCCCTCTCTCAGGAAGGCTAAAAGCTGATTAAGAAAGTCCTGTCCACCGACAAAACATCTTGGAGTTTTGGACGATATTAGAGGGGCTTCCTTGAGCTACTAAGTCCTGTTCTCATTTCTGCTCTAGCAGGGACTAGGCACCGTGCTATTTGTGATGGGAATCATTCTAAACAGTGGATCATGTGGCTTTAATTCAAAGCCTTTGGTAGTCATCTATGGGTCAAAGAGCAAACTACATTTACCCCACCCTACCTTTCCTGCTATTTCTTACCACGCACCCTAGATGTCAGGCTCCCCAAACTGGGCTGACACCGTGCATGCTAACTCTCTGTAGTATGCTAAGTATACGAAGTGCCCTGGATTCCAGACCCACCAGAAGATTCTATATATAAATATGTAGTACCCCGTTCACAAACTGGGTGCCTGCCAACTGTTTTTTCTGAAAGATGGAAATGCTTGCTCACATTCTGAGAACTCTCCTGATTTTATTTTATTATTTTTTAAAGATTTTATTTATTTATTTGGCAGAGGGAGCGATCACAAGTAGGCAGAGAGACAGGCAGTGAGAGAGTGGGAAGCAGGCTCCCCGCTGAGCAGAAAGCCCGACTTGGGGCTCGATCCCAGGACCCTGAGATCACGACCTGAGCCAAAGGCAGAGGCCTAACCCACTGAGCCACCCAGGTGCCCCTTATTTTATTTTTTAAAAGATTTTATTTATTTATTTGAAAGAGAGACAATGAGAGAGTATGAGAGGGGAGGTGGTCAGGGGGGAAAAGCAGACTCCTAGTGGAGCTGGGAGCCTATGCAGGACTTGATCCTGGGACTCTAGGATCATGACCTGAGCTGAAGGCAGTTGCTGAAACAACTGAGCCACCCAGGCGTCCCATCTCTCCTGATTTTAAAAAACCTGGACTTTAGGGGCGCCTGGGTGGCTCAGTGGGTTAAAGGCTCTGCCTTCTGCTCAGGCAATGATCCCATACTCCTGGGATCGAGCCCCACATTGGGCTCTCTGCTTGGCAGGGAGCTGGCTCCAAACCACCCCCCGCCCCCCGCCCTGTGATCTCCATCAAATAAGTAAATAAAATCTTTAAAGAAAATAAAAAACCTGGTCTTTATTTCTCTTGGAACACAGAAAGATGGGTCCCTCCCATGCCCATAATCCCGAATGGTATGTTCTGTCCCTAGTGACCCTGGAGGAAAGTAAGGGGAAGCACAGCGCAACTTTACCTTCCTCGTTCCCACCAGAGGGCAATATAATCTCTCAAAAAAAAGGGGGGGGGGGCGCGAAAAGGAACTGAAATCGCAAAAGCTGCTAGCGTGACATTGTTACCCAAGCAGCAAAGCCCTTCTTGGGGAGCCCACCCGCACGTTGCACGCTGAAGGGGCGTGGAGCTCGCCGTGAGCTGCTGTTAACGCGCCTTTGCACACACGCCTTTCCTTTGGCCTGGCTCCTTTCCACCATCCCGGTTCCGTTCATCTGAAAGCCAGCTGGAGGGAAATGTGTGCAAGCGAAGCTTCTGGAGGTCGAGGAAACGTGGAGGCCCGAGGCGGTTGCCCCGGCGATGCTTATCTGTGGAGATGACCTCACAACCTGACCGTCCTTGGTGGTGCCTCCCGTTGGCACAGGATCGTGGTTTTGGTCGGCACCCTGGGGCACACCCACACTCGCCAGGCCGGTGGAGACTCGTGTGTTAACCCAGATGCCTGTTTATTCCTTGAGACTGGGGATACTGGGATCTATCTGCGCAGGGGGCCAAGGAACTTTTTTTGGCCGACAGGGGTGTGCTTTTCTTTGAGAAAAACCAACAATGGAAGCCAACACAGAATCCCCGATTGCTCCTGTGAGCTTGGAGCAAGGGGAGTTTTAGGATTTGCACGTCTGGAGCCCCCGCGGTGACATTGTGGTGGCTCCTGACACGTGGAATTCTTTGTTAAAGGTCTTGTGGATGCGGCCACTGTTTTGGTTTTAATAATTTAGGCCCGAGTCTTTGGGGAGGGTGAGGGATAAGGTGCCTCAGCACTCCTACTTCACCCACCCAAAGAGCGCTCCGACATTTAAGAAAATACCCCCAGCTCTTGACCAGCATGGGGGAACCAAGTACAGATGAGTGAAAACAAAGTTGCCAAATGTCACTTTCTCTGTTGGGTTTCTGCTCTTTGCTGGCCTTGGGTTAAGACAACAGAGGGACTTATCCTTGCCTTACCTTCTCACCCTCATTTTTTCTTCATCCCTATGTCATGCTGCTAAGATTTGGAATGGTTCAGTAGGCATGTGGAAATATGGAAAATGAGCAAGAGAAAAAGCAGAAATGGTATAATTGGGTCTTGGGGATTTTGGAAAATTGGCTTCAGTTGTTAAACGTAAAATTTTTGTTCGTTATCAGTTTGGGTTGACTCACCTACCATATTCCATTATGGAAAGCTCACACTGAAATACATATACGGATGATCCTTGAACAGGGGTCCACTGGCACAGATTACTTTATTTTGGTAAATATAGGACATTACTATAAATGTATTTTCTCTGATTTTAATGTTTTCTTCCCTCTAGCTGACTTTATTGTAAGACTATAGTATATAATACGTGTAACATACAAAATGTGTTCATTGACTTATCCGTAAGGCTTCTGGTCAACAGTGGGTTATCAAGTTTCTGGGGAGTCGAAGTTCCACGTGGGTATTTGACAGCATAAGTGTTTGTACCCAACCCTTGCCTTGTTCAAGAGTCACTGCATTTTTAAACAAAATAGTCCTATTTTAGATAGGATTTAGGTCCACTAGGTTGTTTACAGTAAGAGATACTGACTCAGCCTTGGGTCTTAAAACCTGTCTTAACTCTGGGCACACAAGAAATTTAAGGCTTTTTAGGCAAAATCTTGGGTAACTTTTTTAAAAAAACATATTCTGTGCAGTCAAGAGGGCATCTCCATGAGCTCCAAGATGTGTCTCCTGTTGTACTTTGTTGAGAACATCACCCATGGCCCTGGGGTTCCTAGCGCAGAAGGGAAGGAAGTGACCCTGGGGTTGAACCGGTTTTTGCCTCTCCCACCAGAGGGTGGCAACGGGCTCAAATGACTCATTAAGTAGTTTTATAGGGTTTGAAGAAATAGGATAGTTAAAAAGAAGTTATTTGGTAGTGCTGTCTAGTCAGCATGTATTTCAATGGCTTTTTAATGCTCTGAACGTCGCTTAGATTTCCTGGTGTTATTGTAAGTGGAAGACTTAATCCCTGTTTTTAAGGAGTTTAAAATCCATGCAATTGGAGTATGGAATAAGACAATTAGAAAGCAATGCAGGACACCATAATGTAGTGACTAGGTTTAGAGATTCTGGGGTTAGACCTGATTTTTTTTTTTTTTAACCTTTTATGTCTTAGTTCCTTCATGTTAAAGTGAGGATAGTATAAAGATTGTATGAGATAATGTAGGTAAAGTATTAGCCTAGAGCCTTGGTATGCGGTTGAAAGTTCAGTATCTGGTAGATAATCACAAACTTAAGTTTTCTTTATGCAATTTTATTTTATCTTATTTTTTAAAAAAGATTTTATTTATTTATTTGACAGGCAGAGATCATAAGCAGGCAGAGAGGCAGGCAGAGAGAAAGGGCAAAGCAGGCTTCCAGCCGAGCAGAGAGCCTGACGTGGGGCTCGATCCGAGGACTCTGGAATCATGACCTGAGCTGAAGGCAGAGGCTTTAACCCACTGAGCCACCCAGGTGCCCCTATGCAATTTTATTGAGAAAGGATTTCCCATTTCACTGCTGAGGTAAATCACTTGGAAAGAAAATTTCCTATAATGCTACTATATACCATCTTGATTTCTTTAAATATTTCATTTATTTATTTGTCAGAGAGAGTGAGCACAGGCAGACAGAGTGGCAGGCAGAGGCAGAGGGAGAAGCAGGCTCCCTGCTGAGCAAGGAGCCCGATGCGGGACTCGATCCCAGGACGCTGGGATCATGACCTAAGCCGAAGGCAGCTGCTTAACCAACTGAGCCACCCAGGCGTCCCTATCTTGATTTCTTTAAGAAACTATTTTTTTTTTTCCTGCTAACAGAAGTATGGACCTGTCTTGTGTGTGTGTGTTTTTTTTAAAGGTTTATTTATTTTAGAGAGACAGAGAAAGAGAGAGCATGAGCGAGCAGTGGGGAGAACCAGAGGGAGAGAGAGAGAGAGAGAATTACACAGGTTCTGTGCTTAGCTGGAGCCCTGATGTGGGGCTTGATCTCACAACCCTGAGATTGGGACCTGAGCTGTAAACCAAGAGGGGAGTGTTTAACCCATTGCACCACCCAGTGGCCCCTGAAATGTTCTCACAGTCAGTGTGCTGCATGAAATTGCCCCCCCCCTTTTTTTTTAAACCCCTATATTTATCAGCTGCTTCTATTCTGGAGAGTGACCTAACCAGATACACATAAAGGAGTAAAGAAAAGGGTCTGCACTTATGGGGTAATAGCAGATAAGTGACAACTTCAGTATTTTGCATGCTCAGAATCCATTTGTTCCCATCTTCCTGGCCACGTTCTCAAAGATTGGGGTGTCCAGGAGTTTTTGTGAAACCTGGCTAAATGCTGTGTTTGTTTAGTAGGACCAGAGGTGTGGAAAACAAACCAAAACAGTGAGTAGTGCCTGGATGATCTTTATTTCCCATCAGAAGAGAGCTTGATGGAAAGACTGACTCATAGGCAGGTGGGAAATGTGGGTTCCAGTCCTGATAGTGTCCGGGCTGCCTCTCCACAGAGCAAGGTGCTGGGCTGCCTGAGGACGTCTTCAGAGTCACTGAAGCCCTTAGGCTACCCCCGCCCCCCCAAGAGTAAGGTACATAACGAGTGCCCATGAATTTCACCTTCACCTAAGATTTTTTTTTTTAAATGGTGAATAATGTTTGTTTATTTAAAATAAAAACAAAGGCTTTAATGGACTGTGCCTCTTCGGAGAGAGTATTCTTTTTTGAGGCGATGGAAATGGCATGAGTAAAGGAAAATCTGACTGGCTTCGGTAATGAAAGAGTGTAAGCACGTCGGGGTTTCTCACAGCTGTTTTAGTAGGCAGAGAGCTTCCACTTGGGGAATAACACCACAAGAAATCTCCATTTTCCCTCATGTTTGTTCCATTTCATTCTGTGTACTCCTCTCCTCACAGATTTAAATACCAAATTGCTTCTCTTACTTCACACTTTCCACCTGGGGTCTCAGGAGTTCGCACAGAGCCAAAAAAGCATCTGCAGTTCCCCTCCCCCTGCTTGCCACATTTTATAACTGGGGGCTGCTTTTTTAGGCTGTTTATGTCATCACTGCTGTATCTCTGGGTATTCCTAGTTGAGTTTTTAGTTTCAGCCGAAGCCGTAATCTCAGAAGTGGCCTGTCTCCCCGTACAGAAAAACCAACAGCATCTTGGAGAGTTTTCCGCTGGGACGGTTTGGGGTGACTGAATTCTGAAAATCCTTTTTGGACCTTACTGCTCTCTGCTTTTTTTTTTTTTTTCTTTTAATTTTAAAATGTGGTAGAATTAAAAAAAAAAGTCTTTAAAGATGATTGTTTTTTGCCCATAGATATGGAAAATAACCATCTTGTCAGCATCAGGCTTTTATTCTCAGGGAAATTTAGAGGCTGTAGAAAGTCCATTCTGTCTGTCAATGATGCTGTGGCACTGATTAAAATGAGGCATTGCCGTTTATTTGAAGATGGAATATGGATTTTTGTTTGGAAATAACAGTTGGCTACATGCATGAGTGAATTTGGCCATTTCAACTAAATTGATCCACCAATTAGCTGGGTGATGAATTGCTTTCAGTTTGGGTATTAATAAATTTTTCATGCCGTGGTCGGCACTGTCTTAGCTGAGTTGCTAAGTTGCATGAATGTTCAAAAGGGCTCCTAGAGTACGTGCCTGTCCTTGAAAAAGTCCCCAACAGTGGCTGGAGCAAACCACTCCCCTTTTTTTCCCCACCATGTGTGGGAAAATTTTGTTTTTTTCCTCTTTTTTCCCCTCTCAGCTTTACTGAAGTATAATTGACAAAACTGTAGGATATTTAAAGTGTACATCATGATGGTTTGGTAAACATTGTGAATGGATTTCTCCCCTTAGTTAATGTCTATCACCTCACATTTGTGTGTGTGTGCGTGTGCGTGTGTGTGTGGCATTTCAGTTCTACTTGGAGCAAATTTCAATTTTATAATACAGTATTATCAACTATTAGTCACCATGTTCTACCTTAGATCCCAGACCACCTCCTTCTTGTAGCTGAAAGTTTGTGTCCTTTTACCAACCTGTCCCTATTTTTCCCACCCCCAGTCCCTGGAAACCACTTTTCTACTCTGTTTTTCTGAGTTAGACTTGTTTGTTTCACAGATAAGTGATACTGCCGAGTATTTGTCTTTGGCTTATTTCACTAAGCATAATGCCTTCATGCTTCATCCATATTACTGAAAATCATGTGTTTTCCTTCTTTCTGGCGGCTGAATAATATTTCATTGTGTGTGTGTACATATACATATATATATATTCGTATTTATCGATTCATCTGTCGATGGGCACTTAGGAAATTTTTATATCTTGGCTATTATGAATGATGCTTAGTGAACGTGGGAGTTTAGATATATCTCTTTAAGATCCCGTTTTCATTTCCTTTGGGTATGTACCTTGAAGTGGGGTTGCTGGATCGTAGGGTAGTTCTATTTTTAATTTTTTAAAGGAATCTCCATACTGTTTTCCACAGTGGCTGTGCCAGTTTTCTTTCTGCCCCCCCCCCCCCCCCCCCGCCCCGCTTCTTGATTTGTCCTGTTCTTCCCCTGTGACATCCCGGATGGGCTGAGTGCGACTGGAGTGATAGTCTGACAGGAGGTGAAAGGTCGGCTTACTGGCATCTGAAGTTGGACGTGAGACTTAGGGAAAGTTTCTCCCACTTTTGGCTCTCTTCCACTTTTTGGCTTTCTACTTCCCCAGTTCTCAAGAGTTCAGCGTCCTGTGGCTGGCGGAAGACCACCATGGAGACTGCCGCCCCTGTGTCCCACACTTTGTTTCTCTTTCCCTTCCTGACTTCGATACTCCCTTTTGCTGTTTGCAGTTTGGATTTTAGTTGTTGGATTTCTGTATGCCAGTGGGACATTAGGACATTAGGACAGTGGCACATGGTAGGGTCTTCATAAGTATTTGAATAAATGAATAATTTGTCTATTGATAGAAAGCAATCGGACTAAACTAATCCACATTAAAATACAAATGACTGTCTCCAGCCTTTCATCAGCAATCTTTGAAGCTTTACACAGAATTTGGGCTTGAATTTGGAGCATTTGTACTATTACTTTATTATTTTTACTTCAGCAAGAATTTTTTTAGAAGATTTTATTTATTTATTTGAGAGAGTGCACGAGCTGGGGGAGGAGCTGAAACAGAACAGAAACCACGCCAAGCCAGATGTCAGACCAACCCATGAGATCATGACCTGAGCCAAAACCATGACTCTGATGCTTAATTGACTGAGCCACCCAAATGCCTGCACACCACTCCCCCCTTTTTAATATAGGGTCCATGCCCAGTGTGGAGCCCATAGCAGAGCTTGAACTCACTATCAACCCTGAGATCAAGACCTGCACTGAGGTCAAGGGTTGGATGCTTAACCAACTGAGCCACCCAAGTGCCCCAGCAAGAAACAACTTTTAAAGGAAATGTTAAGTTCAAGGTTAAAGGGGTCAAATAGTCCCCCAGGTTTTCTTTACCAAAGACAACCACTGCTCTTGATCTCTTATGTATCTTTTCTGAGTTTTCGTAACTCAGTATACAAGCCTGTGCTTACATATTGCAGTCCACTAACAATATGAGACATGCCTCTTTTTTTTTTTTTTTTTTTTTTTTACTTTTTGTTAATGTAAGGCCCTGATCAAATAGGCCATCTGCCTCCCCCAACCCTGCTTTAGCTATTCCCAATAGGCCATATGTTTGTCTTAAAAAAATCCCATTCTGAATTGTGTGTTTTATATTATTTTTTTACACTGCTTTGGTATTAAAGATAAGGTTTGGCTGCATGTGTAGAAAACCTAAAATAACAGTGGCTTACACAGGAGAAAAGTTTTTCTTTCACTGAAGACAGCCCCAGGGCTGATAGGGAAGCTCACAATGTCAGGGACTCCGGCTCTTTCTCTCTTGCTGACTTGCCCTCTGTAGTTCTTTGCCTCATGATCCAAGATGGCTGTTGAACCTCCAGCCATTACATCCATATTCTAGGCAGCAGGAAAGAATGGTGTCTCCTAACTCCCAAATCAAAGAATGGTACTCTTTGTGGAGTCCTCACAGCCGTATTCTATAAGACTTCCTAGCTGGTCCAGCTAAAAATTGGGGAGTCTATTGCCACCAGAGAAGGGGAATACAGATACTGGGATAGGTAGCTAGTGTTTTCTGCCACTATCCTTCACCTCTTCAAGTATGACAATCTCTCCTCTCCCCAATTTCTTACGCCCATCAACTTCAAAATAACTTTCTGCTTCTCTCAGAAATCAATGACCTCAACTTGATTCACGAAAATAAAGGCCAGTCAGTCCAGTGTGAGAATGGCCACGTTAATCAGAACTTTAAAGAAGTGAGTGTTGTTTTTAGCTCAGAGGCAAGTTGGGTGTGGTTTGACACTGGAGTTTGGGCTTTTCTGAGCTGATCATTTAGACCTGGGATTGGCAAAGCTTTTTCTGGAAAGGGCCACAGAGGGAATGTTTAAGGTTTTGCAGGCCACATCCTCTGCGTGGCTGTGTTCCGATGACATTTTATTATCACTCTACAATTAAAATTACAGATGCTCCTATGTGTCCTAAGATATTTTTCTTAATTTTTTTCAACTACTTAAAAATGTAAACATTGTTCTTATAAGCTATAAAAAAACACAGGGCTGTGGTTTGCTGACTCCTAGTTTAGATGATGGTTGTAGCAATGATAAGTTCTAAGAAAAGAAAGAAATGTGCTGCTCTAAGTGGAGGTTGGTCAACTAGGCTGAGACTCTGGACAGAAGGAAGGAGAATCGAGAACTGTTTCGAAGAGTTGACTATATTTTGAGGTCACATACTCTAAAATGCTTAAGAATACATCACTAGAGGGGCGCCTGGGTGGCTCAATGGATTAAAGCCTCTGCCTTCAGCTCGGGTCATGATCCTGGGGTCCTGGGATCAAGCCCCGCCTTGGGCTCTCTGCTCAGTGGGGAGCCTGCTTCCCCCCCCCCCCCCGCCTGCCTCTCTGCCTACTTGTGATCTCTGTCAAATAAATAAATAAAATCTTAAAAAAAAGAGAATACATCACTAGAATAAAATATGCATGCTTTTCTTAGAGATCTGTTTTGGTTTTTTAATGTATACAAATTTTACCATTTGAACCAATCTTTCTTTTTTTTTTTTTTTTAAGATTTTATTTATTTATTTGGCAGAGAGAGACAGACCGAGGAGGGAACACAAGCAGGGGGAGTGGGAGAGGGAGAAACAGGCTTCCCACAGAGCAGGGAGCCTGATGTGGGGTTTGATCACAGGACTCTGGGATCATGACCCAAGCCGAAGGCAGACGCTTAACGACTGAGCCACCCAGGTGCCCCTGAACCAATCTTTAAATGTACTAGTCAGTGTCATTAAGTTTATTCACAGTATGTACAGCCGTTGCCGTGATCCATTTTCTAAACTTGTCCTAAACAGAAGCTCTTCCTGTTAAACGGTAGCTCCCCACTCTCCCCTTCCCCTAGCTCTGGGTAGCCTCTATTTATCTTTTCTATGAATTTGCCTATTCTAGGTACCATGTAAGTGGAACCATACAATATTTGTCCTTTTTAGTCGGGCTTATTCACTTTGCATAATGTCTTCCAGGTTGTTGCAGCATGTGTCAATTTCTTTCCTTTTTAAGCCTGAGTAATAGTCTATTGTACATGTATATCATCACATCCATTTTGTTTATCCATTCATCTGTTGGCAGACATCTGGGTTGTTTGCACTTGTTGGCTATTGTAAATAATGCTACTTGAGTCCCTGCTTCTAAGTCTTTTGTGTATACGGTAATTCTAACTTTTTAAGGAACCTCCATACTATTTTCTGCAGAGGCTGCACCATTTTACATTCCCACAAGCAATGCCCAGAGGTTCCCCTTTGAAGATGGAGTATTAGAGAATGTGGACTGAAAAATGTACTCAGTCCTTCTAAACATTTTTAGATTCTTCTTCCCTCTGTCCCTTTCCAGAGTTTCACTTTACTTCATTAACTTCCTTTTTTTTTTAGGATTTTATTTATTTATTTAGGCAGGCACACATGTGCAGAGGGAGGGGCAGAGAGAGAGAGAGAGAGAGAGAATCTCCAGCAGACTCTGCACTGAGCGTAGAGCCCAGCATGGGGCTCGATCTCATGACCCTGAGATCATGACCTGAGCCAAAAGCAAGAACCAGCTGCTCGACCAGCTGAGTCACCCAGGCGCCCCATGACTTGAACAACTTCTATTTAGAACAGCAGATTGTTCCTTTTCTCACCAGTGCTTACTTAAAAAAAAACTTTTAAAAATAATTATCATCCTAGTGGGTGTGAAGTGATATCTCATTTTGGTTTAGATTTGCATTTTCTAGAGATGTTGAGCATCTTTCCATATGCTTAGTGGCCATTTTTGTATCTCCTTTGCAGAAACATCTTTTCAAGTCCTTTGCCCATTTTTTAACTGGCCATTTTATTGAGTTGTAGGAATTTTTTAAAAAAATTATTCTGGATATCAGTCCCATATCAGAGGAAAATGATTTGCAGATATTTTCCATTTCGTGGGTTTTTTCTGCACTCTTAACAGTGTATCTTACACAAAAGTTTCTAAATTTAAGTCTACCTATTTGTGTTTTGTTTCTCTGTTTTTGGTGTTAGAACCAAGAAATCATTGCCAAATCCATTGTTACAAAACTTTTCTGCCTATGCTTTCTTTGAAGGGTTTTATAGTTTTTTGAGTTACTTTTAATGTTATGATGTAAGGCAAAGAGCCAGCTTCATTTTTTTTTTGCATGTGGATATGCAGTTTCCCAGAAATATTTTTCCAAAAAGATTTTATTTATTTATTTGACAGAGACACAGTGTGAGAGGGACCACAAGCAGGCGGAGTGGGAGAGGGAGAAACAGGCTTCCCGCCGAGCAGGGAGCCCGATGCAGGGCTCAATCCTAGGACCCTGGGATCATGACCTGAGCTGAAGGCAGACGCTTAATGACTGAGCCACCCAGGTTCCCCTTCCCAATTGTTTTTTTATTTTAAAGTTTTGTAAAGTTTATTTAAGTAATCTCTACCCCCAAAGTGGGACTTGAACTTTTGGCCCCCAAATCAAGAGTCCCTTCAACTGAGCTAGACAGGTGCCCTGATTTTATTCAGTTTTTAAATTTTAATTCTGGTATAGTTAATATACAGTGTTATATATTACTTTCAGTTGCAATATAGTGATTCAGCAATTCTGTATATGACTCATCATGATAAGTGTCCTCTTTAATCCCCATCACCCATTTCACCCTCCACTACCACCTCCCCTCTGGTAACCATCAGTTTTCTGTAGTTAAGAGTCTGTTTCTTGGTTCATCTCTTTTTTTCTTATATTCATTTGTTTTGTTTCCTAAGGTCCACCTAGAGTGAAATCATACAGTATTTGTCGTTCTCTGATTTCACTTGGCCATCCACGTTACTGCAAATGGCAATATTTCATTCTTTTTTTATGGCTGAATAATAAGTGTTATATATATGTACATCTCCTCTTCTTTACCCATTTATCCGTTGATGGACACTTGGGCTGCTTCCATATTTTCGCTGTTGTAAATAATGCGGCAGTAAACACAGGGGTGCATATGTCCTTTCAAATTAGTGTTTTTGTTTTTGGGTAAGTGCCCAGTAGTGGGATTGCTGGATTATAGGGTAGTTCTAGTTATAACTTTTTGAGGAAATGCCATAGTGTTTTCCATTGTGGCTGCACCAATTTGTATCCACCCCAAACACAATTTATGTTCCTTTTTCTCCACATCCTTCCCCAACACTTATTGTTTCTTGGGTTTTTGATTTTAGCCATTCTGACAAGTATGAGGTGGTATCTCCTAGTTTCGATTTGCATCTCCCTAACGATGAGTGATGTTGAACATTTTTTCATGTGTCTGTTGGCCATCTGTATGTCGTCTTTGGAGAAATGTCTGCTCATGCCTTCTGCCCATTTTTAAATTGTATTTGTTTTTTATTTGGTGTGGAGTTGTATCAGTTCTTTATATATTTTGGATACTATTTCTTTATTAGAGATGTTATTTGCAAATATCTTTTCCCATTCCATAGGTCGTCTTTTAGGTTTGCTGCTGGTTTTCTTCTTTTGTGCTGAATCTTTTTATTTTGATGTAGTTTGTTTTTTGCTTTTGTTTTCTTTGCCTCAGGAAACATATCTAAAAAAATCTTGGTATGGCCGATGTCAGAGAAATTGCTGCCTGTGCTGTCTCCTAGAACTTTTATGGTTTCAGCTTTTACATTTAGGTCTTTAATTCATACTGAGTTTATTTTTGTGTGTGATGTGAGAAAGTGCTCCAGAGTCATTTGTTTGCATGTTGCTGTCCAGTCCCCTCTCTCCCCCCACACCATTTGTTAAAGAGACTGTCTTTTTCCCATTGCGTATTCTTTCCTCTGTTGTTGAAGATCAATTGACCATGTAATTGTGGGTTTGTTTCTGGGCTTAATTTCTGGATTTTGTCTTCTGTTCTATTGATCTACATACCTGTTTTTGTGTCAGTACCATACTGTCTTGATTACTATAGCTTTGTAATAGAACTTGAAGTCCAGAATTGTGATGCCTCTAGTTTGCTTTTCTTTTTCAAGATTGTTTTGACTATTTGGGGTCTTTTGTGGTTCCATACAGATTTAAGGATTGATTGTTCTAATTCTGTGAAAAATGCTGTTGACATTTTGGTAGGCATTTCCTTGAATGTGCAGAGTGGTTTGAGTAGTATAGACATTTTAAGTGTTTGTTCTGCCAATCCATGAGCATGGAATGTCTTTCCATTTCTTCATGTCCTCTTCAATTTCTTTCATAAGTGTTTTGTAGTTTTCAGAGTACAGGTCTTTTATCTCTTTGGTTAGGTTTATTCCTAGATATCTTATTTTTGGTGAAATTATAAATTGGATTTTTTAAAAAAAGATTTTATTTATTTATTTGACAGAGATCACAAGTAGGCAGAGAGGCAGGCAGAGAGAGAGGGGGAAGCAGGCTCCCCGCTGAGTAGAGAGCCCAATGCGGGGCTCGATCTCAGGACCTCGAGATTACGACCTGAGCTGAAGGTAGAAGCTTAAACCACTGAGCCACCCAGGCACCCCTGGATTATTTTCTTAATTTTTCTTTCCTCTACTTCATTATTGGTATATAGGAGTGCAGCAGGTTCCTGTACATTGATTTTTTAAAATTCATTTTAATAAACATATAATGTATTTTTATCCCCAGGGGTACAGGTCTATGAATCGCCAGGTTTACACATTTCACAGCACTCATCATAGCCCATACCCTCCCCAGTGTCCATATCCCCACCACCCTCTCCCGTCCCCCCTCCCCACCTCAACCCTCAGTCTGTTTCTTGAGATTGAGTTTTTTATGGTTTGTCTCTCTCCCAATCCCATCTTTTCATTTTTTCTTTTCCTACCTCCCCCCAACCCCCCCCACCTTGCATCTCCACTTCCTCATATCAAAGAGATCATATGATAGTTGTCTTTCTCCGATTGACTTATTTCGCTAAGCATGATACCCTCTAGTTCCATCCACGTCGTCGCAAATGGCAAGATTTCATGTCTTTTGATGTCTGCATAGTATTCCATTGTGTATATATACCACCTCTTCTTTATCCATTCATCTGTTGATGGACATCTAGGCTCTTTCCACAGTTTGGTTATTGTGGACATTGCTGCTATAAACATTCGGGTGCACGGGCCCCTTCGGAGCACCACATTTGTATCTTTAGGATATATACCCAGGAGTGCAATTGCTGGGTCGTAGGGTAGCTCTATTTTCAGTTTTTTGAGGAACCTCCACACTGTTTTCCAGAGTGGTTGCACCAGCTTGCATTCCCACCAGCAGTTTAGGAGGGTTCCCCTCTCTCCGCATCCTCGCCAGCATCTGTCATTTCTTGACTTGTTAATTTTAGCCATTCTGACTGGTGTGAGGTGGTATCTCATTGTGGTTTTGATTTGTATTTCCCTGATGCCGAGTGATGTGGAGCATTTTTTCATGTGTCTGTTGGCCACCTGGATGTCTTCTTTGCAGAAATGTCTGTTCATGTCCTCTGCCCATTTCTTGACTGGATTATTTGTTCTTTGGGTATTGAGTTTGATAAGCTCTTTATAGATTTTGGATACTAGCCCTTTATCTGATATGTCGTTTGCAAATATCTTCTCCCATTCTGTCAGTTGTCTTTTGGTTTTGTTAACTGTTTCCTTTGCTGTGCAAAAGCTTTTGATCTTGATGAAATCCCAATAGTTCATTTTTGCCCTTGCTTCTGTTGCCTTTGGCGATGTTCCTGGGAAGAAGTTGCTGCGGTTGAGGTCAAAGAGGTTGCTGCCTGCGTTCTCCTCAAGGATTTTTTTTTAAAATACATTATATATATATATATATATATATATATATATATATATTTTAAAGATTTTATTTATTTATTTGACACACAGAGAGAGATCACAAGTAGGCAGAGAGGCAGGCGGCGGGGGGGGGGGGCAAGCTCCCTGCTGAGCAGAGAGCCCGATATGGGGCTCGATCCCAGGACCCTGAGATCATGACCTAAGCCGAAGGCAGAGGCTTAACCCTCTGAGCCACCCAGGTGCCCCTCCTCAAGGATTTTGATGGATTCCTTTCTCACATTGAGGTCCTTCATCCATTTTGAGTCTATTTTCATGTGTGGTGTAAGGAAATAGTCCACTTTCATTTTTCTGCATGTGGCTGTCCAATTTTCCCAGCAGCATTTGTTGAAGAGGCTGTCTTTTTTCCATTGGACATTCCTTCCTGCTTTGTCGAAGATTAGTTGACCATAGAGTTGAGGGTCTATTTCTGGGCTCTCTATTCTGTTCCATTGATCTATATGTCTGTTTTTGTGCCAGTACCATACTGTCTTGATGATGACAGCTTTGTAATAGAGCTTGAAGTCCGGAATTGTGATGCCACCGACTTTGGCTTTCTTTGTTAATATTCCTTTGGCTATTCAAGGTCTTTTCTGGTTCCATATAAATTTTGGGATTATTTGTTCTATTTCTTTGAAAAAAATGGATGGGATTTTGATAGGGATTGCATTAAATGTGTAGATTGCTTTAGGTAGAATAGACATTTTCACAATATTTGTTCTTCCAATCTAGGAGCATGGAATAATTTTCCATTTCTTTGTGTCTTCCTCAATTTCTTTCATGAGTACTTTATAGTTTTCTGAGTACGGATTCTTTACCTCTTTGGTTAGATTTGTTCCTAGGTACCTTATGGTTTTGGGTGCAATTGTAAATGAGACTGACTCCTCAATTTCTCTTTCTTCTGTCTTGTTGTTAGTGTAAAGAAATGCAACTGCTTTCTGTGCATTGACTTTATATCCTGACACTTTACTGAATTCCTGTACAAGTTCTAGCAGTTTGGGAGTGGAGCCTTTGGGGTTTTCCACATATAGTATCATATAATCTGCAAAGAGTGATAGTTTGACTTCTTCTTTGCCAATTTGGATGCCTTTAATTTCTTTTTGTTGTCTGATTGCGGAGGCTAGGACTTCTAGTACTATGTTGAACAGCAGTGGTGATAATGGACATCCTTGCCGTGTTCCTGACCTTAGCGGAAAAGCTTTCAGTTTTTCTCCATTGAGAATGATATTCTCATTATCATTGTCCATTAGCATGGTACATTGTTTTCCACCCCCTCACTTTAAATCTGGAGGTGTCTTTGGGTCTAAAATGAGTTTCTTGTAGGCAGCATATTGATGGGTTCTGATTTTTTTATCCATTCTGATACCCTGTGTCTTTTTTTTTTTTTTAATTTTTTTTATTTTAATAAACATATAATGTATTTTTATCCCCAGGGGTACAGGTCTGTGAATCGTCTGGTTTACACATTTCACAGCACTCATCATAGCCCATACCCTCCCCAATGTCCATTTCCCCACCACCCTCTCCCGTCCCCCTTCCCCCCCGCAACCCTCAGTCTGTTTCTTGAGATTGAGTCTTTTATGGTTTGTCTCCCTCCCAATCCCATCTTTTCATTTTTTCTTTTCCTACCTCCCCCCAAACCCCCCCACCTTGCATCTCCACTTCCTCATATCAAAGAGATCATATGATAGTTATATTTCTCCGATTGACTTATTTCGCTAAGCATGATACCCTCTAGTTCCATCCACGTCGTCGCAAATGGCAAGATTTCATGTCTTTTGATGGCTGCATAGTATTCCATTGTGTATATATACCACATCTTCTTTATCCATTCATCTGTTGATGGACATCTAGGCGCTTTCCACAGTTTGGCTATTGTGGACATTGCTGCTATAAACATTCGGGTGCACGTGCCCCTTCGGAGCACCACGTTTGTATCTTTAGGATATATACCCAGGAGTGCAATTGCTGGGTCGTAGGGTAGCTCTATTTTCAGTTTTTTGAGGAACCTCCACACTGTTTTCCAGAGTGGTTGCACCAGCTTGCATTCCCACCAACAGTGTAGGAGGGTTCCCCTCTCTCCGCATCCTCGCCAGCATCTGTCATTTCTTGACTTGTTAATTTTAGCCATTCTGACTGGTGTGAGGTGGTATCTCATTGTGGTTTTGATTTGTATTTCCCTGATGCCGAGTGATGTGGAGCATTTTTTCATGTGTCTGTTGGCCATCTGGATGTCTTCCTTGCAGAAATGTCTGTTCATGTCCTCTGCCCATTTCTTGACTGGATTATTTGTTCTTTGGGTATTGAGTTTGATAAGCTCTTTATAGATTTTGGATACGAGCCCTTTATCTGATATGTCGTTTGCAAATATCTTCTCCCATTCTGTCAGTTGTCTTTTGGTTTTGTTAACTGTTTCCTTTGCTGTGCAAAAGCTTTTGATCTTGATGAAATCCCAATAGTTCATTTTTGCCCTTGCTTCTGTTGCCTTTGGCGATGTTCCTAGGAAGAAGTTGCTGCGGTGGAGGTCAAAGAGGTTGCTGCCTGCATTGTCCTCAAGGATTTTGATAGATTCCTTTCGCACATTGAGGTCCTTCATCCACTTTGAGTCTATTTTCGTGTGTGGTGTAAGGAAATAGTCCAATTTCATTTTTCTGCATGTGGCTGTCCAATTTTCCCAGCACCATTTGTTGAAGAGGCTGTCTTTTTTCCATTGGATATTCTTTCCTGCTTTGTCGAAGATTAGTTGACCATAGAGTTGAGGGTCTATTTCTGGGCTCTCTATTCTGTTCCATTGGTCTATATGTCTGTTTTTGTGCCAGTACCATACTGTCTTGATGATGACAGCTTTGTAATAGAGCTTGAAGTCTGGAATTGTGATACCACCGACTTTGGCTTTCTTTTTCAATATTCCTTTGGCTATTCGAGGTCTTTTCTGGTTCCATATAAATTTTAGGATTATTTGTTCTATTTCTTTAAAAAAAATGGATGGGATTTTGATAGGGATTGCATTAAATGTGTAGATTGCTTTAGGTAAAATAGACATTTTCACAATATTTGTTCTTCCAATCCATGAGCATGGAATATTTTTCCATTTCTTTGTGTCTTCCTCAATTTCTTTCATGAGTACTTTATAGTTTTCTGAGTATAGATTCTTTACCTCTTTGGTTAGATTTATTCCTAGGTACCTTATGGTTTTGGGTACGATTGTAAATGGGACTGACTCCTCAATTTCTCTTTCTTCTGTCTTGTTGTTAGTGTAAAGAAATGCGACTGCTTTCTGTGCATTGACTTTATATCCTGACACTTTACTGAATTCCTGTATAAGTTCTAGCAGTTTTGGAGTGGAGCCTTTTGGGTTTTCCACATATAGTATCATATCATCTGCAAAGAGTGATAGTTTGACTTCTTCTTTGCCGATTTGGATGCCTTTAATTTCTTTTTGTTGTCTGATTGCTGAGGCTAGGACTTCTAGTACTATATTGAACAGCAGTGGTGATAACGGACATCCCTGCCGTGTTCCTGACCTTAGCGGAAAAGCTTTCAGTTTTTCTCCATTGAGAATGATATTTGCGGTGGGTTTTTCATAGATGGCTTTGATAATGTTGAGGTATGTGCCTTCTATCCCTACACTTTGAAGAGTTTTAATCAGGAAGGGATGCTGCACTTTGTCAAACGCTTTTTCAGCATCTATTGAGAGTATCATATGGTTCTTACTCTTTCTTTTATTAATGTATTGTATCACATTGATGGATTTGCGGATGTTGAACCAACCTTGCAGCCCTGGAATAAATCCCACTTGGTCGTGGTGAATAATCCTTTTAATGTACTGTTGGATCCTATTGGCCAGTATTTTGGTGAGAATTTTCGCATCTGTGTTCATCAAGGATATTGGTCTGTAATTCTCTTTTTTGGTGGGATCCTTGTCTGGTTTTGGGATCAAGGTGATGCTGGCCTCATAGAATGAGTTTGGAAATTTTCCTTCCATTTCTATTTTTTGGAACAGTTTCAGGAGAATAGGAATTAATTCTTCTTTAAATGTTTGGTAGAATTCCCCTGGGAAGCCGTCTGGTCCTGGACTTTTGTTTGTTTGGAGATTTTTGATGACTGTTTCAATCTCCTTACTGGTTATGGGTCTGTTCAGGTTATCTATTTCTTCCTGGTTCAGTTGTGGTAGTTTATACATCTCTAGAAATGTATCCATTTCTTCCAGGTTGTCAAATTTGTTGCCATAGAGTTGCTCGTAGTATGTTCTTATAATTGTTTGTATTTCTTTGGTGTTGGTTGTGATCTCTCCTCTTTCATTCATGATTTTATTTATTTGCGTCCTTTCTCTTTTCTTTTTGATAAGTCTGGCCAGGGGTTTGTCAATCTTATTAATTCTTTCAAAGAACCAGCTCCTAGTTTTGTTGATTTGTTCTATTGTTTTTTTAGTTTCTATTTCATTGATTTCTGCTCTGATCTTTATGATTTCTCTTCTCCTGCTGGGTTTAGGCTTTCTTTGTTGTTCTCTCTCCAGCTCCTTTAGGTGTAGGGTTAGGTTGTGTATTTGAGACCTTTCTTGTTTCTTGAGAAAGGCTTGCACTGCTATATATTTTCCTCTCAGGACTGCCTTTGTTGTGTCCCACAGATTTTGAACTGTTGTGTTTTCATTATCATTTGTTTCCATGAATTTTTTCAATTCTTCTTTAATTTCCTGGTTGACCCATTCATTTTTTAGAAGGATGCTGTTTAGTCTCCATGTATTTGCGTTCTTTCCAAATTTCCTCTTGTGATTGAGTTCGAGCTTCAGAGCATTGTGGTCTGAAAATATGCAGGGAATGATCTCGATCTTTTGGTACCGATTGAGACCTGATTTATGACCCAGGATGTGGTCTATTCTGGAGAATGTTCCATGTGCACTAGAGAAGAATGTATATTCTGTTGCTTTGGGATGGAATGTTCTGAATATATCTGTGATGTCCATCTGGTCCAGTGTGTCATTTAAGGCCTTTATTTCCTTGTTGATCTTTTGCTTAGATGATCTGTCCATTTCAGTGAGGGGGGTGTTAAAGTCCCCTGCTATTATTGTATTACTGTCGATGTATTTCTTTGATTTTGTTATTAATTGGTTTATATAGTTGGCTGCTCCCATGTTAGGGGCATAGATATTTAAGATTGTTAGATCTTCTTGTTGGACAGACCCTTTGAGTATGATATAGTGTCCTTCCTCATCTCTTATTATACTCTTTGGCTTAAAATCTAATTGATCTGATATAAGGATTGCCACCCCAGCTTTCTTCTGATGTCCATTAGCATGGTACATTGTTTTCCACCCCCTCACTTTAAATCTGGAGGTGTCTTCGGGTCTAAAATGAGTTTCTTGTAGGCAGCATATTGATGGGTTTTGTTTTTTTATCCATTCTGATACCCTGTGTCTTTTGATTGGGGCATTTAGCCCATTAACATTCAGGGTAACTATTGAGAGATATGAATTTAGTGCCATTGTATTGCCTGTAAGGTGATTGTTACTGTATATTGTTTCTGTTTCTTTCTGATCTACTACTTTTAGGGTCTCTCTTTGCTTAGAGGACCCCTTTCAATATTTCCTGTAGAGCTGGTTTGGTGTTTGCAAATTCTTTCAGCTTTTGTTTGTCCTGGAAGCTCTTTATCTCTCCTTCTATTTTCAATGATAGCCTAGCCGGATATAGTATTCTTGGCTGCATGTTTTTCTCGTTTAGTGCTCTGAATATGTCATGCCAGTTCTTTCTGGCCTGCCAGGTCTCTGTGGATAGGTCCGCTGCCAATCTAGTGTTTTTACCCTTGTATGTTACAGACTTCTTTTCCCGGGCTGCTTTCAGGATTTTCTCTTTGTCGCTAAGACTTGTTAATTTTACTATCAGGTGACGAGGTGTGGACCTATTTTTATTGATTTTGAGGGGCGTTCTTAGCATCTCCTGGATTTTGATGTTTGTTCCCTTTGCCATATTAGGGAAATTCTCTCCAATAATTGTCTCCAATATACCTTCTGCTCCCCTCTCTCTTTCTTCTTCTTCTGGAATCCCAATTATTCTAATGTTGTGTCGTCTTATGGTGTCACTTATCTCTCGAATCCTCTCCTCGTGTTCCAGTAGTTGTTTGTCTCTCTTTTGCTCAGCTTCTTTATTCTCTGTCATTTGGTCTTCTATGTCACTAATTCTTTCTTCTGCCTCATTTATCCTGGCAGTGAGAGCTTCCATTTTTGATTGCACCTCATGAATAGCTTTTTTGATTTCAACTTGGTTAGATTTTATTTCTTTTATTTCTCCAGAAAGGGCTTTTATCTCTCCGGAGAGGGTTTCTCTAATATCTTCTATGCCTTTTTCGAGCCCGGCTAGAACCTTGAGAATTGTCATTCTGAACTCTAGATCTGTCATGCTACCTATGTCTGTATTGATTAGGTCTCCAGCCTTCGGTACGGCCTCTTGTTCTTTTTTTTGAGGTGAGTTTTTCCGCCTTGTCATTTTGTCCAGGTAGGATTTGCTTTCTCCTGCTGTGGAATTCCGCTGTTCTTGGTGACTGAAGTTGGTTTTGGATGGTTTCTTGTTGATCTTCTAGGGGAGGGGCCTGTTGTAGTGATTCTCAAGTGTCTTTGCCGCAGGCGGAATTGCACCGCCCTTGCCAGGGGCCGGGCTAAGTAATCCGCTCGGGTTCGCTTTCGGGAGCTTTTGTTCCCTGAGCGCTTTCCGTAGAGTTCCGGAGGACGGGAATGAAGATGGCGGCCTCCCAATCTCTCGGCCCAGAGGAGCCCAGAGCTTGGGGTTCCGCTCCTCAGTGCGCTCTCAGAGCAAAGCGCCCAATAGCCCCGCCTCCCTGGCTTGCGGTCGCGCCTCGAGGAAAGCAGTCAATTGTTGGAGCTGGAGAAAAGCGCCGGGTCGCTTTTGTCTCCGTGGCCTCCGGCCGCGCTCCGAGCCCACCCAGCCTGCGACCGGCACAAGGTAACCCCGGGCTTAGAGCTCACTCCTCGGCTTTGTCGCTGTAGCCGGCTTCCCCGCTCTAATACCTGCGAGCTCTGCGGCACTCAGACACCCCCAGTCCTTCTGTGACCCCGCGGGTCCTGGGGTTATGCTGACCCCGCCTGGGTTTCCCCCCAGTTTAGCCTCTGGAGCGATGTCTCCCAGTGGAGCCGACTTTTAAAAGTCCCGGTTTTGTGCTCCGTCGCTCCGCCGCTTGCCGGGTGCCGGCCCCTCCCCCCGGGGTCTATCTTCCCGTCGCTTTGGATTCACTTCTCCGCAGGTCCTACCTTTCAGAAAGTGATCGATTTTCTGTTTCTGGGATTGTTGCTCTTCTTCTCTTCGATTTCCCGTTGGATTTATAGGTGTTCACAATGGTTAGATAAGCTATCTAGCTGATCTCCTGCTACCCGATGTCGTCTCAGCCTGCTACTTCTCCGCCATCTTGACTCCTCCGACCACCCTGTGTCTTTTGATTGGGGCATTGAGCCCATTAACATTCAGGGTAACTATTGAGAGATATGAATTTAGTGCCATTGTATTGCCTGTAAGGTGACTGTTACTGTATATTGTCTCTGTTTCTTTATGATCTACTACTTTTAGGGTCTCTCTTTGCTTAGAGGACCCCTTTCAATATTTCCTGTAGAGCTCGTTTGGTGTTTGCAAATTCTTTCAGCTTTTGTTTGTCCTGGAAGCTCTTTATCTCTCCTTCTATTTTCAATGATAGCCTAGCCGGATATAGTATTCTTTTTTTTTTTTTTTTTTTTTAAATTTTTTATTTATTTTCAGCGTAACAGTATTCATTGTTTTTTCACCACACCCAGTGCTCCATGCAATCTGTGCCCTCCCTAATACCCACCACCTGGTTCCCCCACCCTCCCACCCCGCCCCTTCAAAACCCTCAGGTTGTTTTTCAGAGTCCATAGTCTCTCATGGTTCACCTCCCCTTCCAATTTCCCTCAACTCCCTTCTCCTCTCCATCTACCCTTGTCCTCTATATTATTTGTTATGCTCCACCAATAAGTGAAACCATATGATACTTGACTTTCTCTGTTTGACTTATTTCACTCAGCATAATCTCTTCCAGTCCTGTCCATGTTGCTACAAAAGTTGGGTATTCGTCCTTTCTGATGGAGGCATAATACTCCATAGTGTATATGGACCACATCTTCCTTATCCATTCATCCGTTGAAGGGCATCTTGGTTCTTTCCACAGTTTGGCGACCGTGGCCATTGCTGCTATAAACATTGGGGTACAGATGGCCCTTCTTTTCACTACATCTGTATCTTTGGGGTAAATACCCAGCAGTGCAATTGCAGGGTCATAGGGAAGATCTATTTTTAATTTCCTGAGGAATCTCCACACTGTTCTCCAAAGTGGCTGCACCAGTTTGCATTCCCACCAACAGTGTAAGAGGGTTCCCCTTTCTCCACATCCTCTCCAACACACGTTGTTCCTGTCTTGCTAATTTTGGCCATTCTAACTGGTGTAAGGTGGTATCTCAATGTGGTTTTGATTTGAATCTCCCTGATGGCTAGTGATGATGAACCGGATATAGTATTCTTGGCTGCATGTTTTTCTTGTTTAGTGCTCTGAATATATCATGCCAGTTCTTTCTGGCCTGCCAGGTCTCTGTGGATAGGTCCACTGCCAATCTAATGTTTTTACCCTTGTATGTTACAGACTTCTTTTCCCGGGCTGCTTTCAGGATTTTCTCTTTGTTGCTCAGACTTGTAAATTTTACTATCAGGTGACGAGGTGTGGACCTATTTTTATTGATTTTTGAGGGGCATTCTTAGCATCTCCTGGATTTTGATGTTTGTTCCCTTTGCCATATTAGGGAAATTCTCTCCAATAATTGTCTCCAATATACCTTCTGCTCCCCTCTCTCTTTCTTCTTCTTCTGGAATCCCAATTACTCTAATGTTGTGTCATCTTTTGGTGTCGCTTATCTCTCGAATTCTCTCCTCGTGGTCCAGTATTTGTTTTTCTCTCTTTTGCTCAGCTTCTTTATTCTCTGTCATTTGGTCTTCTATGTCACTAATTCTTTCTTCTGCCTCATTTATCCGAGCAGTAAGAGCTTCCATTTTTGATTGCACCTCATTAATAGCTTTTTTGATTTCCACTTGGTTAGATTTTAGTTCTTTTATTTCTCCAGAAAGGGCTTTTATCTCTCTGGAGAGTGTTTCTCTAATATCTTCTATGCCTTTTTCGAGCCCGGCTAGAACCTTGAGAATCGTCATTCTGAACTCTAGATCTGTCATATTACCAATGTCCGTATTGATTAGGTCCCCAGCCTTCGGTACTGCCTCTTGTTCTTTTTTTTTTTAATTTAAAAAAAAATTTTTTTTTTTTTTAAGATTTTATTTATTTATTTGACAGACGGAGATCACAAGTAGGCAGAGAAGCAGGCAGAGAGTGAGGAAGGGAAGCAGGCTCCCTGCAGAGCAGATAGCCCGATGCGGGGCTCGATCCCAGGACCCTAGGATCATGACCTGAGCCGAAGGCAGAGGCTTTAACCCACTGAGCCACCCAGGCACCCCTGTTCTTTTTTTTTGTGGTGAGTTTTTCCGCCTTGTCATTTTGTCCAGATAAGATTTGCTTTCTCTTCCTCTGGAATTCCGCTGTTTTTGGTGAGTGAAGTTAGTCTTAGATGGGTTTCTTGTTGATCTTCTGGGGGAGGGGCCTGTTGTGGTGATTCTCAAGTGTCTTTGCCCCAGGTGGAATTGCACCGCCCTTGCCAGGGGCTGGGCTAAGTAATCCACTCAGGTTTGCTTTCGGGAGCTTTTGTTCCCTGAGCACTTTCCGGAGAGTTCGGGAGGACGGGAATGAAGATGGCGGCCTCCCAATCTCTCCGCCCGGAGGAGCCGAGAGCTTGGGGTCCGGCTCCTCAGTGTGCCCTCAGAGAAAAGCGCCCAACCACCCCTGCCTCCCTGGCCTGCGGTTGCGTCTGGAGGAAAGCAGTCAATTGCTGGCACTTGGAGAAAAGCGCCCAGTCGCTTCCGTCTCCATGGCCTCCGGCTGCGCTCCGAGCCCACCCAGCCTGTGACCGGTTCAAGGTAACCCCGGGCTGAGAGCTCACTCCTCGGCTCTGTCTCTGTAGCTGGCTTCCCTGCTCTAATACCTGCGAGCTCTGTGGCACTCAGACACCCCCCAGCCCTTCTTTGACCCCGCGGGACCTGAGGTTACACTGACCCCGTGTGGGCTTCCCCCCGGTTTAGCCTCTGGAACGATATTCCTCCGTGGAGCAGACTTTTAAAAGTCCTGATTTTGTGCTCCGTTGCTCCGCCCCCCGTGGTCTGTCTTGGATTCACTTCTCCACAGGTCCTACCTTTCAGAAGGTGATCGATTTTCTGTTTCTAGAATTGTTGCTCTTCTCTTCGATTTCCCGTTTGATTTGTAGGTGTTTGCAATGGTTAGATAAGCTATCTAGGTGATCTCCTGCTACCCGATATCATCTCAGCCTGCTACTTCTCTGCCATCTTGACTCCTCCACCCATTGATTTTTTTTTATCTTGCAACTTTACTGAACTTATCAGTTCTAGCAGTTCTTGATGGAGTCTGTCAGGTTTTCTACATTGAGTATCATGTTATCTACAAATAGTGGAAGTTTGATTTCTTCCTTGTTGATTTGAATGCCTTTTATTTTTTTCTCTTTGTTGTGACTAGGACTTCTAGTATGATGTTGAATAAAAGTGGTGAAAGTGGATATCCTTGTCTTATTCCTGACCTTTGGGAAAAGGCCCTCAGGTTTTCTGCATTAAGGATGATGTTAGCTGTGGGTTTTTCATAGATGGCCTTTATTATGTTGAGGTATGTTCTCTCTAAACCTGCTTTGTTGAGGTTTTTTTTTTTATCATGAATAGATGTGTTTTGTCAAATGCTTTTTCTGTGTCTACTAAAATTGCTCATATGGTTCTTATCCTCTCTCTTATTGATTTGATGTATCATGTTGATTAATTTGTGAATATTAAACCACTCTTGCAACCCAGGAATATATCCCACTTGATTGTGGTGAGTGTTTTTTTGAATGTACTGTGGTATTTGGTTTGCTAACACTTCGTTGAGGAATTTTGCATTTGTGTGCATTGGAGATATTGACTACAGTTTTCTTTCTTTCTTTCTTTTTTTTTTTTCTGTGGCATCTTTGTCTGGCTTTGGTGTCAGGGTAATCCTAGCCTCCTAGAATGAATTTAGAAGTTGTCCTTCCATTTCTTTTTTTTTTTTTTTTACAATAGTTTGAGAAGAGTAGGTATGAACTCTTCTTTAATGTTTGGTAGAGGGCGCCTGCATGGATCAGTTGATTAAGCGACTGCCTTTGGCTCAGGTCGTGATCCCAGTGTCTTGGAATCAAGTCCCACACTGGCTCCTGGCTCCATGAGGGGTCTGCTTCTCCCTCTGACCTTCTCCCCTCTCATTCTCTCTCTCAAATAAATAAATAAAATCTTTAAAAAAAAATAAATGTTTGGTAGAATTCACCTGTGAAGTCATCTGGTCCTGAACTTTTGTTTATTGGGAGTTTTTTTGATTACTGATTCAACTTCATTGCTGGTAATTGGTCAGTTCAAATTTTTGGTTTCTTCTCGTTTCAGTTTTGGTAGTTTATGTTTCCAGGAATGTATTCCTTTCTTCTAGGTTGTCCAATTTGTTGGCAGATAGTTTTTCATAATATTTTCTTATAATTGTTTGTATTACAATTGTTTGTGTTTTCTGTTTTTTTTAAAAAAGATTTTAGTCATTTGTCAGAGAGACAGAGAAGGTATAAGAGAGAAAGAGAGAGAGAGAGAGAGAGAGAAAACACAAGCAGGAGGAGTGGCAGGCAGAGGGAGAAGCAGGCTCCCCACTGAGCAAGGAGCCTGATGTGGGACTTGATTCCAGGATCCTGACCTGAGCTGAAGGCAGACACTTAACTGACTCAGCCACCCAGGCGTCCCTGTGGTGTTGGTTTTTATTTCTCCTCTTTCACTTGTGATTTTATTTATTTGGGTCCTTTCTCTTTTTTTCTTGATAGGTCTTGCTAAAGGTTTATCAATTTTATTGATTTTTTTCAAAAAACCAGCTCCTGGTTTCATTGATCTGTTCTAGTGTTTTTTGTTTTGTTTTTATTTTCTAAATCATTAATGTCTGCTCAAATTTTTATTGTTTCGGGGTGCCTGGGTGGCTCAGTGGGTTAAAGCCTCTGCTTTCGGCTCAGGTCATGATCCCAGGGTCCTGGGATCGAGCCCCACATCGGGCTCTCTGCTCAGCAGGGAGCCTGCTTCTCCCTCTCTCTCTCTCTGCCTGCCTCTCTTTCTACTTGTGATCTCTCTCTCTGTGTCAAATAAATAAATAAAAATCTTTAAAAAAATAAAAAAATAAAAAAAAATTTATTGTTTCCTTGTTTCTGCTGGTTTTAGATCTTGTTCTCTCTCTTTTTTTTTTTTTTTAGCTCCTTTATGTATAAGGTTAGGTTTTTTTATTTGAGATAGTTCTTGCCTTTTTTTTTTTTTTTTGAAGATTTTATTTATCAGAAAGAGTGTGAGCACAGGCAGGGGGAGAGATTGTTCTTGCTTCTTGAGGAAGGCCTATATGGTTATAAATGTCCCTCTTAGAACTGCTTTTGCTGCATCCCAAAGGTTTTGAATTGTTGTGTTTTTCATTTTTTTTCTTTTTCTTTTTTTAAAAAGATTTATTTATTTATTTATTTATTTGAGAGAGAGAGAGAGAGAGAGAGATCACAAGTAGGCAGAGAGGCAGGCAGAGAGAGGGGGAAGCAGGCTCCCTGCCGAGCAAAGAACCCAGTGTGGGGCTTCATCCCAGGATTCTAAGATCATGGCCTGAGCCAAAGGCAGAGGCTTAAACTACTGGCCACCCAGACACCCCTAATAGTCTTTGTTTTTTGTTTTTTTTTTCTTTTTCTTTTCAAAGATTTTATTTATTTATTTGACAGAGAGAGAGAGAGAGAGAAAGAGATCACAAGTAGGCAGAGAGGCAGGCAGAGAGATGAGGGGAAGCAGGTTCCCTGCTGAGCAGAGAGCCCGATTTGGGGCTTGATCCCAGGACACTGGGATCATGACCTGAGCCAAAGGTAGAGGCTGTAACCCACTGAGCCACCCAGTTGCCCCCCTACAGTCTTTGTTTTATTTTATTTTATTTTTTAAAGATTTTATTTATTTATTTGACAGACAAAGATCACAACTAGGCAGAGAGGCAGGCAGAGAGAGAGGAGGAAGAGGCTCCCGGGAGAGCAGAGAGCCCGATGTGGGGCTCGATCCCAGGACTCTGGGATCATGACCTGAGCCAAAGGCAGAGGATTTAACCCACTGAGCCACCCAGGCGCCCCCAGTCTTTGTTTTAAAGTCTGTTTTGTCCAGTGGAAGTATTGCTACTGCACCCTTCTTTTGACATCCATTTGCATGATAAATGCTTCTCTGTTTTCTCACTTTAAAAAAATTTATTTTAAAAAAATTATTTTAAAAATTATTTTATATTTTTTGCTTCCTTACTTTCAATCTGCAGGTGTCTTTAGGTCTAAAATGAGTCTCTAGTAGACTACATATCAATGGTTCTTGTTTTTTTATGTATTGGGCACCATATGTCTTTTGATTGGAGTATTTAGTCCATTTACATTCAAAGTAATTATTTATAGGTGTCCATTGTCATTTTATTACTTGTTTTGTGATTGTTTCTGAAGATTTTTTTTCTGATCCTTTCTTGTCTTTCTCTTTGGTGGTTTGCTTGTTTTCGTCAGTGATATATTTGGATTTCTTTTTCTTTATTCTTTGTATACTTATTAATGGTCTTTGTTTTGTGGTTAGGTTTATATATAACATTTTCTGCACATGGCAGGCTATATGAAGTTGATGATTGTTTAAATTAGAACCCCTTCTTTTCTCTTCTCCTTCCCATGTGTTAGGTGTATGGTGTCATATTTTTATTTTTTTAATTTTTAATTTTTATTTATTTTATTGGAGAGAATGAGAGAGAGCACCCAAGCGGGGGGAGGGTCAGAGGGAGAAGCAGACTCACCACAGAGCAGTGAGCCTGATGTGAGGCTTAATCCCAGGACCCTGAGATCATGACCTGGGCTGAAAATAGACGCTTAACTAACTGAGCCATCCAGGTACTCTATGGTATCATATTTTCTGACCTTCTATTCTGTGAATTCTTTGATTTTTTTTTTTACAGAAATATTAATTTTTACTGCTTTTGTGTTTCCTACATTTATATCATCATTTTTGTTCTTTCCTTTGCACTCAAAGAATCCCCTTTACTATTTCTTGCAGGGCTGGTTTAGTGGTCATGACTTCTTTAGTTTTTGTTTGTCTGGAAAATCTTTCTCTCTCCTATTCTGAAGGATAGCCTGGCTGGGTAGAGTACTCTTGGCTGCAGATTTTTCCCATTCAGCACTTTGAATATTTCATGCCACTTCTTTCTGGTTTGTAAGTTTCTGCTGAAAAAAAAAAATCATTGATGGTTTTTTTGGGTTTCCTTTGTATTAACTGTCTTCATTTATCTTGCTGTTTTTAGTATTTTTTACAACTGTATTTTGCCATTTCAATTACAATATGTCTTGGTGTGGATCTGCTTTTGTTGATTTTGTTGGGAGTTCTCTTTGCCTCCTGGATCCTGATACCTATTTGTTTCCCCAGATTAGGGAACTTTTCAGCTATTATTTCTTCAAATAAATTCTCTCTCCCCTTTTCATGCTCTTCTTTTCTGTGACTCCTATAATATGAATGTTACTACATTTGATGGAGTCACTGAGTTCCCTAAGTCTATTCTCATGTTGCATAGTTCTCTCTCTTTTTTGTGCATCTTGATTACTTTCTATTACTCTGTCTTCTAGGTCATTAATTCATTCCTCTGCTTCTTCCAGCCTGCTGTTTTTTCCATCATGTGTGTTTCTCAATTTGCTTATTGAGTCCTTTATCTTTGCCATGTTATTTTTTATCTCTGTGTTGAGGTTCTCACTGATCTCACTATTTTCTCAAGTCCCATGAGTATCCTTATGATCATTGCTTTAATTTCACCATCAGGCATGTAACTTATATCTGTTTCACTTAGATCTCTGGTCATGGCATTGTCCTGGTCTTCCATTTGGGACAAATTCCATTGTCTTTTCATTTTGCCCAAGTCTCTGCCTATTTCTCTGTGTTAGGAAAGTCAGATATGTATCCTGTTCCGGAGGGTAATGACTTTATGAAGAAGAGTGCCCTCCCTGCAGTGTAGTGTCCCCTGGTCGATCTCCAGGGCCTGTTACTTCTGGGAGTGTCTGCAGTGTGTGCTGTGTGTGCTCTGCTATTGTGCCCTGGCTGCTTTAGCCTTCAGGTGAGTCATCTCCGGGGCTCTTTCCACCTGTTGTGGGCAGAGTTTGGTCCCTGGCCTGCATATGACACACTTTAACTAGGATGCTCTAGTCTCTTTGTGCATGAGAACTGTTGCTGCTGCCCCTGGAGCTGAGGCCTTGCAAAACTCCTGTGTTGCAAGATGTGGCATTGGCAGGGGTTTGGGCCATTCTTCTGTGGGAAAGGGCCCCCTGCTCTGGGACTGAGGCCAGCCTGACTGGGACGGGTGGTTCCACCAGAACATAGGGGAGTGGGGCTTGGTGTAAGCAGGTTAGTTAGTGAGTGCTGGTGCTGTGCTGGTTTCTGTAGGTGGTCCTGTGCTTATGCTGAGAGGGAGAGGGGAGGGAAATGATAGGCCAGTTCCTTTGTTCTGGAAGAGAATCTCCGTGAATGCTGCCTCTCTGGGATGTGCTCTGAGATGAGCAGATATTCTTGCCACTGTGTGCCCTTGGTACTTTACAGATCACTGTTCCTGTGCCCTTTGTCTGAGGCTAGTTTACTTGCCTTCTCTCCAAGAGTAGCCCCAATGCCTCCAGGGTCTCCCCAAGCCAAGCATGCTGACTTTTAAAACTCCAGGCTTTAAGCCCCACTGGTTGCAAGGATCCAGGAAATTGGGGCCCTCCTGCTTTCCAAGCCAGTAGTTATGGGAATTCATTAATCGGTGTGCTCCCCTGTGTGCTAGTCTTCTTTCTTCTGTGATGTCTGTGACCATGACTGCCTCACCACCACCTGGCTACCATCTGTGTCTCTTCCCAACTATACCTTTATATTTCCCATCTTCTTCGATGTGGCCTCTCTGCCTTCAGTTATGGGATTGGTTCTGCTAGTCTTTAGGTCAATTTCTGGGGGTATTTGGGATGACTTGATAGTTACCTGGTTTTATTTGTGGAACTAGGTGAGCCTAGGGTCCTCCAATGCCATCCTCTTTCATCTCTATTCTTAATTTGAGGGTTTCTTCTTCTTTTTTTAATCAAGAAAGGATGTTGAATTCTGTCAAATGCCTCTTCTGTAGAGATGCATGTTAAGAATGTGCAATGTGATTTCTGAGGTTTACTTTAAACTACTTCTTCAAAGGAGGGGTTTAATGAAGCAAGTATGGCAAAATTTAGGTAACTGTGGAGAATGGATGATATTTGGGTACTTATTAAATTAGTACTTCTACTTTTGGGTATGTTTCGAAATTCGTATGTATAAAAACTTAAAGGAAAACCTGGCATTAAAGTATGAGTTTTATTTATTTATTTATTTATTTAAGATTTAATTTAATTTATTTGATAGTGAGTGAGAGAGAGAGAATGACAGGGGAGAAGGTCAGAGGGAGATGTGGACTCCTCATGGAGCTGGGAGCCCAATGCGGGACTCGATCCCGAGATTCCAGGATCATGACCTGAGCCAAGGCAGTCGCTCAACCAACTGAGTCACCCAGGCACCCTATGACTTCTATTTTAAATTGTTCAAATGTTCTTATTTCAAAATACCTGATTTAAGTGATTATTATTTTGATTATTATCATTTATTTTCTCTTTGTTTTATGGAATAATGTGGTCATTTACAACATCCAACTATACTATTATGCTTTTCCTTTTTCTAAGAGAAAAATAATGTGTTTACGTTCTTTGTTTTTAATGGTCTCACTCTTGCCTCCAGTGTTTTTTTTGTCTCTGGAAGTTGAAGTTGATTCTTGTGAACTCTTAGTATAAATATGCAATGACTTTTTAAAAAAGATTTTATTTATTTGAGAGAGAGAAGGAGAAAGGAGGGCAGCAAGGGAGAGGGAGAAACAGACTCCCTGTTGAGCAGGGAGCGCTATGCGGGGCTTGATCCCAGGACCTGTGGTCATGACCTGAGCCAAAGGCAGACACATAATTGACTGAGCCACCCAGGCACCCTAAATGTGCAGTAATTTCTAAACCCAATTTACTTGGAAGAGCTTTGAAAAAAGTAAAAAAATGTAGACAGATTCACTAGGCCTAGGGTGGGACTTGCTTCCCAGAAGTGATTGGGATGCAGTCAGATTTGGGAATCACTAAGTCGGAGCAGTGCTTCTGGAAGGACATGGAAGCCCCATCCCTTTGTGCTCCCTCCTACCAGCCTGGAGAACACCCTGCCTTAGTGGGAGGAGAGCAGGTCTTGGAATCAGAAGTTCCAGGCCAGTTAGTAGACTTAGAGGACCATGGTTGAACAGGCAATTTCACTCTCAGAAGAATGCGACTGAGCTGGGCTACCAGGGAGCTCCCTAAATGAGTTAATTATTCCATGATGAGATTTTGGCTGATGTCAGCATAGCCTGGGAGAGACATGTTGACCACTAGAATGAGGGGATTAATGTGGAATCATCCCGTGTACCGAAGAAGATATTTATGTATCTGTATTAGGTCGATTACATTTTAGACAAATCACCAAAGGAAAATAACCACAAAATCCTGAAGATTGTGTGTGTGTGTGTGTGTGTGTGTGTGTGTGTGTGGGGGGGGGGGGGAGGGGGTAGAGGGGAGAAGTTTGCTTCATTTTTTTGCTTATTTAAATTAGCATAAGGCATACTATAGTTAATATCTATATTTCTAAAAAAAAAAAAACCTCAATGTCTTCTTGGATGGTCTAGTGGAATAGCAACCTTGACATATTTAATAAAACTAAGTGTTGTATAATGAGCTTTTCTTTTGAGGCCTTTAAGAAGTGTTCAAATATGTCTCATTAGCTTACTCAAGCCAAATGGGGAGGGTCAAAAGATGCTGGCAGCCAGAGACTCCAGGCACTGAGATTAGCTCCAGATCACGTCCAAGTGCTATGGGCAACTGCTAACTGATCCCAGTCCTTAAAAAAAAAAAAAAGAAAAGAAAAAAAAATCCAGGATTCTGAAGGGATGTGAGAGATTTTTGGAGCTGCCCACCCTTTAAGAGTTGACAGAACAGAGCCCAGTCCTGCTGAACCCAGGCATTTTCCATTCACTTGGTCTCTCTAAGGATGGCAGCACCTTCAAAACAGAGAACATACTTCCCTGCCGGAAGCCACATCTTTCAGTGGTGACACCCAAAGGCAACCCCTGTGGTCCTTTGCTTGTTTTGGAGAGATGCGGCCTGACTGCTTCTGTTGTTACAGCACTGGGTGGTCTGCCAGTAAGCACGTAGTATAAATAACAACTAATAAATAATTTTACAGCAGAGGTCCTAAATCTTTCCAGATAGTGCACTGGTGCGTGGCTGTCAAATGCCAGACAGATCCTAAGAAAACAGTAACTTTAACCTATCCATTTTTTACGTATGTGGCATGCTGTTGTCATAAAATGTTCCTTAGGTTTTAATGGCATAAGGGCAGAGCTGCGTGTGTAAAAACACATGGACACAAACAACCCACACAGGCACAGCCACCCTTGCTTGTCTACATGATGATTTCTGTTTGTGGAAATTGCCAATTTTTATACATCAACGAGTTGTTTTTTGAGTTTGGCTAGGGTATGTTATTTGAGACTTGTGACTTTGAACAGACTTGATTTTTTTGGAGTAAGATCCCTGTGATATTTGCAGGCTGGACCACACTCTTGGAATTGTGTTAGTGACCCAGATGATGAGAAGATGAATTGACTTCACTCCTTTTAGAGTTTCCTATGTCTTGAGAGCCAGCTACCTGGGTTCTGTGCTGTCTAGAACGTTTAGGGTTGGATTATGATAATCTTCTCAGCTTTATTTCCTTATCCGTAGAAAGATGTGACCCATCATAACTATCTCCTAGTTAGTTAGTTAGGTTGGTTGGGCATTAGGATTTTGGTCTCATCCCTCCTTGTGAAATTTCCCTGGCTTTGGCTTCTTATATTGGTGATAGTAATACCTGTGGATGTGATTATTTTAAGGATTGAGTGTGGTGGCTTCCCTGAGAGCCCCCAGTGTAGGTTTTCAGTAGGTGTTGGTTCGCTTCACCCTCTGTATTTATGTCTTACACCCTGTTCCCTTGAAATTCTGCCCACAGCGAAGCCCATGATCCCATGAAGGCCTCCCGTATTGGAAGGAAAGTCATGCTGCCCTCTGTATTTTCATAGCGACCGTGAAACCTCTCTCCTGTGGTCTTCTGGTGTGATGTCTTTCCCTGTGGTGATGACAGGAACCTGTCTGTGTGCCGCCTCACCCCCCACTCTGGTTAAACCACTGGGCAGAAGGCGGAGGACAGAGGTTGAGGCCGACGGGGCCCAGCGTTTCCTGTGGGACATTAGCAAATGCTGCACACCCAGCAGGTGTGGTCACAGAGAGGCTCTCCACAGATGTGTGGGGCGGTTCTTAAAATAAACCTGTAGAATGGTACGTGCTCCCAAGGTGCTTGTCTCCCTCCTCCTCCTGCTTCCAGCTGCCTGTGCCTCTGTCCAGCCCTCTCGCTTGGAGTCTCTGCTCTGTCACCGGAGCAGGCTTGGCCTCTCTGGGAGGTCAGCTTTATAGAGTACTGGTTAATTGGAACCAGCCTGTCTACCTAATAGCTATGTGTTAGGGGTGGAATCGTGCTCCCCAAAAGACATGGGAGTCCTAACCCAGTACCTCAGAATGGGACCTTATTCAGAGGTAGGGTCTTTACAGAGGTAATCAAGGTTGCATGAGGTCATTAGAGCGGGCCTTAATCTCACGTGACTGGAGCCCTTATTGCAAGAGATGGACATACAGGCGAGAGATTGTGTGGAGGCAGAGAGAGAGAGAGAGAGTAGTGTTTACAAGCCAGGGGACGCTGGAGACTTCCCAAAGCTAGGACAGAGGCATGGAACAGATGCTGCCTTGTATCCCCTCAGAAGGAACCATCCCTGCTGAGGCCTTGATTTTGGACTTCTAGCCTCTAAAACCTCAGACAATACATTATTTCCAGTGTGTGCTACTTTGTTAGGACAGTCCCAGGAAACTAGTATGTTGGGTGAAGCAGGCGAATCTATTAATCTTTTCAGCTATATTTCCTTATCTATGGGATAATGTGACCCATCATAACTATCTCCGGGTTCTTCTGAGGTTTAAATACTGCCTGGCATTTTGGGAAGACTTATTAATGGCGTCCCTTTCTGCTGGTTCCATAGGCTCTTGCCCCTACGTCGGCCCTGGACCATTTTTAAATTTAGTAGTTCCTTGTGTTTCTCCGGAAGACGTTCATCTGGGCTCTGGCTTCTGTGAGCATGAGATCTAGAAGCCTTAGCCTAAAGCGAATCCTCTTTTCTGGCAAGAAAAGTTAGGGCTTTCTTTTCTTGATGATAACCTTTAGGTACCTATTGATTTCCTTACTTCTGTTTATTTCAGTTGAAGTATAGTTGACATTGATATTAGTTTCAGGCGTACAACACGGTAATTTGACACTTACATACGTTACATACCACTCACCATGATAAGTGAGGTACCGTCTTGTCACCTTGCAAAGCTATTACCGTACTATGAACGTATTCCTGATACTGTAATTTACATTCCCTTGAGTTAGTACTGGAAGTTCATACCTCTTAATCTCCTTCACCCATTTTACCCATGCTCCCAGTCCCTTCCCCTCTGGTAACCACCAGTTTGTTCTCTTTATTTCTGAGCCTATTGTTTAGATTTGTTTTTCAGATTCCCCATGTAAGTGAAATCATAAGGTATTTGTCTTCCCTTATCTAACTTATTTCACGTAGCACAGTCACATCTAGGTCAGTCCATGTTGTTGCCCATGGTGAGAGTTCATTATTTTTTATGGCCACGTAATATTCCATTGTATATTTTTACTGCATCCATTTTCCATTTATACCATTATCCATTTATCTGTCAATGGACACTTACATTGCTTCCATCTCTTGACCTTATAAATGATGCTGAAATGAACAGAGGGGTGTATATATTTTTTCAAATTAGTGTTTTTGTTTCCTTTGGGTAAATACTCAGTAGAATTGCTGGGTCATATGGTGTTTCTATTTTTAGTTTTTTGAAAAACCCACCATCCAACACACAGGGGTTCCCTTTTATCCACATCCTTGTCACACTTGTTATTTCTTGTCTTTTTTATTTTAGCCATTCTGATGGGTGTGAGGTGATAGCTCATTGTGGTTTTGATGTACATTTCCATGAAGATGACTGACGTTGACCATCTTTTCATGTGACTTTTGGCCATCTGCATGTCTTTGGAAAAACGACCATTCAGGTCTTCTGCCTATATTTTAATGGAATGTGTGTGTGTGTGTGTGTGTGTGTGTGTGTGTATTAGCTGTATGAGATTTTTAAAGATATATTTTGGATATTAACTCCTTATGGGAGATACCATTTACAAATATCTTCTAATCAGTAGGTTACCTTTCATTTTGGGGGTTTCCTTTGCTGTGCAAAAACATTTTGGTTTGACATAGTCCTGATGGTTTGTTTTTGCTTTTGTTGTCCTTGTGCAAGGAGATTGATTAAAAAATTATTGTGAAGACTGATGTTTAAGAGTTACTGCCTGTATGGATGCCTGGGTGGGTCAGTTGAGTTTGAGCGTCTGCCCTTGATTCTGGCTCAGGTCATGATCTTAGGGTTGTGAGATTGAGACCCTTGTCAAGCTCCATGCTCAGCGGGAAGCCTGCTTGAGATTCTTTCTCTTCCTCTGCTCCCTCCCTCCTGCTTGTGCTCTCTCTCAAAAATAAATAAATAAATCTTTAAAATAAGATTTTCTAATTTTAAATAAGATTTTCTTAAATACTGCCTAGTTTTCTTTCAGGATTTTTATGGTTTTAGGTCTTCAATTTGGATCTTTAACCCATTTTGAGTTTATTGTGTAAGAAAGTGGTCCAGTTTCATTCTTTTGTATGTAGTTCTCCACTTTTTCCAGAACTATTTGTTAGGAGACTGTCTTTTCCCCATTGTGTATTCTTGCCTCTTTTGTCATTGATTAGTTAACTGCATAGTTGTGAATTTATTTCTGGATTCTTGATTCTCTGTTCCCTTGATCTATATGCCTGTTTTTTTGCCAGTACCATACTGTTTCAATTACTATAACTTTGTAGTGTGTTTTGAAATCAGCTTTGTTCTTCTTAAGATTGCTTTGGCTCTTTGGAGTCTTTTATGGTTCGCTATGAATCGTAGGGTGGTTTATTTTAGTTCTGTGAAAAGTGCTATTGGCATTTTGATGGGGAGTAACATTGCATCCCTAGATTGCTTTGGGTAGTACAGACATTTTAATAGTATTAATTTGCCCCATCTATAAACATAGAATATCTTTCCATTTGTTGGTGTCCTCTCCAATATATTTGATTGTCTTACAGTTTTCAGAATACACACTCCTTGATTAAATTTCACCTCCTTGATCAAATTTATTCCTAGGTATTTTATTCTTTTTGATGCAGTTGTAAATGGGATTATTGTTTAAATTGTTTTCTGCTAGTTTATTAGTGGTTATTAGCTTTTTGTTTTAAATTCCTGCTATTGAAGGCTACAGGAGGTAGGGCCTGGGTTATTGGGGGGTTGTTAGAAGAAAAATTAAGGTCTTTAGATCTGTGAATTCTTCTTTGCGAGTGGGAGGGGGTGTCTGGAATCAGCTGTGGGCCTCAGTCTGACATTGCACCTGTGTGGCCTTGGGCCAGTTCCTTCATCTTTCTGAGCCATCAGCTATCCCCTCTGTATAGCAAAGATGATGATACCTCCCCAAGTAGCTTTTTTTTTTTTTTTTAAAGATTTTATTTATTTATTTGACAGAGAGAGAGATCACAAGTAGGCAGAGAGGCAGGCAGAGAGAGTGAGAGGGAAGCAGGCTCCCTGCTGAGCAGAGAGCCCGATGGGGGACTTGATCCCAGGACCCTGAGATCATGATCTGAGCTGAAGGCAGCGGCTTAACCCGCTGAGCCACCCAGGTGCCCCCCCCCAAGTAGCTTTTTAAGATTTAAATGAGATAATTTAGGTAAAGAAATGCCTTGTCTATGTGTTATATACTTAAAAAAAAAAAAAAGTCCTTTCCTCCCATTTCTCCATCTCCCAGCTGTTGGCAGTCCATGGTTTAAGGGTTGGCTGCTTTAGGCATGATATTAGAGGTTACTGTAGGACAGGTAAGAGCTTATTGTGCCCCTTAAATTAAACTCTGTCAAAAGCTGCATGCCACCCGCATGCTGAGAAACTTTGAGGGACATAGTTCAGGTTCATGACTTTTTTTCAATGTGATCCAAAGTGAATTTGATATTCTACTTAAGGTACTTTTGGTGACAGTGTAGCTTCTGAGTTGTTTAGTACTTTCAGACTTTTTTTAAAAATAAACACTTGAAGAATGAGATGGGTGTGTGTGTGTGTGTGTATGAGGGCTAAAAAAGTAAATTTTCCTATAGCTAGTGTTCTTTAATTGTGAGTTGGTCATCTCTAGAAGTTAAATGTATATTTTTGAAGGTCTTGAAGATAAATCTGTATTAATAACAACGGCTATTTGAGCACTTTAGGTTCTGATAACATCAATAACCTAAAAATCTCTAAGCTTTTTATAAACATCAGTGAGAACTGTATTAATGTATAAAACAGGACTTCAGTTTGGACTAAATTGAATTAGTTCGTTGGTATCAGATGAGAAGTTGGCTCTCTAGTTTCACTTGAAAAGAGCAGGGTAGCAAAGGAAAGAGGCATAGAATGTTCTGTTTCTGCATCATTTTACTTGTTTTGTTAATTTTCTTGTCTCAAAGCCACTCTCAGATGATTCCATTAGAAGGAGGGTGGTGGGATATTTGCTGTTTTCCATGAAAGTAAGGATAGATGTTGGGAGAGATGATTCAGGCCTTATTATAATCAATAAAACTTCATTCTATAACTTCTTATGCACTGAAAGTCCAACGATCTTCTCTCTTTTAAAAATAAAAAACTTTGGAATTCATGGGGAAAGTGTTCAGAATACCACAGGTTTTTATACCTTCCTTTAATAATTATTTTCATAAACTACGTTCAGGTCAGACCCTAGTCTGAGGAGCTATATGATCTGGAAAGCAGCGTAAAGTGAATCATCATAAAGCAAATCCTATTTTCCCATGGGAGTCTAGTTTTAATTAGGGGTTTTATTCCTGACAAAGTGCTCACCATCATATAAATCATAAATATGGCTGTGGATATGTTATAAAAAGTAAAGACACAGCAGTATACATCATGTAATAACTTAAATAATATCGTACTCCTAGTTATATACAATGAGCGTGCATATAGTGTATACATTATTAGGCAAAGCCCAAGTGCTTTATAAAATATACATTCAGCATATAAAAATGCATAGCTCTGCCATGGTTTAATGTAAATGGAAGAACTTAATAAAGTATAGATTGCTGTACAGATGTAAACTGAAATTTTATTAGTCTTGTGCATATAGCCTAACATAATACACGTGCAATAAGACATTCCTAAATGTCTAGTTAGGAATATTTTTGCTGTCCATAGAATTTGGAAGGACATTTGGGGTCTGGGTGACTCATGAGGGTAGGGTGTGTAGGTAAGTTTGAACGGATGCTTTTCTTTTGTTAAGCTTTCTTTGTGCTTCTCTGCTTTGTTTCAAAATGTTTTTACATGAGTTTTGTAGCCTCATAGCCACGTTTTAAGAGAAGATGCCATCATTCGCATTTTGAAGAAGAGGACACTGATAAGCACAGAAGATAAATGACACTTTCAGAGTCACTTCATCACTAGGAAGTTACAACATGAGACTAAAACCCATTCCTTCTGTCTGCTCATTCTGCATTCCACCAAATACACTCAAGGACCTGACCGTGGTCTCTGTAGTAAACAGATGCTATCACAGTTTCAGGGCTTTTAGAGCACATTACCTAGAGCAAATTTAAGTTTGAGGTCATTTTCAAGGGGAACTGTTGGAGTGTCTTTGGGGAGGAGAGGGAGAAGAGCCCAAAAAGGGGCTCGATTCCAGGACCCTGGGATCACGACCTGAGCTGAAGGCAGACACTTAACCAACTGAGCCACCCAGGCGTCCCTCAGGAAGACACTCTTGAATGCTTGCTCTTTCTTTACCCCCACCACACCCCTGGCATTACTGAATGCAGGCAGTCATAGCAGGCTGGCCAGGGGGCAACCTGAGGAGAGTGTGTGGAATGGGACAGTGGGTCACTTGGCTTTGCCTTAGTGTATCTATCAAGTAATTCTAGTCGGTGCTATGGTGGCAAACTCTAAAAGCTCCATAGTCATGATGAAGGTTTATCAGTCATACCAAAATCTTGGTGCTGCTGCCATCTTGCAACTTTGCCATCCTGGGGTTCATTCCCCCCCCCGCCCCCCGGGTGTTAGAAGGAGGGGGAGATAACATGGGGCCAGCCCTGAGTTGAGGGGTGTGGTGTGTGGTCTCATGGTCCCATTTCTTCTCTGTGCTGAGATTGTCGGCTTATATAGTGATGGAATCATGACACTGTCTTCAGTAACATCCTGGTTAGTCACCTGGCAATCATCGTGGTGATTTTTTGCTTACTGAATAAACACTAGGGAGTCTGATTCAAAGTAACAGTTCATCCCAAAGAATCACTTGAGTTATGTTACATGCAGTAATCATAAGTTCTGCATCACAGCCACTGTTAGCCCGTATGATTCCTTTGTGCAAATTAGAAACAGGCACCTCTTCTCCAATGTGTTTTACTTCCATCTGTCAGAAAACTGTCATGCTGAGCTTATTAGAACAATACCTACTGTCTCCTGAGAAATTGTCAAAATACACAAATTGACAATGTCTCTGAAGTGAACAATACCCCCTTAGATGTGTCAGCCTGTCATCCTTGTGCAGTACACAACCTGCACAACTGTATGTGGCAACTTTGTTCCCCTCACTGACTATTATTGAATCTTACTGAAACTTTGCAGATACTACCAGGTAAAAATTTTTCCAATCTTTGTAAACATGGTTGAGAATTCTTTTTTGGAGAAGATTATTTCAATTCTGTTAAGCCACAGGAGAAAAAAAGTGTCACTTTTCATAAGGTCAAGTTTCTATTCCATTTTTCTGAGGCAGATAGCATCCATCTTTAGTCTGATTTGTTTTAAAATTGTATCTACCTTACTTCTTTAGTCTGATTTATTTTAAAATTGTATCTACCATCCTTTTATTGCTTCTCTGTTCTTTGACTATTTGCTACCTTTGAAAATTCGGAGTCACCCTGGCATAATAGTTCTTACTTAAAAGTCTTTCATTCAAATAGAAACTTGATGGATTATTCTCAGAGTGGTAAGTTCCTGCCCAGGGGCTAAAAATTATTATCATTATTAGGCAAATAGATTTTCTGTTTGCCAGCATTTCAAATAGACCAAACCAATAGGCAATAATATTATTTGTTAAGTGAACAAATGAATGGGTTCATTGTGAAGACATTTTGTCTTAACTGTAAACCGGTTGCCTTAAAAAAACCCCAAAACCTGTTTTATGACTGCATGTTATCACAGAAAGACCCAAACTTAGAAAAGCCTGTTACTGTTTCTTTGGGTTAAGGACCCTTGCTAAAAATGAAGGTGCAATCATGTGTGAAGAAAGGATAGTATGTTTAAAAAAAAAATTCCAAGACCAGCCTAATTACACTTTGATTACTCTCTCTTGGGAGTAATTCTTATTCCTTGGTAGGAAACCACGAGCAAGTATGACCATTTGGTTTTGTGAAAATAAACTGAGTTTAATTTATCGACACGTTACACATACCTGCCAAATTTTCTCATTCTTTTATGCTGACATGTGTCTTGCCCGATGGAGTCACTGTAATGCAGTCTATGTGTTTTTAAAGAAATTATGTTTGGCCAAGGAATGTATCAAAATTGTTAAACCATGTTGCACCTTGTTCTCATTAGTCTTTGGAATGTAGCTGCCGGAACTGAAAGGGCAGGGGAGACAGAGACGGAGTGGGGTGCTGCTGCTCACAGGAGGCCCTCTGGGCTGCATTTTGAGCTGCAAAGTCTCAGCCTTTCCCCGGGCAGCTTTTCACCCAAGCCCTCTGTAGCTCTGTTAGCCGACAAACCAACAGACAAAATGAATTGCACCTCTATACCAGCAGCTATAATCACGCCAGTGTATGTAAATTTCCAACATCCGGGTCTCCATTGGAAATACTTGGCTAAAGGGAGGCTTGCCTTGGTTCATTAACAGCAGTGAACACTGAAGAGAGTGCAGATGTTCCAAGTCTGGGCAGTAATACCTGAAAACATCTCAGTCCCTGTTCTACACTCCTGACACCCCAGCCAGCTTTAAGATCCTGTGAATCTTTTTTTTTTTTTAAATTTTTTTTTAAAATTAATTAATTTATTTATTTTAATAAACATATAATGTATTTTTATCCCCAGGGGTACAGGTCTGTGAATCGCCATTTTTACACATTTCACAGCATTCATCATAGCACATACCCTCCCCAATGTCCATATCCCCACCACCCTCTCCCGTCCCCCCTCCCCCCAGCAACCCTCAGTCTGTTTTTTGAGATTGAGTCTTTTATGGTTTGTCTCCCTCCCAATCCCATCTTCTTTCATTTTTTCTTTTCCTACCCCCCCAACCCCCTCACATTGCATCTCCACTTCCTCATATCAAAGAGATCATATGATAGTTGTCTTTCTCCGATTGACTTATTTTGCTAAGCGTAATGCCCTCTAGTTCTATCCACGTCGTTGCAAATGGCAAGATTTCATTTCTTTTGATGGCTGCATAGTATTCTGTTGTGTATATATACCACCTCTTCTTTATCCATTCATCTGTTGATGGACATCTAGGTTCTTTCCACAGTTTGGCTATTGTGGACATAGTTCATTTTTGCCCTTGCTTCTGTTGCCTTTGGCGATGTTCCTAGGAAGAAGTTGCTGCGGTTGAGGTCAAAGAGGTTGCTGCCTGCGTTCTCCTCAAGGATTTTGATGGATTCCTTTCTCACATTGAGGTCCTTCATCCATTTTGAGTCTATTTTCGTGTGTGGTGTAAGGAAATAGTCCAATTTCCTTTTTCTGCATGTGGCTGTCCAATTTTCCCAGCAGCATTTGTTGAAGAGGCTGTCTTTTTTCCATTGGACATTCCTTCCTGCTTTGTCAAAGATTAGTTGACCATAGAGTTGAGGGTCTATTTCTGGGCTCTCTATTCTGTTCCATTGATCTATATGTCTGTTTTTGTGCCAGTACCATACTGTCTTGATGATGACAGCTTTGTTATAGAGCTTGAAGTCCGGAATTGTGATGCCACCGACTTTGGCTTTCTTTGTCAATATTCCTTTGGCTATTCAAGGTCTTTTCTGGTTCCATATAAATTTTAGGATTATTTGTTCTATTTCTTTGAGAAAAATGGATGGGATTTTGATAGGGATTGCATTAAATGTGTAGATTGCTTTAGGTAGAATAGACATCTTCACAATATTTGTTCTTCCAATCCAGGAGCATGGAACATTTTTCCATTTCTTTGTGTCTTCCTCAATTTCTTTCATGAATACTTTATAGTTTTCTGAGTATAGGTTCTTTGCCTCTTTGGTTAGGTTTATTCCTAGGTATCTTATGGTTTTGGGTGCAATTGTAAATGGGACTGACTCCTCAATTTCTCTTTCTTCTGTCTTGTTGTTAGTGTAAAGAAATGCAAGTGCTTTCTGTGCATTGACTTTATATTCTGACACATTACTGAATTCCTGTACAAGTTCTAGCAGTTTGGGAGTGGAGCCTTTGGGGTTTTCCACATATAGTATCATATCATCTGCAAAGAGTGATAGTTTGACTTCTTCTTTGCCAATTTGGATGCCTTTAATTTCTTTTTGTTGTCTGATTGCTGAGGCTAGGACTTCTAGTACTATGTTGAACAGCAGTGGTGATAACGGACATTCTTGCCGTGTTCCTGACCTTAGTGGAAAAGCTTTCAGTTTTTCTCTATTGAGAATGATATTTGCAGTGGGTTTTTCATAGATGGCTTTGATGATATTGAGGTATGTGCCCTCTATCCCTACACTTTGAAGAGTTTTAATCAGGAAGGGATGCTGCACTTTGTCAAATGCTTTTTCAGCATCTATTGAGATGATTGAACCATCTCTATGGTTCTTATTCTTTCTTTTATTAATGTATTGTATCACATTGATTGATTTGCAGATGTTGAACCAACCTTGCAGCCCTGGAATAAATCCCACTTGGTCGTGGTGAATAATCCTTTTAATGTACTGTTGGATCCTATTGGCCAATATTTTGGTGAGAATTTTCACATCTGTATTCATCAAGGATATTGGTCTGTAATTCTTTTTTGATGGGATCCTTGTCTGGTTTTGGGATCAAGGTGATGCTGGCCTCATAAAATGTGTTTGGAAGTTTTCCTTCCATTTCTATTTTTTGGAACAGTTTCAGGAGAATAGGCATTAATTCTTCTTTAAATGTTTGGTAGAATTCCCCTGGGAAGCCGTCTGGTCCTGGACTTTTGTTTGTTTGGAGATTTTTGATGACTGTTTCAATCTCCTTACTGGTTATGGGTCTGTTCAGGTTTTCTATTTCTTCCTGGTTCAGTTGTGGTGGTTTATATGTCTCTAGAAATGTATCCATTTCTTCCAGATTGTCGAATTTGTTGGTGTAGAGTTGCTCATAGTATGTTCTTATAATTGTTTGCATTTCTTTGGTGTTGGTTGTGATCTCTCCTCTTTCATTCATGATTTTATTTATTTGTGTCCTTTCTCTTTTCTTTTTGATAAGTCTGGCCAGGGGTTTGTCAATCTTATTAATTCTTTCAAAGAACCAGCGCCTAGTTTCGTTGATTTGTTCTATTGTGTTTTTAGTTTCTATTTCATTGATTTCTGCTCTGATCTTTATGATTTCTCTTCTCCTGCTGGGTTTAGGCTTTCTTTCTTGTTCTTTCTCCAGCTCCTTTAGGTGTAGGGTTAGGTTGTGTATTTGAGACCTTTCTTGTTTCTTGAGAAAGGCTTGTACTGCTACATATTTTCCTCTCAGGACTGCCTTTGTTGTGTCCCACAGATTTTTTTTTTTTTTTTAATTTTTTTTTTTAAAGATTTTATTTATTTATTGGACAGACAGAGATCACAAGTAGGCAGAGAGGCAGGCAGAGAGAGAGAGAGAGAGGAGGAAGCAGGCTCCCTGCTGAGCAGAGAGCCCGATGTGGGACTCGATCCCAGGACCCTGGGATCATGACCTGAGCCGAAAGCAGAGGCTTTAACCCACTGAGCCACCCAGGTTCCCGTGTCCCACAGATTTTGAACTGTTGTGTTTTCATTATCATTTGTTTCCATGAATTTTTTCAATTCTTCTTTAATTTCCTGGTTGACCCATTCATTTTTTAGAAGGATGCTGTTTAGTCTCCATGTATTTGCGTTCTTTCCAAATTTCCTCTTGTGATTGAGTTCGAGCTTCAGAGCATTGTGGTCTGTAAATATGCAGGGAATGATCCCAATCTTTTGATACCACTTGAGACCTGATTTATGACCCAGGATGTGGTCTATTCTGGAGAATGTTCCATGTGCACTAGAGAAGAATGTATATTCTGTTGCTTTGGGATGGAATGTTCTGAATATATCTGTGATGTCCATCTGGTCCAGTGTGTCATTTAAGGCCTTTATTTCCTTGTTGATCTTTTGCTTAGATGATCTGTCCATTTCAGTGAGGGGAGTGTTAAAGTCCCCTGCTATTATTGTATTACTGTCAATGTATTTCTTTGATTTTGTTGTTAATTGGTTTTTATAGTTGACTGCTCCCATGTTAGGGGCATAGATATTTAAGATTGTTAGATCTTCTTGTTGGACAGACCCTTTGAGTATGATATAGTGTCCTTCCTCATCTCTTATTATAGTCTTTGGCTTAAAATCTAATTGATCTAATATAAGGATTGCCACCCCAGCTTTCTTCTGATGTCCATTAGCATGGTACATTGTTTTCCACCGCCTCACTTTAAATCTGGAGGTGTCTTCAGGTCTAAAATGAGTTTCTTGTAGGCAGCATATTGATGGGTTTTGTTTTTTTATCCATTCTGATACCCTGTGTCTTTTGATTGGGGCATTGAGCCCATTAACATTCAGGGTAACTATTGAGAGATATGAATTTATTGCCATTGTATTGCCTGTAAGGTGACTGTTACTGTATATTGTCTCTGTTTCTTTATGATCTACTACTTTTAGGGTCTCTCTTTGCTTAGAGGACCCCTTTCAATATTTCCTGTAGAGCTCATTTGGTGTTTGCAAATTCTTTCAGCTTTTGTTTGTCCTGGAAGCTCTTTATCTCTCCTTCTATTTTCAGTGATAGCCTAGCCGGATATAGTATTCTTGGCTGCATGTTTTTCTTGTTTAGTGCTCTGAATATATCATGCCAGTTCTTTCTGGCCTGCCAGGTCTCTGTGGATAAGTCCACTGCCAATCTAATGTTTTTACCCTTGTATGTTACAGACTTCTTTTCCCGGGCTGCTTTCAGGATTTCCTGTTTGTCACTAAGACTTGTAAATTTTACTATCAGGTGACGCGGCGTGGACCTATTTTTATTGATTTTGAGGGGCGTTCTTAGCATCTTCTGGATTTTGATGTTTGTTCCCTTTGCCATATTAGGGAAATTCTCTCCAATAATTGTCTCCAATATACCTTCTGCTCCCCTCTCTCTTTCTTCTTCTTCTGGAATCCCAATTATTCTAATGTTGTGTCATCTTTTGGTGTCGCTTATCTCTCGAATTCTCTCCTCGTGGTCCAGTATTTGTTTTTCTCTCTTTTGCTCAGCTTCTTTATTCTCTGTCATTTGGTCTTCTATGTCACTAATTCTTTCTTCTGCCTCATTTATCCGAGCAGTAAGAGCTTCCATTTTTGATTGCACCTCATTAATAGCTTTTTTGATTTCCACTTGGTTAGATTTTAGTTCTTTTATTTCTCCAGAAAGGGCTTTTATCTCTCTGGAGAGTGTTTCTCTAATATCTTCTATGCCTTTTTCGAGCCCGGCTAGAACCTTGAGAATCGTCATTCTGAACTCTAGATCTGTCATATTACCAATGTCCGTATTGATTAGGTCCCCAGCCTTCGGTACTGCCTCTTGTTCTTTTTTTTGTGGTGAGTTTTTCCACCTTGTCATTTTGTCCAGATAAGATTTGCTTTCTCTTCCTCTGGAATTCCACTGTTTTTGGTGAGTGAAGTTAGTCTTAGCTGGGTTTCTTGTTGATCTTCTGGGGGAGGGGCCTGTTGTGGTGATTCTCAAGTGTCTTTGCCCCAGGCGGAATTGCACCGCCCTTGCCAGGGGCCGGGCTAAGTAATCCACTCGGGTTTGCTTTCGGGAGCTTTTGTTCCCTGAGCGCTTTCTGTAGAGTTCGGGAGGACGGGAATGAAGATGGTGGCCTCCCAATCTCTGGCCTGGAGGAGCCGAGAGCTCGGGGTCCCGCTCCTCAGTGCGCCCTCAGAGAAAAGCGTCCAACCGCCCGCCTCCCTGGCCTGCGGTCACGCCTGGAGGAAAGCGCTCAACTGTTCACACTAGGAGAAAAGCGCCCAGTCGCTTCCATCTCCGCGGCCTCTGGCCGCACTCCGAGCCCACCCAGCCTGTGACCGGCTCAAGGTAACCCCGGGCTGAGAGCTCACTCCTCGCCTTTGTTGCTGTAGCAGGCTTCCCCGCTCTAATACCTGCGAGCCCTGTGACACTCAGACACCCCTGGTCCTTCTGTGACCTTGCAGGACCTGGGGTTACGCTGACCCCGTGTGGGCTTCCCCCTGGTTTAGCCTCTGGAGTGATGTCCCTCAGTGGAGCAGACTTTTAAAAGTCCTGATTTTGTGCTCCATTGCTCCTCCACTTGCCGGGAGCTGGTCCCTCCCCCCGTGGTCTGTCTTCCTGTCGCTTTGGATTCACTTCTCTGCAGGTCCTACCTTTCAGAAAGTGATTGATTTTCTGTTTCTAGAATTGTTGCTCTTCTTCTCTTCGATTTCCAGTTGGATTTGTAGGTGTTTGCAATGGTTAGATAAGCTGTCTAGCTGATCTCCTGCTACCCGATGTCATCTCAGCCTGCTACTTCTCTGCCATCTTGACTCCCCCCAAGATCCTGTGAATCTTGATGAAACTGGTACCATACTTAGTAACAGGCACTCTCCGCCTCCCAGCCCCTGCTTTCTCCAGTCTACCCTTCACATTGTGGCCAGAGTGATCTCCTAAAGATGCATGGTCTTCTCTTCCTTACTGGGAGCTCATCTGGGGTTCCCGGTCACAAGCAGCATCAGATGAAAACTCCTTTGTGTGTTGTGGTCTTTCTAGGACTGGCCTCTGCTACCCATTCTAGCCTACTCTGCAGCACTTCTCACCTGTCATTCCTCTGTCCCAGGAATACAGGACTATTGTAGTTTTGGAAGTATACTGTGAGCCCTCATACCTTTGTACCTTTATTCTTGTTTTAATTTTTCCCTTGGATGTCTTCTCTGCTCCTGATCCATCTGGTTAGCTTTTCTTAGCCTGCATACCACCTCCTTTTTGAAGCCCTTCTTGATTTCCACCCGATTTAGATGCTCAGGCTTCTGTGCTCCCCCTGCGCTTTTATATAAATATAGCCATCAGAGGAGTTACCGAGGAACATAAATACTTGTTGGTCTTGACTGAATTCTGTAAGCCTTGAGGTTGAGGATCATAGCTTTTAATTTGTGTCTCCATAAATTACCATGGAGTTGGCATATAGAAGTTCAATGAATTAATTAAGGAAAGATTGCTGAGGTACAGCTTAGTGAGTCGTCAAGGGCAGTTTTTGTTTTCGTTATCTTTTGTTTCTGTTGTTATTGGTGGTGGGTTTTTTTTGTTTTTGTTTTTGTTTTTGTTTTTTTTTTTTTTTGCTTGTTTGTTTTTTTAAAGGCAGACCTTTGGGGCACCTGGTTGGCTCAGTGGGTTAAGCCTCTGTCTATGGCTCAGGTCATGATCTCAAGGTCCTGGGATCAAGCCCCGCATCAGGCTCTCTACTCAGCAGGGAGCCTGCTTCTCCCTCTCTCTCTGCTGACTCTCTGCCTATTTGTGGTCTCTGTCAAATAAATAAATACAATAAAATAAAAATAAAGAGAGACCTTTCTAAATCCAGCAGAATGGCATGACTTTGGTGAAAAAATTATCTCAGTGAAAAATCAGCCTTGTCCACCTCTGTGCCTATTGGTTTCTCTCCTATGTTGATGTTATATATTCTTAACCTTTAAAATAAAACTGCCAGTTATTTTACCAGCAAAATGGGTTTATTTGGGAACAGCAGAGAAATGCAATTCAGGACACATGGACTATTGTAAAACCATAGGCGAGTCCAGAGAAAAGGAGAGAAAGGCTTGCTTTATTTACTTATTTATTATTTATTTGAGAGAGAACACACATGAGTGAAGGGAGAGGGAGAGAGAGAATCTCAAGACGACAACATGCTCAGCTTGGAGCCCTGGTGCGGGGCTCAATCTCCCCATGACTTGAGGCAAAATCAGGAGTCTGCCACTTAACCAACTGAGCCATGCCCAGACCAGAGGATGGCTCCTTTATAGAGGAAAGAGGGACATTGGGAAGCCTGTTATAAACAAAAAGTTCATTGGAATAACCTGGGAATTTGAAGTGTAGTGGCTTTTCATTGGCCGAGTTGTGTTAGTCTCTCATTGGCTGGGCTGTTGCCAGGCAAGGAGGAAATCTGCTGGGGAAGTAAAGATTAGGCTTCTCTCTGTTGGGGATGCAAGGTACCTCTCTTCCTGTTGGTCTGCAAAGGGCTACAAGGAGTGGTATGGCACCAGAGCTTCCCCTTCTGATTTCTCAACTCTATGTTATTTTAATTAAGTAAGTAGGTAAGTAAGTGTACTCTCCACCCAACATGGGGCTCAAACTCAAGGCCCAGAGATCAAGACCCACATGCTCTACCGGCTGAGCCAGCTAGGTGCCCCTCAACTCCCCCCCCCCCTTTTTTTCTTCAACTCCATTTTAAACGAGGTTTCTTTAAATTCATTTTCTTGTCTTGGCATATCATGTTACAAGGTTTGCATTTTCTCCAAATTTGGGGGTAGGTTGTAGCTTTATTGCTTGGACCTCTTAATTTTGTAGCTTGTGGTCACTTTGGGCTGAGCTGGGTGAATGGGGCTCTGTATCCCCACCCTGCAGGCTGCCCTGGGGAGTGAGAATCTTGAGTCCTCAGAATGCAGCCCTACCTGCCTCAGTGATGGTTACAGGGTGTGAAGTGAGAGGGGTCTGCCATGCATATTGGCCCCCTTGGTGGGTTCTCAGAGCCCCCTAGAGCAGGGGAAGGGTTTCCTCCTTCCCTGATGAGAACAGTCCAGCTCATTCAGTCTTCAGGAGCCAAAGTCCTCTCAACTTTGAGTGTGGCAAACTGTAGAGGAGAAGACTGGAGAGTTGGGCAAGGCTGAATGAGAGTCCTGATTCTGGCACTTAACATAAGATCTGGGGCCAGCTGCTGAGTTCCTCTTTCTAAAAAAGACTTATAAAATAGGGCTTACACTCCTCGCTGCGAAGTTGCCACGAGGATTAGCTGTGATGGCATTTTGGTAGAGCTCCTACTACATCCCAGGGGCTCAAGAGTGAGGACACCCACTTGTGAATATCGGTTCTGACAATACATTTGAGAAATGTGGGGAGGCAAGAAAGGGAGAGTGGATTTTGTTTTTGTTTCATGGCTTAGTGAAATGGCTGAAATGACTGGCCTCACACTGACTCACAGAGGGTTCCAGACTCTATGTGAGGAGCTTGAGTCTGGTGCTTTCTCCAGAGGGTCTGGTCTGGGGGCCTGTTGGGAAAGGGAGGGTACAGGAAACCTGAGTTCCAGTCCTGGCTTTGCCAGCAGGTCTCTGTATGACCTTAGATACGTCCCTTGCCTTGTATGTGCCTCGGTTTCCAGATTTGATTGGAAATTGGTGTGGACTAGCCTTGCTTACCTGCTAAAGGGGTTATAGAAATATAATCATAATGAGCTGGGAACGTGTTGTTAGGAAAACAGTCCAGGGTATTTGATGGCTGCAGATGGGGGTGGGTGGGCTGGTGTCTTCTTTGCTCCTTCCCTTTTTTCCATTAGCGAGCTATTTAATTATCACAGTCACAAAGAACTCGTGAGGAGTCACAAAGAAAGCATGGAGGACAAGCTTTTCTGCTAAAGTGATTTCTGGTAGATGCCATCATATCCATTTCCCGAGGTTCTTAGGAAAGACTTTGAAGTTGGTTTTACACTTGACACCTGCTCCGCTGTCAGGTGTTGGGCTAGCGGCTGGTCAGATTTGAATTTCACGAGTCTGTAAGTCTATTTATTCCTTAGCTCTTAGATAATGCTCTACTGGGATAACTGCATTTTAAAGGTGAAAATCTCTCAACTATGTTAAAAATGCAGGTGGAAAAGACTGGAAGGTAATATACCAAAATGTTAACTGGTGGATGGGTCATAGAGTCCTGACTGATCCCCCCCCCCCCTCCACCTTTACACTTCTGTACTTTCCAACTTTTCAAAAATGGGTTTGGCTTTTGGCATAAAAACTATACATATACCTCCTCCCACAAATCAAATATAGCGCTGTTAATATTAGAAAAATATGGATTTTAAGAGGGAGCGACTTGCCAGGAAGCTGAGGAGCACTCGTGTATCTGGAAAATCTTACAAGGCAAGCTTGGACCAGCTGGGGTAGAAGCTTTCTTTGAGCCTGAGCACAGTGCCCCCTTCCCACCCTCCTGCTGTGGCTCAGGCTGGGGAGCGGGGACCAGACTGGCCTTCAGGCCAGGCCTTCCTTGCGAGCAGGGGTGTTTAGTGAGCCACACACACCAGTTTCGGTGGGTCTGGAGGATTCATGAGCTGCTAAAACTTGACTTCTTCATCTCCTGAAGCTTCCTTTCAGACTACAGATTCCAAACATGACCTACCACAGCCGTGTGTCACGTCCCCCTGTACTCATAATCGTTGGTGTGCTCACACACACTCCCGAGCAAAGCCTCAGTTCCTCCTGTTGATTCCAAGAATTTAAGCCAAAAGGTGCCAGAACACAGCTGTATGAGGGAGCTCGGCAACCTCAGAGCATGGACAGGACTCTAGGAAAACCAGGGTGCGGGCCACCCTGAAAATTCAACTTGATGATGATTCTAATTTGTTAATCCTAAAGTGTAAACATGAGCTGATCAGAATCCATCCATTCAAAGAAACCGACATCCTTTCCTTTCTCAAATTCTGATCCCTCGCATTGGCTGGTGAGGGATTTGCTTGCTTTTGTTCCTCTGATCTGGTGTGTCACCGAGTCTTGGTGAAATGGCTCTTGAGTGAACCCCTGATGGTCTCCACACCTGGTGTGGGCCTTCAGCATTTCATAACCAGACAACTGTGATTGCCTTCCCTACCTCTAGACTCTTCTTCTCCAGTCTGAACACTATTGCCAGATTAATCTTCATGGGAAATAGAGCGGATCAGGTCATTCTCTCAATCCAAAATCCTTCTTGGAGCTTCCCTTTGCCTTCACTGAACTAAGCAGATAGGTCACCCCTTCCTTGCACCATCACCAGCCTGCAGAGCAGTAGACCTTCCCATCAAGTGCCCTGTGCCTGTTCCTCCCTGAGCCTTTGCTCAGCTTCTTCTGTTTGCTGTAGACACCCCTCTTCACTTTTGCCCACTCACCCCTGACATATACAAGCCTGCCCATTCTCCACTCAGATGCTGTCTTCCCGTGAAGTCAGAATTGATCGCATACCTTCGTCCTCCCCTGCTTCATGAAAACAGGCGTGTTCATGTTTCCTTTCTCCTAGGCCTGTCAGTGTGCTGGGAAATTTTCCTCATCTTGTTTTAGTAATCGATTGAACAGTTTGTGCATTAATCTCTCTATTGAGTGGCATTTCCATGGGGGAGGGGTGTGGAACTACCTCTTTTGGATCTCTCCATACTGTCTAGCTGAGTGCCTTGCATCTGTATTTGTTGAATGTGATTGAAGAGTAGACATTCAAAAAATGGGTTTTCATGAGGCATCCGGAGTAGATTTAAGAAATACACTAATTTCCCCAACTTCATTTGTGGTGGATAAGAAGCAAAAATTCTGTGCCATCCCATTTAGTAGAGTGCTGTGAACTGATGCTTAAGATGTCTTAAGAAGTCTTTCTTATTTTCCAACTTGAGGAGACTTTTAAAATGAGTAGTTTTGGTTCATGAGAAAGTGCAAGCGTGGAGAGAGAGGGACATGTAAGGATTGATGCTGTCGGCCCAACACGAGGTTAGAGCTCAGCTCTTGAGCAAATTATCCAACCTGTAACAGGACCTCAGGCTCCCCATCTGCAAAATATTGATCACATCTGCCTAAGCTATTTGTGCAGACTGTAGGATGATGGGTAGAAGCATCTAGAACAGTGCCTGGCACCCAGCAGACGTGCCCAGAATGGAATAATGATTATTTTCATAGCCACTGCACATGGTTCTGTTGGAAAGGAGAGCATCTGTAAGTGCAGCTGCAGACAGAAAACCCACCTGTGTATTTCAAAAGCTCACCCTGCCCAATCGCTTTTATTACAATGTGAGGTTGTCTATACAGCGGAGGGTTACTTGCCAGCTGACCCTGAAAATGGAGCTTGTGCTCAGGCAGGAAGGGCCAGCCGGGTGTGCTCTGCCAGGCAGCACATCTCTGTTCTCAGCTGGCTGGCTCTGCAGGCCAGGACAAGCAGATGTCTGGTTTTCTGGGACGAGAGGGCAGGAGGGGGTCCCATTTGCTCTTTCCTCATATGTGAAATGCAACAATGGGAAAGGCTGTGCTGTGGGAAAACCACGCAAATGGAGGTCTCTTGTATGTTTCTTGCTGAAGAACAGGGCTTCAAAAACTTCATCACTCTCATTGCATCCCTAGGGGAGGAAGTAACTGAGGAAGGAAGCAGAGAGAATTGGGCCACTTGGGTAACAGGTAGTTGAGTACCCAGCATGTGCTAGACCTGGCTTTTTGGTGCCAGAGACATGAATGCTAGTGGTGTACAGAATATAAAGATGAATCTGGTTGCTCTTCTAAGTCCTGGATGGGACATATTCTCAAGTCTCTTGAGAATACGGTAAAAGTTTTGGACTTTTTCCAAGGTAAATTTGTATATGCGTACACCATATTCCATAGAATTCCTGGGAGCTCAAGAATCCCCTAAAGTTAAGAGCCCTTTTTTAAGTGATTATAATTGAGTAGAAAATGTTAACCTGGACACTGGATGCAGAAACACCTGCTTCAAGTTTGCGTTCCATCCCTTACCAGCTACGTAGCTCCTGAAATGAATGAATGACCTTAGCTGGCTTACCTTCGCGAAGCCTCAGACACCTCACACAGATGGGGAGGTGGGAAGAACAGCAGGGGCATCTCCTGGGGCTGGAGAGAAGATGAAGTAAGTTCATAAGCAGGAAAGCTATTAGCACTCCGCCTGGCAAGTGGTAAATGATAAATAAATGATAACACAGTTTTATTAGCCTGCTCTTGGGGAGCTGGGAATATAGCAGAGGATTAATTCCTATGAGCAGCTGGGAAGGAAGTAGGAGCCAGAGTTTCCAGTTGAGGTCTTGCAGATCAAAGAATTGTCAAAAAACAACATGGTGGGGTTCTTCATCTGTCCAGACAATAAATTTATGCTGTCTGTCTCATGCCTGTTTGTTTGTTTTCAAGATTTTATTTATTTGTCAGAGAGAGTGCAGGAGCAGGAGGTGTCAGACAGAGCGAGAAGCAGGCTCCCTGTTGAGCAAGGAGCCCGATCCCAGGACCCTGGGATCATGACCTGAGCAGAGGGCAGATGCTTAACCGACTTAGCCACCCAGGCGTTCCCATCTCATGCCTGTTTTTAAAAGAAGGCAACCACAGTGCCATTCTGTAGGGGTGCTTCATTTATTCTGTTGGAGGAAATACGTCTCTCTTAGTGCTAAATACTAATGAGAATCATAATTCATCAGCAATAATAAAAATTTCTTCCTTTAATAATAAAGAAAAAGGATAAGATGATGGCGATAGCAGTTAAGCGCTCTTGAGGGATTACTGTGTGTCGGGCTTTGTGCCAAGTGTTTCCCATTAGTGTGGGTGTGTGGTGTCCTTTCTGGTGACACTGGATCACTCAGCAGAAATCCAGAAGATCAAGGACTTTGGGTGTAGTTGGAGGTCAGCAGGCTGAGTGCGTGGGCGTGCGTGGGAGTGCGTGGGTGGGCGGGCGTGCGCGTGCGTGCGTGTGTGTGCGTGTGTTCCTGCACTCATGCATGCTTGTGGGCTGGCAGAAAGAGAGCTTCTTCTCACCTTGCGCTCATTTGACTGCTTTCTGAGCCATAAGCGTTAACGTTTTGGAATGTGCCTGCTGAAAAACGAAGGTTTATCATGCAGAGTGTAAGATTACAACCACAAGCTTCAGAAAAGGGTTTCTGAGCTTGGGGGAGAGTTACAATTAACCTCGTAAAGAGCGCAGATGAAAGTCTTTCCCACAGTTACAATCAAAGACACTTTAGGCCACTCTTGCCCCTGAGGAATAGTTGCTTTTTATGACACGTTTTAAAGTTTTATTTCAAAAACAGTCTGCATCTTAAAGCAGAATGTTGTCCACTCCCCAGGCCGCCACGTACAATGTGTTTCCAGTTTTCTCAGTCGTATTGCCAAGGGTCTGGATGCGATGTGAGTTGCTACCCTCAGCAGATCCACTCGAGAAGGATCTGGCCTGACTTTCCTGTGCTCAAGATCTCATCCCCACATTTCCCAGTTATTCTTCCGAGAGGCAAGTTTGCAGTCCGCACTGTTACGTTGGAAAGGATTGTCTTGTTCGGTCCTCTCATCTTAGTCAAGGAAACGGAGGCCTGGCCAAGAGATGGAAACCCGTTCTATCCTGTGCTCCTTCCTATACCCAGCGCTCAACAGTTTCTCAAACCAATTTCTTGCCCACATCTTGGTTTGGAATGCTTCCTAATTGTGTCCTATGTCCCTGTGCACACGTGGGTCTGTCTCTGTGTGTGTGCGTGTTGAAACTTAAATATCACATATCTTTTCCTAAGGTGTGGAAACTGAGACTAATCACCTTTCAATAATCTTTCATTGAGCACCAAATGTTGCAGGGATTGATTCATAGCTGGAGGGCACCTGGGTATTATGGTTCTGCTGGGATCAGTTTGCAACTTGTTGTCATGGAATTTCAAGGTGAGTGAAATTCACATCTCTTTCCATTTTAGTATATGTACTGCTGAATAGAGCACAGCTCCCATCTCTCTCCATGTACGTGCTTTATCCCTGCTTCAGACAGTTCTCCTCAGTCTCACTGGCTCCTGGGCACAACCTTCAGCTGGCCCTAGCTCCTGGATTTTATTGTTTGAAGAATGCTTATTTATTAGAGCACAAGCAGGAGAAGCAGCAGAGGGAGAGCAAGAAGCTAGGCGACTGATGCAGGACTCGATCCCAGGACACTGGGATCATAAACTGAGCCAAAGGCAGACACTTACCTGACTGAGATGCCCCAGCACCATTGAGGAATGCTTTAAATGCTCTCTCCACCATCCTATGCCTTCTGACAGTGACTAGACCAAAGCTTGGCATTGACCTAATTCTGACATCACGGGTGTGTGTGCCTTGCATTTGTACGTCGCTCAGGACTACTGCAGTGACCTGAACCCTTTCATGGTGACTGTAGGCTCTTTCTTTTCTTTCTTTCTTTTTTTTTTTTTTTTAAGATTTTATTTATTTGACAGAGATCACAAGTAGGCAGAGAGGCAGGCAGAGAGAGAGAGGAAGGGAAGCAGGCTCCCCGCTGAGCAGAGAGCCCGATGCGGGGCTCGATCCCAGGACCCTGAGATCATGACCTGAGCTGAAGGCAGAGGCTTTAACCCACTTAGCCATCCAGGTGCCCCTGTAGGCTCTTTCTTGATCAGCACTCACCGCTCTCCTGGTTCAGCTTGGTTCAACACAGGGCCACCCTTGGCAGCTTCCTGCTGCCAATCTTGTGAGCTTCTCATTGCTTTGAGCAGGGAAGGCAAACGATTCTTTTTTAGGTTGCACTTCCGGGTGATTGGCAGAGAAGGTCTGAGATGCGTGCACAGAAGTGCTGTTATTAGTGATGTCAGTCACGTGTGGGGAGAGGTGAGGGGTGGGGTGGAGGGCTGGGGCTGGGGGCGCTGTGCTGCCTCATCCCTAGCCAAGAAGACAAGGTGTGAACTTCTAAACATGGCACACCAGACTCTTCATGATGTGGTTTCTGCCCAGAACACTGGCCACTCCCAGCCCGTGTCCTCCCTCCATGCACTGCTCCCCCAGCACCCCTGCCATCACACTGACATGGCTTTGTGTCTGCAGAAGGCCCACCTAAAATCCCTTGCCCCTTGCTTCCCCATTGCCTCCTCGCCCTTCCGCATTGACCCAAGTTCTCCTGCTTTGCAAGCCTCCTCACCTTTTTGCCCCCAAGCCAAACTGCACAAAATCACCTCTTTCTCCAGGTTCTCAGGGCATTCTGTATACACCAGATATTTTTAACACGTTATAATCATTTAATCGTATGTCTGCTCTCTTGCTAGTCTACTTGGTGGGAAATTCACCATTGACTGAGCTCCTTCCCAGTGTCCTGGACACACTGGGAAGCACAGTCCTTCCTGGGAGCCCAGTGGAGTAGAAAGAGGGTGGTGTTTTGAAGCCTTTCTTGCTGGTTTGAACTTCTGGTTTGAGTTTCTGGTTTGAGTCCTATTATTCCACTAACTGAGGAGAGTTGTCCTTTCTTCAAGGCTCAGGCTATTCATATTGTAAACTGGGAATCCTAATACTTAGGCCAGGTTATTGAGTGGTTTAGAAGTATTCTTTCTAAATATTAGCACATTATAGTAAGTCCTCAATGAATGATAATTACAAATATTGGTTATCTATAGACCAGTTCTGTGAGATGCAGGGCAGGTGGGTGGCTTAGTTGGTTAAGTGTCTGCCTTCAGCTCAGGTCATGATCCCAAGGTTGTGGGATCTAGTCCCACATCGGGCTCCTTGCTCAGTGTGGAGTCTGCTTCTCCCTCTCCTTCTGTCCCTCCCTCTGCTCATGTGTACTCTCTCTCAAACAAATAAAATTTAAAAAAACCAAAAAAACAAAATGGAGGTGCAGTAAGAATTAACTTTTCTTTTTTTTTTAAATGCTGTAACTGAAACTCAAATTATTTCCTGAGGGTCATAGATCAGATAAATTACTGAGTTAAAAGTTTAAGCTCAGGTCAATACAACTTCAGGGCCAGTGACCTCTTAAATGCATTTTTTTTTAAACAAAAAAACCCCCCAGAAATAGTGTGAAACCTACAAAAAAGTTGCCAAAACAGGACAAAGAATTCTGTATCCCCTTTACCTCACCAGGGTTTTCCAGTTGTTAACATTTCACATCAATATCTTGTCCCCCTCTCTTTCCCCCTGTTTGTGAATGTGGACACATACACTACACACCTCTTTCTGACGTGATGACTCATCACCCCTAACACTGTCCCAAACGGGCGCCTCCTCCTGCATTAAGGTACAGCGATCCCAGTCTAGAGGTCATGATTGATACAATAAGCACCCTGGAACCACCAGGCCCCATTCTGATTCCTCAAGTGTTCAAACAATTCCTCTTCTTTTCTGGTCCAGGATCCTAACTAGGAACACGTACCGCCTTTAGTTACTGCATCTCATTAGTATCCTTTAACCTGGAATTTTTCCTCCTCTTTTCCCTGTGTCTCATCCCCTTGATGGGACTTTTATCCTGCAGGCTGTCCTTCTGCCTGAGTCCGTCCAATATTTTCTTGTGAGTTGACTCAGGCTGGGCACTTTTTTTTTTTAACTATTTTTTTTAAAAGATTTTACTTATTTATTTATTTGACAGACAGAGATCACAAGTAGGCAGAGAGGCAGGCAGAGAGAGGGGGAAGCAGGCTCCCCGCTGAGCAGAGAGCCGGACACAGGGCTCCATCCCAGGACCTTGGGATCATGACCTGAGCCAAAGGCAGAGGCCCAACCCACTGAGCCATACAGGTGCCCCCAGGCTGGGCACTTTTGGGAGGAAACCACAGAAATGCTGCTGAGCTCTTCCTGGTACATCTCATCAAGAGACACACAACAGCCTGTCTTATCACCGGTGGGGTAACCTTGATCGTCTGGGATCTGCCCGATGTCTCCTCGGAAGTCACCATTTTTTCCTTTGTATTTGATGCCTATGGGAAAATATTCTGGTATTATACCACTATCCTGTTCCCATCAAAACCTCACCCATCAGCTTCAGTTATCCGTGGTGAACCCACAGCTGCGTCCACCACCATGGTTACCAACTAGGGATGGTCAGTTTCCCTCATTTCTATTGTATATACTGCTTCCGCCCTAAAAAAGAGCACTCCCTTCCCCATTTATCTGTATGTTTCAGTATGGACCCATGGTTCTTTTTAACCCAGTGGATTCTCTCATTAACCACCATTTTAATCCTCAAATTGTTCTCAAGTTGAGCTCCCTCAAGCTGGTCCTTTGTGTACTCTTGACAAAGGCCCATCATTTATTAAGCATTTCCTTCCTGACACAAGCTGTTCCAGGCTCTTTTGTATTTTTTCTGCTCCAATCCTGAAATCAACATCTCTTGATTGCTGACTGTGCTCATTGCTTCTGTATACACACACACACACACACACACACACACCCCTTGCCTGTAAATGTGTGGATATATTATACACATACACAGAACTAGAAAAAATAGGTTTTTTATATATATACATAGATAGATAGATAGATAAAGAAATACTTATTAGTTCATGCCAATACTACCAATTCCAACCTAACACCTCAGATGTTTCTATAACTTCCTTTACAAATCCCTTTTCAGAGTGAGAAAACTGGCTCTTTATTCTCCTATATTTACTTCCTGGTTCAATGTGACCCATCTTCCTAACTCTTCCGACTGCCTTTCCTATCTGCTACCTCCATTCCTCCAACACTTACTACCTGCTTTTCTTGCGTGTTTGTGCACACTGGCACCAATGTCTTCATGAGGCATGATGGCCTCTTTTTCCTGAGCGCCAATGTCAAGAACTAGAGATAGGAAGTAATCCATGTGTGCTTGGGTGACTGGGGGGCTCGGTTGGTTAAGCATCTGCTTCGGGCTCAGGTCATGATCTCAGTCCTGGGACTGAGACCTACATCAGGCTCTCTGCTCAGTGGGGATTCTGCTTCTCCCTCTGTGCACACACTCTGTCTCAAATAAAATCTTAAAAGAAGGAAGTAATACATGTGTGCTTCTATCAGGGAATATGTATTTTTTCTTTCTAACCTGAACACCCAACGCGGCGCATGGCGTGGAGCGGGAGCTTTGGGAAGGCTGCGGGAATGAATCCGTACGTGGGCAAATGAACTAGCAAAGGAGCGGAGATACTTACTGTTGTGCAGTGCTTAATTTGTGAGTGGTCGGTCAGGATTATTGGAGGATGAGGATAGGATAGGTAAGACCAAATGATCTACTCTGTCCAGGATGATTTCTGTGTCTTTCACATCCTTGAAAACAGTTTGGGAAGGCTGCACAGGAACGTGACAGGCATGGGGGTATCTGCTCATGCAGCCAGAGGAACCGAATAAAACCCCGTTTTGGAGTCAGTTGGCAGGATGAGGCTTGTCTCTGTAGCCAGCACACCAGGCACATCCTCGTGTGGCTCGCATTCAGTCAGCAGGTGAGGCGATGAGAACAAGTGCAAGGCACAATCTGAGCTACGGCTGCTTCATTTTTTCCGAGATTTGTATGTGCACGAGCTAATACGGTGCAATAATCCGGACTAATTAGTTCCCATGCACCTATGTATGTCTTCCGAAATTGCATTTGGCTTGCAGTTTTCCATGACATCCTGTCCAGCTCTACTGGAATGTGTGACTGCATGGCACCTATGTTGACTGCTGGCCTGAAGGTGCCAGCACTTGAGAATCAGTGATTCCCCTCTAATAGTGTAAATAAACATGCATGATTTCAGTTTGGTGGATCCTTAAAATGTGTTACTCCCCCCCGCTGGAGTTTTCCCTAACCCTTAATCTGGTAACTCCCTGTACTATGGGGACAATGCATAAGCCTACCTTATATTGTTAGAATCCTCTTGAGAACAGATTCTGTTGGTGGCCACTCAGATTACTCTCCAAACCCCATCTCTCTTGCCTTTTGCCCATTATGGTGACCAAGAAGCCAGACCTTTGACTCACAGTTCCCCTTGCAGCTGGGGGGCGGCGTTATGACCTGGTTCCAGTCAGTGAGAAGGCTTCTGGGCAGGAGTTTTGACTTTTCCCTGGGCTACAGAGGGCAAAATTACCAGTACCTGGGGCTGCTGATACTGTGTCTCTCAGTGAAATTTGCCTCCTAGAGTCTTCTGGGTTGGAAATGGTCTCCACCTTCGATCCTGAAGGATTTGAAGCTTAACATAATGAGAACACAATAAAAGGAGAAAAAGGAACAAGCAAGAGCAAAGGCTGGAGAATATGAGGAAGGATGGGATTTGCTAGAAGCTGGGGGGAGGTCTAGCCTTGCCCCCCTTAGGCTGCTTCGAGGGTCAGAGATGGAGACCCTGGTCCTCTCCCTCATGAATGCCCCTGTGTGGCTCTCATGACTGGACTTTTTTTTTTTTTTTAAAGGTTTTATTTATTTATTTGACAGAGAGAGATCACAAGTAGGCAGAGAGGCAGGCAGTGGGGGGAGGTGGGGGACCAGGCTCCCTGCTGAGCAGAGAGCCCGATGTGGGGCTCGATCCCAGGACCCTGGGATCATGACCTGAGCCGAAGGCAGAGGCTTAACCCACTGAGCCACCCAGGTGCCCCTCATGACTGGACTTTTGTGGCCTCTGGGGTCTTGGTGCAGCATGGCCCACAACCTCAGGTCTGAAGTGTTTTCTATGCCTTTTGGTTGTGGTGAAGATCAAGTGAGATCCTACACATAGAGACTTAAGATCTGTGCCCAACCCTTGGTGCTTAATAAATACTAGCGCTTTCTAAATGTTAATGACTCATCTTGTTACCTTTGAAAGTGTACAAATCTAGTACACAGTTTATACCTTTATGAAGAAAATGCAAAGGCCACATTTGTCAGCTGGTGTGATAGAACTCTATGGTGTTTGTTTCTTCTGGGATGGGAGATGAAAAAAAGCTTATCGAGAGCCAAGAATTTTATTCTTTTGAATTTTCTTTTTCTGTAAAGAAAGGCTATCTTCTACCAGAAATCAAGAACGGACTTAACACCCATCATGTGTGTATATCTGTCTGTTCTCTCCTAACACCTCTGCATTCCCTAGACCTTTGCCAGCATCTGGGAGGTCCAGTAAGAAATGTTCTTTAAATCCTCTGCATTCTTCCAGAAGCCCAAGGGGTTTAACAAGTTCTGATTTTAGCTAAAACATATAAACCAAAAAAAAAAAAAAGTACAATTTCTGCAATTTGGTTTCTTTATGCCAGGAATCTTTGTGGTTTTGTCAAGTAACAAAGCATAACCTGAATTTTCTGTTATTGTTTATTGGGCAGTCGATATAAGGCAGGATATTTCTTCAGAGATAAGCAAGAGTGTTGCTGTTAACACATCTGATAACATATTTTATTGAATGACTGTGTTTCACACGATCCATATAAAGTTCCTAGCAGTAAACTTTAATTGCTGGAGAGAAGAATATATTGAAAGAGTACAGTTGGAAAGAGGTGACTTAAAATTTTTCCCTTTAAGCCAAACATCTGAGAAATAGGGAAGAATCATTAATGAAATCAGAGACGACTTTGACATATTGAATTATGAGCACACAGCACAATGAAATAATTTTGTTACAGCTGCTCAGCTGTGGTAATAATTAAACTCAAAATTCAGCCTTCTGCTTTTTTGGGTGGGGGAGGAAAGGGGTGTCTTGAATAGTGACTTCAATCTCTAAGAATCAAATGCTTGTTTAAAAATATTTATGTTACACGGAGGAATAAATTTAGTGCAATAAGGCAATTTTTCTACAGTCATTCCACTCATTGTTGAAATTACTTTTCTTTCATTTTAATGACATTATAGGATATTTGGCTCAAATTTTGAAAAGCTCCTTAGAGGCAGAGAGAAAAAATGCAGATTAGCAATAGTAAATCTTTTTTTGATTGAAGATAGAACAGCTGTTGAAATTTTGCTATCAGTTGAAATTCCAAAGGTTTCTAGAATTCAGGCAAGCAGCAGTGGGGTATGGGAATGTTGAGTTAATGATCAGGTTGGTAGCTAATGAGCGAGTGGTGGAGAAAATTCTCACTGTCCAAACTGAGGCATTGACTACTAGATTCAGATCTGTCTGCATGTTTTGCTCGGCCACGTGCTGCTTTGAAGGACAAAGTGTTCCTTTCTGTGGCTACTCAGGTGGAAAATGGTCTCTGGTGGGAGGTCTGGGACAGGAGAGAATGCACGGAAGCCATCTCTTCTCCAATATCCATAGCATGAGACAGGTTTATGTTTAGAGACAGAAGAGCCCCCAGAGACTTTGACAGAGCCCTTGGCATTGAAAATCTGACATGGAGGCTAAAGATACCTCAGCTCCAAGTTTTGGGGCTCAAGGCTGTGGGACGTCTGTCTGTAAACCCTTGTGAAGTACCTGGTAATTCACAGTGATTCATAAGGCACTTGACAGCTCCCAGGCCTTTCGGTAACTTCGTGTAGGACATAAAGACAGGACTGAACCCCAGAGATGGGATGTCAGGATGCTGTGCTGGAGAAGATGGAAGGCAGCTATGCTTGGAGTCCTCCATGGACCGTTGGCCCCGCTCAAGCCATTGCCAGTTCACCTGCTGAAACTCAGAGCTGAAAGAGGGCTGGGCTGGATGCCCGAGTACATAGGGTTAGGGAGAGGGTAGTAGCAGCACAACTGAGCCGATGGCTGATTTTTTATTTATAGACTCATGCAGAACTTCCAGTTCTTTCCCTAAACTTGAAGGTGAGAGAGAAGCAGGAGTCTCTTAGGAGCTACTGTAGTTTGGGGTAATCTGACCTCAAAGATGACATCTCATGGTACTCTTAGCCAGTCCCCGATCATCTCCCAGAAAGGGGCTGTGTTTTCACAGCCCTTCATGGCTCTTTATGCAAAATGAGAACAAGGGCCTGTGTGGAGGGAGAGAGTATGAAACAAATTAATACATGTGCGGTGGTGGATGTCAGCTAGCTGGTGGAAACTGACAGGGTATATAGTAGTAAAGCTGTTGTCTTTCTACCTTAATTAATTATATGAGACGTTTAACATGTGGAAACATCAAGCCAAACATCTGGGGTTTTATAGGCAGTGGCGTTTATCCAACTTTAGACTCTCCCTGCTTTCTAAGTAAGATCCATGCTCATTGGGTACCGTTCATTCTTGAACATTGTAAGTCAGAGCCACTCCATCCCCAGCTCTAAGCTCTGTGATTGTGGGAGGAAAAGGGTCTCAGATTCTGAGTGATTAACTTGAATTTTCTTCAGAAAGGAACTGGATATGATGAAAAGAGCGTCTCTTGAGAAGTCAGCAAAACTGGCCCTCGTCCTGGTTTTACCACTGATTTTGCTGTGAGGTTGACCAAGTCTTGAACCCCCTGGCCTTGCTCCCATGTCTGGGATATGAGAAGGGGGTTAGTTATTTCTGTCTTCCTTAGCTGTAGGGTCGCAGGAGGAGTGAGACCACATGGGACATTTCTGTAAACTCTATGTGTTCTACAGTTCGGTCATCCGGTCATCCAAAAACATTTTTGTCAACTTGTAGGTGTTCTGGACCTTGTGCTTAGCTGGTTATAATAGTGAACAAAATACCCTTCTTATCACCCAACCCCTGCCCCCAACAAAAGGGGAGCCTAGTCTGTGCAGCAAATAATCATTAAGCAGTTTTTAATGTTGTGGGACTAATGGTATGATAGGAGTGACCACAGAGTGCTATGCAAGCAAAGCCATCTTGGGTCAGGGTGAGGTGGTGGTGGGTTGAGGACAGTGATTGTTCTAAGATCGAGATTAAAGAGGCTTCGGTTGTTTTTGCAATGCCTGAAAGAGAGCCTTGGGAAGATCTGTTTAGCACAGCTGTCGGATTTCATCTAAAATTCACAGGGTGCTTAATAGATTTCTTGAAGACAGTGAAACTCCAGTGAAGTATGTGAGCTTGCTGCTTTTTGGCTGGAGGACACTGAAAGGCCATGTGGGAACAAGCCCAGTGCAGCTGACACAAATTTCAGAGTGTGAGAAGGGAAGCTTCCTTCGGTTGTTGGCTCTGCACTTATCATCAGCTTAAATCAAAATCCTGTTTTGTCCCAGGTGGTTGGACTAAAGCCCTATTAGCCTCAAGGGAACTCTTGCTTAAGCAGATACACACTTGTTTCATGTAGGCCCTACCTCTTAGGGATTTGTTTTAATATTTCTTTCATTAGAAGAATTTAAATCTGAAAAAAAAAAAAGGAAAAGAAAAAAAATAAAGTGATCAACTAAACCCCAGGTATACATTTCCCACATCAGTAATTATTAAGATTTTGCCACATTTGGTTCATGCAGTTAAAGACATCTCATCATTTTACCCCTTAATACTTTATTATGCATCTCGAAAAGTATGGATGTTTTCTTACATAACCACAATGTCATGATCACATCTAAAAATCAGAGAATTTTAGGGGCACCTGGGTGGCCCAGTCCACTGACCATCTGACTCTTGATTTCGTCTCTTGTTGTAGTCTCAGGGTCCTGAGATTGAGCTCTGGGTTGGCTCTGTACTCAGCATGGAGTCTGCTTGACATTCTCTCCCTCTCTCTCTGCCCCCTCCCCCTGCTCACGCACGTGCTCTCTCTCAAATAAATAAATAAATAAATAAGATCTTTAAAAAAGATTAGAAAATTTTGGAGACTTTTCTTATTCTTTCTCTTCCCCAGCATTTCATTATGAAAAATTTCAAACATCCAACAAAATTAAAAAGATTTTAAAGTGAACGGTTGTCTATCTGCTGCCCGGATTCTAGCATTAACATCGACATATCTTTCCATCTATGCATCTTACCATCCATCCATCCATCCCACCATCCACCCATCTTTTTTTATGTATTTCAAAGTAAGTCACAGAAATCAGCAGACTTCTCCCCTAAATAGTTCAGCATTCATATTGTTAATGGCAGCATGATATTTTTGTCCTTTTTCTTCTTTTGAGGTAAATTTACAGTGAAATTCATAAATCTTGAGGTGATATTTGCTGAGTTTTGATGAATTCCAGTGTCTGTGCAGCCCAAACCCATACCATATATGGAACATTACCAACACCTCAGAAGGTTTTTACATTCTCCTTCCCAGTCAGTTCCTTTTCTCGCTCCCAGTGGTAACCAACAATCTGATTTTTTCCCCCACTAAAGATCAGTTCCTCCTGTTTTAGAATTTCACATAAATGGAATCATAATACATGTGTTCTTTTGATTTGTTCTTTTTTCACTGAAAATGTTCTTGAGATTCATCTTTGTTGCTGTGTGACTGAAATTACTTTGTTCCTTTTTATTGCTGAGTACTATTTCATCGAATGTTTATACCACAGTTTACCTGTGCTCCCATTGATGGACGTCTGACCTGTTTCTAGTTTTGGTTAAATGAGTGTGCCTCTGTGAACATTCTTGACTAACTCTTTTTTTGTGAATAAAGGGTTTTATTTCTTGTGGATAAGTGCCTAGGAATGGAATTCCTGGACTAGGAGGTAGCCCAGAATGTAGAAATGACCATACATTAAAAAAAAGATTTTTTTATATATTAGACAGAGAGAGAGCGCATGAGTGAGCATAAGCGGGGGGAAGAGCACAGGGGTGGGGAGAGAGGGAGAGAGTACTCCAAACAGACTCTGTGCTGAGTGTGGAGCCTGATATGGGGATTGATCTCATGACCCCGAACTCATGACCTGAGTGGAAACCAAGAGTTGGAGTCTTAACCAACGGAGCCACCCAGGCACCCTAAAATGGCCATATATTTTGCCAAATAGTCTTGGACTGTTTTGCATTCTTACCAGCAATGGAAGAAAATTGGTGTTGTTTCACTTTGTGAGCAGTAGCTTTTGTCAGTCTTTGACATTCTAACAATTCTGGTATGTGTGTAGTGGTATCTTATTGCAGTTTAAACTTATGTTTTCCTGATGATGCATATTAAGCATTTTTGTATATGTTTTTTATCCATTTGTATATCATTTTGGCTATGTGTCTGTTCAAATCTTAGGTTGTTATTTTTTGTCTTTATTATTGGGTTATAGTTAATTTTTATATATTGTGGATCTCAGTATTTGGCTGGGTATCTGTTTTGCAAATGCTGTTTCTAAGTGTGTGGCTTCCTTGCTTATTTTCTTAATGGTACCTTTGAGCAGGTTTTGACTTGGACAATGTCTAACTAATTCCTCCTTTTATAATTACTACTTTCTTTGCTTTCCCTTAAGTTACAAAGATATTCTCTTCTGAAACATTTATAATTCTAGATTTCACATCTGGGTTTGTAATTCAGCTCAAATTGTGTGTGTGTGTGTGTGTGTGTGTGTGTGTGTGTGTGTGTGATTTGAGACAGGTCCAAAGATTTGTTTTTAAAAATCAATTTCTAGGCTTTGTTTACATGGGAAGTGCCATACAACAAGGGTAAACAAATATGAGTATAGGTGCTGGGTTTTTCCTTTTCAGCCATTTGTAATTGTTCTCTGTGAGGCCACGACAGATGGAACTTAGTCACATACCATACCTGGCCCTGTTCTTGTATGCTTCCAGCAATCATACATTGAGTGCCCATCAGGAGTCAAGCACCAAGGTAATGTACCAAGACCCCCCTGGCAGGTTAGACTTGAGCAGGAGATTACCAGCATGTGTTTGTGCCTGTGGGCAAGAGCAGGGTGAACATGACTTGATATGGGGGTTTGGAAATCCTCCTGGAAGGAGGTATTTTTGAGCTAAAACCTGAAGGAAGTGAAGGGGGATGGGTAGGAATGGAGTTCTGGGTTGAGTGTTGCCAAGGTGGTATCTTCCTCCCCAGAGACTTGACTCTCTAAGAATTAGAAAGAGAAAGAGCCTTGGCAACTGGCCTGTTTCTCTCTCCTCTTCCATGTGTCTGTTTCCGAGGGTCCATGGGGCCCCTGCCAGAATCCCTGCCCTGTATCTCCTGGGGATGCCCTGACCAATTGCACTTTCTTGAAGTGGTTTCTCCAGTTAATGTCAGTACTTTTTTTGCAGAAGAAACTCTTCTTCCTTTTGACTGATAAGGGGAAGGATAGCCCCGCACACATTCTGTGTTGCTCTCTCCAGGCCCTCAGTTTCTCCCAAGGACCCCTGGCTCTTGCTGACTTCCCTTCTGTCCTCCAAGCCTGAGTGCTCATGGCCGTCCAGGGCTCCTCTCCTGCCATGTCCCCTCAGCTTCCTGTCTGCCAAGCCACAGCTCTCCCCAGAGATGCTGAGCTCTGCTGCAGCTGGGCCAGCTGGGCCTCTTGGGCCCTGCCCTTGACCTTGACTCCTGGAAGCAGGTCTGCATTCTTCTCTGGTTGTCCCTCAGCATCCCCCTCCGCACCCCCTGCCCCGAGTGCCCTGTGCACACTTTGAGCATCTCTTTGGCTGCCTTCCCACCTCATCTGCTCTCCCTCTCTGGTGCCCTTGTACTCTGGGTTGAGGCTTTCAGACTGGTGCTGCTGATTCCCTTCTCATCTTGTCTCCGAGCCTCGTCCACCTTCCCTCCTCCGTCTTATCCCCTCTGCAGCCCAGGCTCTGGCTCCGTCAATTATTTTTGCTTATCAAGGGATCCTGCTCTTCTAATCTGTTTCCCTACCTGCAGAGAAGATCTGACTTCTGTCCACGGGCTCCTGATGGTGATCACATGGTTAACAATTCTTGGGCACTTCCTGGGTAGTTTCTTGAGCTCCTGTTCAATTTTTCTTGACACTTTTGCTACCAGATTTTTCAGCGTGGTGGCCTCTCTCCGCCCACTTCAGCAGCCTTAATTCATGGCTCCACTAAAGGCGATTTCCAATCAACAGAAGAGATGTCTTTTTGTCTGTCTTTAGGCCTTTTGATTTTTCTGTGGCTTTTAACTGTTGAACACTTAAATCTTTATTTGACCTTTATGTCACTGAATTTTCTTTCCTTTTTTTTTTTTAAAGATTTTATTTATTTGACACAGAGACACAGTGAGAAAGGACACACAAGCAAGGGGAGTGGGAGAGGGAGAGGCAGGCTTCCTGCCCAGCAGGGAGTCTGAGATGGGGCTCGAACCAGAACCCTGAGATCCTGACCTGAGCCGAAGGCAGATGCTTAACAACTGAGCCACCCAGGTGCCCCTGAATTTTCTTTTTATTGTGAGTTTTTTTTTTCTCCCCCACCCTGCAACTTCTTTGTCCTGTTTCCTAAACCTAGTGCTCTTCAAGGTTTTGTCCTTGGTTTTATTACTTTGTCTTCTTAGGGAGTTCGTTTATACTTTTATGGCTTTGTTGTCATTCTGGATATTTTCTAAATGTATCATTCCAGCCAGTCACCATTTTCAATGGTGTGTGGTCATCTCCACCAGTATTCCCTTCCTTTCTTTCCTTCCCTTTTGTTGATTGGCTGATTGATCCACTCTTCCCTGCTTCCCTAGCCTGGCGTCCTTGACAGACATGGCTAATTAATCAAGACGATCTTTCTCCCTAAACTCGGTTGTGACCTCAGGTTCTCTTTGCTGTGGCCTCCAAGGCGCTGCTGGTTGGGTCATCGTTTGCACCTGTCATGTTTGTACCAGATGGTCTTCAGGTTGCTTACTCTCCTTCCTATTATTAAGGTTTTGGACCTGCTTTCTGTCACTCTGATTCTGATCTGCTGAAAGACAAGTTGCCACCAAAGAGTTCTACTTTATACTCCCTGCTCACTTCCCTAGTACTGTGGGCAGAACACAAGCTGGAGTTACCAGATTTCTCACAGTGTTCTGATTCTTTTTTCTTTTTTAAGATTTTATTTACTTTTTTAGAGAATGAGCAAGTGAGTGCTTGTGTGTGAGCAGGGGGAGGGGGCGAAGGAGAGAGGGGATCTCAACCAGACTCTGCACTGAGCATGGAACCTGATACGGGGCTTGATCTCACGACCCTGAGATCATGATCTGAGCTGGAATCATGAGTCAGAGGCCTAACTGACTGAGCCACCCAGGCGCCCCTGTTCTGACTCTTTAAAGATCTGCCTAGAAGAGGTAGGTAGGGAGTATGAGTCCTTCTGTCTGAACATTGGCATGAAATGTATATCTATGTATGTTCAAAAATAGTCCCATGTATCTGTTAATAAAAACATTCTCACTTGTCCTTTGGCTCTCTGGGTATGTTATAAAGAGGAAAGAAGAAATTTTAGTAAAAAATTTGAAAGTTTATAAACCACTGAAAGTAGATAATATGCATTTGAGGAAAAGCACTGGCTTTACTCATCAGCAGAGATTACTTGGGTTGGCTTTTTGTGAGCTGCTCATGTTCAAGGAGACCATTCCAGAGACATGGGTCTTCCTCTGAGAAGACCCTGCCTCTAGGAACTTCAAGTTTTTGTTATTCTAGATACCCTGGACTCTTCCTGAACTATCAGCGTGGAATGTGACTTTTATGACTGGAGGTTTGGTGATCCTTGGCAGTTTCTCTGCTACTAGACCCAAGAATGCATTTTCTGCTCTGTTTTCTTCCCTCACACGGCAGCTGTGACAGGTCACAGACTCCTAACTACTGGGAAAAAGGAAAAAATGGGCTGTAAATCCTTAAAGAGTGTGAACTTCGAGTTTTAAATTGGATTGTAACTGGAAGTCAGTTATGTGGGAGGTGATGTGGGACGTGGGCTGAACATTGCTGCTGACCAGCTGTGTGACCTCAGGCAGCAGCTCAGCATCTCTTGGTCCCAGTGTCCACATCTGCCTGAGGAAGCTGTAGGGCTGGCTGATCTCATGGGTCCTCTGGACCTGGAGTTCCATGTTCTTTGTTTTCCTGGTTGTTATTGTTACTGCTTGAATGATTTGCTCTTCTTTGGATGACATCAAAGATCTGTGGAAAGGTCAGAGTTTCGCACTTGATCTTAGCTAAAAGGTCAAGAAGCAATGGAAAGGTCAGAATTTTAAAGAGTATTTGGAATTGTATGTCCTTGTTGGTTTCTTTCAGAATCGTTTTAGGGTCTTTGGGAAAGAGGAGTGTGTCTTGCCTTGGAAGATTCTGAGTATAGTGAAGGGGAAGGGACAGGTCTAAGAACAGCCTATTAACTGAGCTGTCCCTATATTTACCCGGGCACCCAGAAACCAGAGGTATTTGGAATAGGCTGGCCTCCCCTGAAACCACACAGTATATGGCTGTGATTAAGGGCACAGGCTTTGAAATCAGGCAGAAGATCTGGGGTTTTAGTCCTGATTTCATTGCAGTCTGGCTATGTGGCCTTGAGCAAAATAACACCTCCCATGTCTCAGTTTCATGTTTATAAAATGGGGAAAATAGTGTCTTGCTTGTGGCATTACTATGGGGATTAGACGGGATAAGATATAAAACTCTTAGCCCATGTGGTGGATAGTAATTGCTCAATAAACAGCCTATTAATTTCAGACTGCTTGCCTTGGACTGGGCTAGGCATTTTATCTCCAGTATTTGATTTAATCCACATAATCCTACAAAGTAGAAGTTATCTACAGATCTGGAAGAAACTGAAGCTCAGAAGAATTATATTAACTAAGGAAAAAAAGGCTCCTTAACAGTACACAAGCAGTCAGTGACAGGGCTAGAATTGGAAACCAGATCTTCCTGCCTCCAAGGTCCCTCTCTGCTATGTGCATTGCCTCCCAGAGTGAAGGAGAGCCTTCTTCCCTGCCCACACCATGTTAAACTCGGGGGAATCTGGGAAACCATGGTAGAGGCAAGAGAAGTCATCACTATCCATAGATGCTATATTGTTTACAAACAGGTCACCATCTAAAAGAGGAATTGGAGGGTGGGGCGCCTGGGTGGCTCAGTGGGTTAAAGCCTCTGCCCTCTGCTCAGGTCATGATCCCAGGGTCCTGGGATTGAGCCCTGCACTGGGCTGTCTGCTCAGCAGGGAGCCTGCTTCCCCCTCTTTCTCTCTGCCTGCCTCTCTGCCTATTTGTGATCTCTGTCTGTCAAATAAATAAATAAAATCTTAAAAAAAAAAAAAGGAGGATTGGAAGCTTCTGTGCTTGAGAAGTCCTAAGTTACAGTACCCTGACTATTGTTTGTGGTGCTTGTTGGTGGCCGGAAGAATTGCCATGCTGTTCATCAGCTTTTTGCCAGGATGAACATCTGTGTTTGCAGCCATGAGAATTCTTGATCTGAAAGTTTATAAGTAGATGCTTGTGTAAGGTGGTATAGAAAATGTTCCCAAAAGAGGTAGAGACACAGAGCCAGGCACACCCAGAGGAGACAGAGAGTCCTAGCCCATGACAGTGCAGTGGCATTCTTAGCAGCTTGTGAGGGTGGTGTTGGTGGTAGGCGTGGCATGCAAGATGGGCCTTGAAGAAGGAGAAGCATTTTGGGAATGTGGAAGTGGCAGGAAGGAGGGCAGCTCCAGAGAGTGTCACAGGCACATGGAACTGAAGCTTGGCTCTGTGGAGCGAGAAGAATTAGAGGAAAATTCAATTTTTCCTGTTCCTTAAGGCCTCTGTTTATGTCCCAGGAAGGCAAGTCAGAGAGTCCAAGTAGGAGATAAATATGATATGAATTAAGAAAAATATTTCTAGATACCTTTTTCTTTCTTCTGCTTGCAGAGAACACTGGCGTCCAACAAACACTGGTGTTTGTTTCTTGTGAACCTTCAAATTCCAGATTGTGCTACTAGCCACCACCATTGGGGGCTAGTAAGCCCTTGAAATGTGGTATTCCCCCCCCTTTTTTAAGGTTTTATTTATCTATTTATGTATTTATTTAGTGCGTGTGTGTGTGTGAGTGGGGGTGGGGAGGAGGCAGAGGGAGAGAGAGAATCTCAAGCAGACTCTGTGCTGAGTGTGGAGCCTGACATGGGGCTTGATCTCACGACCCTGAGATGGTGACCTGGGCTGAAATTAGGAGTTGGACGCTTAACCGATTGAGTCACCCAAGTGCCTCGAAATGTGTTATTTCTAATTGAGATGTGCTGTCAATGTAAAATGCCTATTGGATTTTGAAGTTGTAGTATGAAAGCAAAATATCTTCATTTTTGATATTGGTTATATGTTGAAATGGAATATATTGGATTAAATAATATATTAAAATTAATTTTGCCTCTTTTTACCAATTGAAGGTAGCTACTAGAACATTTAAAATGTGTGTGGCTCTCCTACCTGGCTTGCATTCTCTATCAGGTACTGCGATGCTAGAGGAACTTGTCAGATCTTTAACATTTTCTCATCCATTCTACGGTTCCTACAGACCTAGATGTCAGGAAATGAATCTGGTCATTCAGATGCAAAAGAGAACTAGATGCTTTCCATGGCTGGGCTGTACACATGGTTATCTGAGCTTCTGATTTTTTTTTTTTTTTTGGTCAGCATTGTGAGGACATTGGATTAGATAATCTCCATAGCTCCTCTTCTTTACTTATTTTTAAAGATTTTATTCATTTATTGTCAGAGAGAGCGTGCATAAACAGTGGGGAGCGGCAGGCAGAGGGAGAAGCAGGCTCCCTCCTGAGCAGGGAGCCCGATGCGGGACTTGATCCCAGGACCCTGGGATCATGACCTGAGCCAAAGTTGGGTGCGTAACAAACAGCCACCCAGGCATCCCTCCATGGCCCCTTTTAAACTTCAATTTTTAAAAATTCTGTGGTTCTAGCTTGGAGTCAGTGCTTAGAGTCAACTATTATTCACCTTTTCTGTGTTCTGTTGAAAGGTTTCCACTATTCCCTTTACCAAATATCAGAAAAAGTCAGGATTATTTCCTTTTTCCTGTGGTCCTTTAGTAAATTCTGGAGTGGGAAGACTTTAGATGGTCCTGGTAAGGAAGCCTCCCTCCCCTTTGCCTTCTCTGCCTAGTGGCCCCTAGTGGGCTGGTTTGAGTGCGTACCTCCAGCCTGGTGGCCATGGCAGCCCCTCAAAGGATATGAGTATCAGAGAGTTTGAAGAGGTCTCCTTTCTTGGGCTCATGACTGTCAGGCTTACTTTAAAATACCCCAAGCTTGGTGATTCCACATTCTTTTTCCCTTCCTTCCTTCCTTTCTTCCAATCTCTCTCTCTCTCTCTTTTTTAAGATTGCATTTATTTATTTGACAGGGAGAGAGCGTGCATAAGCAGGGAGAGCAGCAGGCAGAGGGAAAGGGAGAAGCAGGCTCTCCACTGAGCAGGGACCCTGATGCGGGACTCGATCCCAGGACCCTGGGATCATGACCCGAGCCGAAGGCCGCTGGTTAATTGACTGAGCCACTCAAGTGTCCCTCCACACACTTTCTTTAATCACTCCTAGGCCCACTAAAAATTAAGAATTGAAGTGTTTCCCCTTTTGGGAAAAAGGTGGCAGACCAACAAGGAGGAGATACCGTGCTTGGTGACTTGAGAGGGATACTCAGGGCTTTGGGTTCATGGGTAAGGCAAAGGAGGGGGGGTCCTAGGAGCAGATCGGTAGTGAAACATTTACTTTCAAGTAAGAGTCTTTGGTACTTCAGAGTGAGACAGATTTTAGTTAACTAGCAACGAGTCCAGAACAACCCCGCCGCCCTCCCTGTAGACAGATAACATTCTACTTCAAGGAACATCAGTGTCTGAGTGGAAGCTTTTTGCTTTATTGAAATCCCCTCTCATGATACCAATCACAGTGTAGTATTTTGCCATGAAATTTATTTTTCTTGAGGAATAAGTCTTTATAGTGTGAAGTCAAAAAAAGTAACCTTATGGAAAGGGGGGATTATATAAAAACAAAGTTTTACTGGTTTGCAAAACAAGGGCCCTGGAGAGGGAAAATATTGGGATGCCTGTGGGGTCGATTTTATTGCAAGTTCTTGAATTGAAGTTATTCTTAATAAAATCGTGACTTTTTTTCTCAGAGCGCGGGGGAACAAAATATATTGGCAGAGGCATTTTTGGTAGGCAGCAGTTCTTGGCTTTTGATTTGAGGTTTGTAGGAATCCTAAAATGATAGGGTGCTAATTGGTTCAGATTGAAAACTCAGATAATTGGACCAATGGTGAACACAGGAATGGTAACGATATCTAATGTTTACATAGCATGGGATGCGGTTATTTTGTTTACTGTGCAAACACAATTATCTCTTGAGTGAACAGAAGATGAAAGCACTCACGACTCATGTAGCCATGATTAGGGCCCATTTTATTAAATATATAAAATGTTAAATACACAATCATCTTTGTCCACGAAATGCCAACAACATGCATTTTGAAAAAGGACAACTAAACTTTTATTAAGTGTATTTAACACTGAAATTTGTACCCTCAGGGTGGCATATTTATGTGGAAGATTTCCTTGTCAATAATTAGGAAAATCTAAAATACTTACTGGGAACCAGTAGTACTTCTGTAATAACAAAAATAAAAAGTAGGGGCGCCTGGCTGCCTCTGTTGGCGGAGCCTGTGCCGCCTGATGCTCTGGGTTGTAAGTTTGAGCCCCATGTTGAGTGTAGAGATTACTTAAAAACTAAAAAAAAAAAAAAAAAGTTAAAAAAAAACCCGAATGTGGCAAGTTTGTGCCATCTTAAGGCTTTTCTGATACACAAACCTACAAATGAGAAAAAAAATCATATAGGGATCTCTTTGTTTTATAAAGATTTATTTAGAGAGTGACTACAGAGTGGTGGAGGAGAGGGAGAGAGAGAGACTCTCAAACAGATTCCCCGCTAAGTGTGGACACTTAACCCTCTGAGCCACCAGGTGCCCCACAAAGAGCGTTCTCTCTAAAGGTACTTGTTAATATGCAGTACTAGCCATATGGACCCGACAGTTGTTAATTGTTTTCTCTAGGGCCTGGGAGCTGGAAGAGAAGTACTGGTAACAACAGTGGTGGCAGGAAACACTGATACAGAGGGAGGAACTTATTAACAGCAGGAATAGATAGCATGCTAACCATTGCCTAGAAAATGCTTTAGATGAGAACAGTGATGTGTTCTCTCTTTCACTCTCTCTTCCCCCATGTGCTGCCCCAGAATACTGTGTATTTTTGTTTCTCTAATTAAAATCAGTGTAAAAAAGTTTACAAATAATCCATTCTGTGCTGTTCCTTTGTGGAAGGAAGTTGGAAATCACGAATGTGTGGGTTTGTGGCTGTGTTGATGTCTGAAGACAAGGGGTGCCCCAGCTGGTTTGTAAGAGTTGTCTGTGGCATATGAATAATTGACAGACTGCTTTTTATCATACAGACAGACTGAGGTTTTGAGAGCTCCAACGGCCGCCCTTTGTCCAGCGATAAGTAGAATCATAACGTTCATTTATTACCATGTGTGCAAAATGGGAAAACTCACCATGAATTATAACTTCAAATTTTTTTCTCTCATCTATTTGTGTAATGAGACCTCACGTTTATTTAAAAATATATTTCTGTATTTCCTCATTTGTTCAGTTCATTGGCAGATAGTCTGCTGTGTACCAGGCAGGATAAGGGACTCTAGCAGTGAGCAAGACAGAGAAGGTGCTGAGCTTGAGAGACAAGAGACCATGAACAAACTCACCAGCCAATGACCGCGAGCAGTAGGTGGTGGGAGAGGCACGTGCTGGGATGAGAGAGCCTGTGTGCCAGGGGAGGGCTGCTGGGTGGATCTTAGGTAGAAGATAACCAGTGGAAGTCTTTCTGTGGGGGCAACAGTTGAGGCAAGACCTGAGGATGAGCCAGACTTTCAGTGTGCAACAGGTTTCCATAGTCAGTGGCATGGAGTATGCTCAGAACCGAGGGGGTTTTGCTCCGTGTGATGGCCCTTATCTGGAAAGGTGACATTCTGAGTTGACCCAGGAACCAGCTAACTAGGAAGGCTTCGTGCACAGCCCCGCAGCGCAGGGTCAGGTCAGGTGTTGAACCCTAACTGCTGGGTGATTGGGAGACCAGCTGGAGCATCCCTCAAAGAACTTGGGGCCACAGTGATTTACCCACTAGGGTACCGGAAGTATTTTGTATTTAAACAGGCAGTATGGCATCTGTGTGGTTGACCATCAGTCACGCTTGTGTGTAATGTGATTTAAGGAATTTGGGTGATGAGCCGTTTGCAGCTATCTAGCCTTAAAAAAAATTCTGGCCACTTCCTAGTTTAGTAGAGAAAAGTTAAGTTCCTGTTTTTAATGCCGGCAGTCTTGATTTGAAAACCTGGGGTCCCATTTCGAAAAGGTGGCATCGTCAGACTGGCTGTATTCTTCCCCAGAAGATAACAGACCTGACTTGTGTCTTTTTTTATAGGCGGCATCACTGTCCACATCTCCCTACCAAGATTTATGATAAAATAGAGAAACCATGTCTTCTCTCCGAATACACCGAAAACTACCCTCTCTATCACTGTTACCTGCCCAGAGAATCCTTCAAGCCCAAGCTGGAGTACCAGAAAGGGTCCATACCCATGGAAGGCCTGACCACATCAAGGTGAGTGCAAGCAGAATAAATGTGTGAATGCTCACGAATAGAATACTGTCCAGGGCTAAGGTACGATATGAGTATAATATGCAGTATTAGTGCATCAAGGTACAGAATCAATGTACTGTATCTCGGAAAGGAAATCCTACATTTGTTAGCCTGCTCAGTTTTTTCCAAACTTTTTTTTTTTTTTAAGATTTTATTTATTTATTTGACACAGACACATCGAGAGACACAGACACAGTGAGAGACACAGACACAGTGAGAGGGAGCACAGGCAGGGGGAGTGGGAGGGGAGAAGCAGGCTTCCTGTGGAGCAGGGAGCCCGACTTGGGGCTCAATCCCAGGACTCTGGGCTCCTGACGTGAGCCAAAGGCAGACACTTAACTGAACCACCCAGGCGCCCCTCCCAACCTCTCCTTACAGAGAAAGAATTGTTACTGTGGGTCTAGGGGTGAGGAGGCTAAAATGATCTACATACCAAAGGATTGGAGGTTAAAGTATAAAGGGATTAAACAGTGGCAGGTGCGGGGAGGCTGGAAAGGGAGTTCAGGACTTTGGCACCTAAGCTCCGGGTCAGGTTGGGTGGAGTAGTGATGGTGATAGTGGTGAAAGGAAACTTGATAGGGAGGGAGCTGTTTGGAAATTATGCCCCAGACTTTGAATTGGGATCCCCTTGAATGTTTTTCAAGAATGACCATTTTGACCCTTAAACAGCATTTGACTCTTAAGCAGAATGAGTTTGAACCGCATGGGTCCATTTACCTGTGGATTTTTTTTTTTCCCCAATAGATAGAGTGCTGTAAATGTTTTCTCTTATGATTTTCTTCATAGCGTTTTTTCTAGCTTATTTTATTATAAGAATATGGCATATAACACATATCACATATAAAATATGTTAATTGGTTGTTACTGGTAAGGCTTCTGGTTCACAGTAGGCTATTAACAGTTTGTTTTGGGGAGGCAAAAGTTATGTGTGGATTTTGAATGCATCAGAGGTCAGCATCCCTTACCTCTGCGTTGTTCAAAAGTCCTTTTAGATTGCTCTTGACCTCCAAACTCAGATTCTTTAGAGAATCCAGTTTGAGAGACTGAACCACCTGGCTCAGGGTAGTAGGGTTGCAGAGATATTTCCATTGAGAGGGTGGGGAATCTGATCAATTTCGGGTCTGCTCTGCATGTGGCAAGGCTATCAGAATCTGCTGCTGACACCTGGTTAGTGACCCCTGGGTGGTGATCTGTGATCTGTGATTGGTGACCCAGTGGAGTAGAAACATCTTGGAGGGCGGTTGAGCAGTGTCCCAGATTGTATACTTCGAGCCCTGATGGGACCTGAGAAAGGGATGGCTTCTCTACCTCCGGCATTCCTCATCCCTACAGGACGGGGATGGCTGGGAGGTGGAGATCCTAGAATATGTAAATTAATGCAGCACAGAGCTTGCACATTACAGGACTCAAGACCTGGTAAATTTTCTTCCTATTGCTCCCTCTTTGCTCATAGTTTTGTGCTTTCCTAGTAAAGGCCCCAGGTGGTTCAGGTGAAGCAGAACGGCTCTAACTCATTCTGCCTCCAGGTTTTCCCCACAATGGGCCTGTTTACATCCTCTTTTGAGATTGTGGTTTGGAGGCATGAAGGATTCCTACAAAAGCCGCTATGTTCTAGATCCAAAGGAAGTCCATGTATGAGTTATGAGGCAGAAAGACCCATAAAGAGATAAAGGAAGCCGATGGATTCCTGATATTAAGGCCAGGAGGGAGTTGAGGGCCATGTCTGATGCAAGACTCCAATCAGATCATTTCTTTTTTTTCTCCCTCAGCACTTCCCCCTGAATCAGATCATCTTTTTAACTTTTTAAAAGATTTTATTTATTTGACAGAGAGAGACAGCATTTGACAGAGAGAGACATAGCGAGAGCGGGAACACAAGCAAGGGGAGTCGAAGAGGGAGAAGCAGGCCTCCCTCTAAACGGGGAGCCTAATGCAGGGCTTGATCCCATGACCCTGGGATCATGAACCTGACCCGAAGGCAGGCGCTTAATGACTGAGCCATCCAGGCTTCCTTGAATCAGATCATCTTCATGTGAGACAGACATCTTACATGATTTGGTTTAAGCAGAGTATTTGGTCAATGCTGATGAAGAGTCCTAGGCTTATGTATAAGAGACATGTAAGGGGTAGAGAAAGATGAGAGTAACATTGAGGACTAGCAAATACCACATTCAGCCTCTAGGTGCTGGGCTTCTCTTCACACCCAATATGCAGGAAATTGAGAGCAAGGTGTGAAATGTCAAGTACAGGACAGCTTCTGATGCTCTTGTATTAGGGGTGTGTCATCTGTCCCAGAAATACGGAGGAGGATGCTTTGAGGGTTGGATGTTGAAGGTTGCTCTTTATTTGTTGGTCACAAGCTTAGGAGGATGAGGGCAAGTCCTCTGTAGCAGGAGCCCTGCCCCATCACCTAGCTCTGAGGTCCCCATATGGAGCCCCACACGCCTGCCTTCCTCCTGATGGTGCTTTGTGAAAATGAAAGCTTCCCCTCTGACCTGTCCTCAGTTATCCTTTCCTCATGTCACTAAAAGCCATCAACATATCACCCAGAAGTTCTCTCTGTCTCTGCCAGAGCCAGAGTGACAATACCATTCATGTCAAAATGTGGCCAAAGTGGAGGATTGCAGATACTAAAAGAAGTTCCAAAACAAGTTGTTCGTGACCGTAAGGGTCTTAAAGAAAAGGTGACAGGATCAAGGTTATCCATGGGAAGGAAGAAGAGCAGAAATGCTTCTCTCCTCTCCTTTATGTCCTTCCCCAGAGAGAGAAGTCAAGGGGAAGATGAGCAGAGGTCATCTCTTCCCTCACCTGCACCTCAAGTTCATTGTATCTTAGCCCTGTGCCTGCCATGCTGGGCACTAGTTTTCATAGACTGGGAACGTCTCAGGATTCATTTTTTTGAAAAAGATTTTATTTATTTATTTGACAGAGAGAGAGATCACGAGTAGGCAGAGCAGCAGGCAGAGAGAGGGGAGGAAGCAGTCTCCTTGCTGAGCAGAGAGCCCAACACAGGGCTCCATCCAAGGACCCTGGGATCATGACCTGAACTGAAGGCAGAGGCTTAACCCACTGAGCCCCCCAGGTGCCCCCAGGATTCATTAAAAAAAAAAAAGTTCTAGTGAGCTTTTATTAGGATAAATGAACAAAAACCAAGATGTTACCAACTATGTTTTCTGAACCATAGAAACTTAGAAGAGACTCTGGTCAGTATTCTTGCATATACAGCAGACTGTTCCGTCTGAAGAAATGTAGAGAAGTCATCATCTGAGTGCTCCAGCAGAGGCTTCTGGGGGAAGGAACGGGTCAGCCCTGTGTCGGCACATCCCTCTATCAGCATGGATTGTCACTTCTCTGCCATGAGGACCCTTGTTACCTGACCATCCCAGCCACTTCTCTATGTAAAGGGACCCAGTTTAGTTTCTGAGATTGGACATGGGGCTGCCACCTGCTGAATTTTCAAAAAGTCACATGGCTCAGGGCTTGCCTGGGTTGGGTGATTAAGTCCAGACACAAAAAACACCTGGTTTCTGGAAAGGTTATCATCCCAGCACGAGGCATGATTACAGCTGCACACAACTCTTACTGACTGTAAATCTTAGGGATTTACAGCAGGTGCCAAGAGGGGAATGCGTGTAATTTTTAGCCTTTCTTAGTACGAGGCAGTTTCTTGCAGCCCTTGGTGATTCTCTTCTATAGGCTCTGCCTTTAGTTCGGATGGATGGGAGATCAATTTATGAATAAGAGGTTTGCACTTCAAGCCTCATTTCCCCTTAGGCATGTCACCATGTAAAACACTTGGGCCCCATTCGGGGACATTAGTTTGTTAGGCAGATCTCTAAGGATGGTGGAATGGATAACCTGAGAGGAAGGAGGTAAGTCTTCAAGATGGTATTGCATCTTTCTTCTAAGGGGAGGGGGACCATGGTGGGGGGGGTGAACTGGAGGTGTAGGAGGGAAGGAGGAATAGGGTTCTGACTTGATGGGTTTGGCTCAAGGGAAGAAGGCAGCAAGCTAGTAGCACATATTCCTTTATTTATTGACAAGACTCTTGGTTAAATTGCGTGGAGTTGGGCGGGGGATGGGGGAGAGCTAAAAGAGAAAAGGCATTTGGAATCCTCTTCAAATGCTAGGAAAAAGGCAAGAAAGTTGGTAGTGGGCTAAGTCTTTCCCTACTCATTGACTTGTACCCATTTTCTACCCAGAGCTGTACCCTTGGGGATATACCTACTCCCCTGACCTATAGATTGGGACCAAGAATTAAGAAGAAATGCAGAAAGAGGTCTCAGCATTAGACTTGCCTGGGAAATTTCAAAGCCTTTGATGTTGTGGGTTTTTGATTGAATTTGGGAACATTTTGACCATTATTTTTTCAAGTACTTTTTCTTTCTGAGACTCTGTTCATTTGTCAGTCATTTTTTTCTGTTTTTCAAATCAATAGTTTCTGTTCATCTGTCTTCAAGTTCACAGAGTCTTTCTTCAAGCTCCATTCTGATATTAAGCCCATCCAGTGACTAATTTCAGTCTTAGAAGTTACATCTGATTATTTCTAGATATTTTCTATTTCTCTTATGAGTTTCCTAAATTTTAATTTATTTTGACCTTATTTTGTTTCTTATTATTTATCACAATTAGAATAGCGGCTTTAGAAATCTTTGTTCGCTAACTGTAGCATCTGGGTCTGCTTGATCTTCAGGATTATCTTTTTTTTTTCTTGAGAATGGGTCCATTTTCCTGTATGTATGTCAGTGATATTAGATTGTTCCTGTATATTGTTCAAGTTCTGTTGCAAAGACTCTGGATTTATTTTTTCATTCCTCCAATGAGTTTATTTATATTACTGTTTTTAAAGACAGATAGGAGGGTAATTTGATTTGATTCAAAATGCAAACTCTGTGTCTTTGGTGGCACCTCCAGTCTCAGTTCCGGTGGTTTTTTGTTTTTTTTGTTTTTTTTTTTGTTTTTGTTTTTTGAAAGAGCCCATGAGTCACGAGGGGCAGAAGGAGAGAGAGAATCTTAAGCAGGTGGGGCTCCATCTCATGATCCTGAGCTCATGACCTGAGCTGAAATCAGGAGTCAGTTAGCTGACTGAGCCAGCCAGGGGCCCCATCAGTTCATTAATTTATCATTAACATGGTTGCTTGTGAACTCAGGGGGAGTCCTGGGTACATTTTATGTACAGAAGCCAGAGCTGCCTGTCTTGGCTTTTCTTCTTTCCAGGATTTCTTCCTTACTTTCCAGCACATGTGGTTGCCTCAGACTTGGTCGTCTGGTTCTTCAGTCGGATATGGGAGGTTTTCTGTTTACATTATGCTGCTTGGCTTGGCACAGATTGGAGCCTGCCTTCAGACTGGAAGCTTTGGGAAAAACAAAGATCCCACCACAAAATGGAAACTTACACAGAGGCTCATGCAGTACCAGTCCCTACTTCTGCCTGTTAGCTTTGCTCCAGCATATGCCTGTCTTGGTTGCTCTTCAGTGCTCACAGGTAGTTGTTCTTCATATTTTTGTACAGAGCTGATGTGAAGTGGTGACAGATGTTACCTTTAGCTCTAGTGGGCATTGAGGAGATGAGAGAGTACAGCAGGAGATGGCTACTGGGTAACCTGAGTCCTGGAGGCTGGTCCTTAGAATCCTGTCTGTCATAGCACAGACAAGGAAGGCTCAGTGTGTCCTTGTCAGGATCAGGGGCATGAATCAAGCCCTGTGCATCTGCCTCAGGATCTTTCTCAGCATGCTGAGCTGGGCTCTCAGCCTGCCTGTGATGACATAGTGGTTTTCTGAGAGGGTGCCTTTTAACCCTGGGAAATGTTAGAATTATGTGTGGAAGGTGTGAAACCAAATAAACTGACAAAGAGCCAAACCCTGTATTGGAGATTGCAAGAGAGGACAAACCACGAGGAGGAGAATCACAGAAATCAAGGAGAGTGTGCGCAAAAGATGAGTCACAGTATGGATGCTTACAGGATGGTTCTGGAGAATAATGGCCTGAAGAGCAGTGACTGGACTTGAAAACCCGATGGGACTTCGGGGGCCTGGGCTAGAAGGAAGGGCTAACAGAACCAAATTGAATGGTGAGGGGAGTGTGAATGGGAGGTAAGGAAGGCAAGTCTGTGTGTAGGCAACCCTTTCTGGAAGAGAGAGAGGAGGGGAGTGGATTGTAGTGAGGGCTGTATCACTTTTCAATTTTTTCCAACCTTAAAGGAAAAAACTAGAATGTTTATTGAGAGAAAGGAGCCAGAATGAGGAAACTCGCAGACTAGTATATGGACAGGATCATTTTTTAAAAATTATGTTCTGTTAGACACCACACAGTACATCATTAGTTTTTGATGTAGTGTTCTATGATTTATTGTTTGCATATAACACCCAGTACTCCATGCAATCTGTGCCCTCCTTAATACCCACCACCAAACTCACCAATCCTCCTACCCCCCTCCCTTCTAAAACCCTCAGTTTGTTTCCCGGAGTCGATAGTCTTTCATGGTTCATCTCCCACTTCGATTCCCTCACCCTTCATTTTCCCTTCCTTCTAATGTTCTCCATGCTATTCCTTATGTTCCACAAATCAGTGAAACCATGTGATAATTGAGTTTCTCTGCTTGACTTATTCCACTTAGCATAATCTCCTCCAGTCCCATCCATGTTGATACAAAAGTTGGGTATTCATTCTTTCTGATGGCCGAGTAATATTCCATTGTATATATGGACCATATCTTCTTTATTCATTTGTCTGTTGAAGGGCATCTCGGCTCTTTCCACAGTTTGACTGTTGTGGACATTGCTACTATGAACATTGTGGTGCTTGTGCCCCTTCTTTTCACTACATCTGTATCTTTGGGGTAAATACCCAGTAGTGCAATTGCTGGGTTGTAGGGTAGCTCTATTTTTAATTTTTTGAGGAACCTCCATACCGTTTTCCAAAGTGGATGCACCACCTTGCGTTCCTACCAACAGTGAGAGGGTTCCCTTTTTTCCACATCCTCTCCACCATCTGTTGTTTCTTGCCTTGTCAATTTTTGCCATTCTAACTGGTGTAAGGTGGTATATCAGTGTGGTTTTGATTTGAATTTCCCTGTGGCTAATGATGATGAACATTTTTTCATGTGTCTGTTAGCCATTTATATGTCTTCTTTGGAGAAGTGTCTGCTCATGTCTTCTGCCCATTTTTTGACATGATTATCTGTTTGTTTTTGTTTTTGTTTTTGTTTTTGGGGAGGGTGTTGAGTTTGTGAAGTTCTTTATAGATCTTTGATATTAGCCCTTTGTCTGTAGTGTCATTTGCAAACATCTTCTCCCATTCTGTGGGTTGCCTCTTTGTTTTGTTGACTGTTTCCTTTTCTGTGCAGAAACTTTTTATCTTGATGAAGTCCCGAAAGTTCATTTTCACTTTCGTTTCCCTTCCCTTTGGAGATGTGTCTTGAAAAAGTTGCTGTGGCGGATGTTGAAGATGTTCCTGCCTATGTTCTCCTCTAGGTTTTTTTTTTTTTTTTTTAAAGATTTTATTCATCTATTTGACAGACAAAGACCGCAAGCAGGCAGAGAAGCAGGCAGAGAGAGAGGAGGAAGCAGGCTCCCCGCTGAGCAGAGAGCCTGATGCGGGACTCGATCCCAGGACCCCGGGACTGAAGGCAGCTGAAGGACCCCGAGCTGAAGTCAGAGGCCCTACCCACTGAGCCACCCAGGCGCCCCTCTCCTCTAGGTTTTTGATGGGTCCCTGTTTCATGTTGATGTCTTTCATCCATTTTGAGTTTATCTTTGTGTATGGTTTAAGAGACTGAGTTTCATTCTTCTGCATATAGCTATATGGACAGGTTCCTGAGAAGCAGGAGAATTAGGATAAGGGTGAAGAGATTGGCTTTGGGCAAGAGGGGCAACTCTTTTTAAAATGGATTCCATTTAATTGATGGATTAATGGGACACACTAACAAGTACTGAAGTTTTTGGGGATAAACATCAGTAGGTTAAAAAAAAATAATTACATCGTCCTTCATCACATTGAAAATCTCCGTTTCCCACTTCCAGGACCCTTGTTGGCCCTTATGTTATTTCTTTTTTTGTCAGTCTCTGGTCAAACATCTTTTTTTTAGCTTTGTCTAATGATTGGAAGTCAAGTTGTTAGGACTTTCCCAGCAGGGCCACTTTAACCTTTGCTTAACTTGGAGTTTAACTCTTGGCCTTCCATACTATATAACTTTTATGGCTATGCACCTAAAAGAGACTTAACATCTTTGACCAATTTTTGTCCTGGTTCATAGTCACAAGGGGCACAGGCACTAGGTAGGGAATGTAACACAGGAAGAAGGGGGTGTATTCTTTTAAAAAAAAAAACAAAAAACAACTACTAAATTTGAGCAATTTCTGGGAAGAATAAAATTCTTTTCTCTTACATGACCTTAAAAGCTATAAGATTATGTGAGATTGGGGACGTGTAATTATGTTGTGGTTAATGGTAGATTTCAGTGAATGTTCTCAACATAAAAACATAATGAGGAAACACACATATTCTGATCAAATTCACTCTTTTTTAAAAAATTCCAATTAGCCAGCATATAGTAAATCATTAGTTTCAGATGTAGTGTCCAATAATTCATCAGTTGCATGTGACACCCAATCTTGATCAGATTCACTCTTCAGCCCCAGTAAATACTTTTTGATGGGGTATAAATGAAATACACTTTAAACTTAAAACTTTACGACTCTTCAGAAGTAGATCACTCCTCCGCCTCCAACTACTGCAAAGATCCTTTGCTTTGTTATCGCTGATCAGTAAATATAGCCATGGGTGTACTTTCACAAAGAAAATTGAATTTTGTACCAGAAAAGGAGATTCAGTTGACATTTTCACTCCCTAAATATGATAAGCAAGGATTTTGCTGTATCAGTTTTTGTCTTTGAGTAACCAGTTTCAAGATAGCCCATGAGCTGGTGAGTTTTGTTCTCATTTATCTGCTCTTTTCCTGTGGAAACAGCAGGAAAATTAAGCACGTTTTCATTGTCATTGAGTTTGGTGGCCCTTGAAGGAAGGTTCTCCCAGCCTCTCAAAGGGGGAAGTTGGTTCACTCGCTAAAATGACAGCAGAAGAGGAGGTCTCTGTGCGAAGGGTCACAGAACATGGTGGGCCTGTGACTGGAAAGCACTCCTAGCTGCTTTGGGGTTGGAAGTGCTCCAGGGGGATGCTCCATGGGGAGTGCTCCATTCAGCTCTGTTCTTCTTTGCTTGCCCTAGTTATATCTTGCTACTCCTTCTTGGAAATGAAGAGGGCTGAACCCTTGGGTTGCCATCAATGAACACGGGTTTATACAGGCATGTGGGACCTCAGGCTATCACCACCCCCTTTTTTGGAGTGAGGCGAGCTCACCTCCTCTTTGGCAGCACACTCTCTGATGAAGGCCATTTTGCAGCTCTACAGCCTAGGGCCATACTTCCCGTTCCCTGCTGCAGTTGGCTAAGTATTAAATAGACACCAGCATGAGGTACGTGTACACTGAAAAGAGTAGACATGTGGAACTGACCCTTGGCTTCTTGTTTAGCCTGTTCCCTCCATAAGCCCCAGTTTACACAGAGTCAGCTTCCAGATGCGTCATGTCGCTCAGCTTCCTCTTGCTCTTTGCCAACATGGGGCCCTTGGGAAGGGAGCCCAAGTGGAAGACCCTGTAACTGCTGCTGAGATAGATTTTTAAATCTACACAGAGGGAGGTACTGGGAGTTCAACTGAAGCATCTCCCATTTTCCCCTTAGAGCCCTAGAGAGACCAATTCTCCTGCTTCCTAACTCCCTCCTCCCACCCCACCAAGCACTTTCAGGCCCCAGTTTGGGTTTATTCACAACCATGTGTATAATTCATGCAAGACAGGTTACAGTGGAGCGTGTTACCTTTGTTATTCAAGCATGGCTCAGTAATGCTGCTCCAGATTTTGGCCGGGAAGTAGGTTTTATTGGTGTTTGGGCCTCATGTTTTCCTGTCCGGAAGCCTCCCTCTTCCCTTGGCGAGGTTGTTTTGGCAAGCACCACCAGGGAAAATCTCCTTTCCACTTGTCCAGTTGGATAAATGGGTTCCAAGCAAAAAACAGGCTGTTGTATAAATCAGCAGCCCTTGGGGGGAAATGTTTGCTTAAAAGAGTTTGCCTTGAGCAGTGGGGAGTCAAGACTGCCCTGGCAGGCAGTGAAAGCCTGGTTTGGCCAGGATTGTTCCTGGTGATGGTGCAGTTAGCATCTTGGCATTGCTGTAACTGAAGGATGTTCTGGGAAGGGAGTGCTTCCTGCCTCGTTGAAGACCATCATGCTTGTTCTGACCTATTGTTTTTCATACTCCCTGAGATAATGGGAGCACTAATGCCAGAGAGCTGAGAAATAAATGAAAGACTCCATGTCTCCATTTATCGTGCTTTTCTGCCCTCTAGGTTTTCTGTAGGGTTAAGTAGAGGAAGGAGGTCAGTATCAGCGGGAGAAGCTATTATTAGCACAGAAGAGGAAGTGGTGGTACCTGAAAAATAGCAGTTAGCTCCCCAGTTAAGTGACGGGTGGGAAAGAAGGTGGAGAGGGCAGGCACAGACACGAGGCCTCCTGAGTGGTTCAGTGTGGTTGGAGAGGAGCGTGGGCCGGGTTGGAGGTGGGAGATGAGGCTGGGGAGGAAGGCAGAGGCAGGTCCAGGAAAGCTTATATACCATGCTAGAGAAAGTCTGGTTTTATCTGGGAGATTTTTCAGGTGGGGAGTGAAATGATCCCCTTTTGTGATCTCATTTCAGAGAGTTTATTCTGGCCACACTGTGGGGATTGACGTAAAAGTGGTGGGAAATGCAACAGAGAAATGCAACAGAAGGTCCAGGTGGTAAACTGTCACGTGATCCAAGTGAGACGTGGTCAGGGTTGAACAAGGGGGAAAGACACACCAATGAGATGGAGGGGGGGTGCACTTGGTGAGTGATTACCTGGAGCTATGACGGGGTGGGTCCATCATGGCGTCTAGGTGTCCGACTTGGTGAGAAGGGACTGGTGGTGCCTTTTGTGAAAGTGGGAAACAGAGGAGGAAGAGCAGTTAGGGGGATAGAGCAGCGGATGACTTCACAGCAAACATTTGTAGAATCGGGTAAATGGAAACCCTTAGGAGGCTTCTCCTGAGCCAATGCCGTATGCTTATTTTCCTTTTAGGAGAGATTTTGGGCCTCACAAAGTATTACCAGTGAAGCTTTACCAGCCCGACCAGTTCGTCCCAAGTGAAGAGAACGTGGATCTACTCACAACGTATAAACAAGATTATAACCCCTACCCTGTCTGCCGAATGGACCCCATCAAGCCTCGGGACAGTAAATACCCGTGTGGTGACAAGATGGAGTGTCTGCCTACTTACAAAGGTGGGAGAGTGCTGGAGGGGCAGGTTGGGGAAGGATAGGCTGAATCTGTAGGTAAGCCAGGAAATGGGTTTTACAGGTACACCCTTGGAGTGCAGGGGTCAGGGGAATTACATCCTGCAGGCCAAATCTGGTCCGCAGCCTGTTTTTGTAGAGCTGGAGAGCCAAGAGTAACTTTTAAATTTTTGAATGATTAAAACAAATTGGACTATTATTTTAGGAAATGTGAAAATTACATGATGTTCAAACCCTGGCATTAATAAGTATATTTTGTTGGAGCGTGGCCACACTCATTTGTTTATGCATTATCTGTGGCTACTTCCATGCTATAGCAGTGAATCTGAGTGTTTGTGATGGAGACTGTATGGCCTGTAAGGCCTAAGACATTTAATATCTGGTCTTTTATAGAAAAGATGTGCCAACTCCTGCCATAACTTGCTATTATAATTTTACACTGAGGAAGCGTTTCAAGTTTGTTAGGTTCCATTGCTGATTGAGTGATTGATTCATTCATCCATTTAAAAAAAATATGGAAACCTAATGTACATACAGAAAAATGTACAAATCTTAATTATACAGACGAATGATTTTTTTAAAAGATTTTCTTTTTCTTCCCCTCTCTCTCTCTGCCTGCCTCTCTGCCTACTTGTGATCTTTGTCTGTCAAATAAATAAATAAAATCTTAAAAAAAAAAGATTTTATTTATTTATTTGACAGACAGTGAGAGAGGGAACACAAGCGGGGGCGGGGCGGGTGGGAGAGGGAGAAGCAGGCTTCCTGCTGAGCAGGAAGCCCTACTTGGGGCTCGATCTCAGGACCCTGGGACCATGACCTGAGCCAAAGGTAGGTGCTTAATGACTGAGCCACCCAGGTGCCCCCAGACCAATGATTCTGGAGTGAACACATTCCTGTAAACAGTGCCCAGATCAAGAAATAGAACATTGATTCCACCTAAGATAGAACAATTATGCTGACTTTTAATACCATAAATTAGTTTTACTAGTTTCATACTTCATATAAAAGGGATGGATTCATTCATTTTTTTTTTTTTTTAATTTATGTGTTTTTTAAGAGAGGGGGGTGGGGAAGGGCAGAGGGAGAGAATCTCTGACTCAGGGCTCCATCTCACGGCCCATGAGATCACGACCTAAGCTGAAACCAAGAGTCGGATGCTTAACCAACTGAGCCACCCAGGCGCCCCTGATTCATTGTTTATTGAGCATCTGTTCCATCCCAGGCATGGTGTCAGCAGCTGTGAAGCAAGCATCATGACCTGCTCGGACTTAACAGTCCTGTAGGAGAGCTGGGATTTGGAGTGGTAGGGATGGTGTGGTGGTCACTCTGTGGAGCACAAGCCACAGGCTGAGACCGTGGAGATGGAGGCCAGTTCATAATCCCTAACTCTTCTGCTTGTGATGCATGTGGGCACACGGTTGCCCCAGGAATAGATGTTCGACTGTTCATGTAACATCTTTGTTGGTCCCTAAATAACTGTGCTCTTAGACACTTTTATTTAGTCAATTGAGGCATTTAGGCGAGCGGTGGTGGGGAGACCTGTGGGGATGTAGGAATCCTCCAGAAGCCCTTTGCAGCCTTTCTAGACCTTCCATACCAGATTATCTACATCTTATCAGATGCCCTGAGAGAGCCTTGCAATCCTCTGTTTTGTCATTCAAGTGTAATTTTGTTTTGTTTTGTTTTGCTTAGCATTTGTCTTCTTGGCCAGGCCTTAATCTCTAAGATGTCAGGGATCTTTTTCTTTGCCAGCAATAAAGCAGGCACTGTAGTAGATGCTGTACAAAGGAGTCATGACAACCAGGTGCATGGTGGGGTGGCATTCTGGCTTCAGCAGGACTCCTCCATCTCCCTTTCCATCTAGTGCTTACAGAAGGCAAGAAAAGGGGTGCCATGGACCGTAAAAGGTAAGAAGAAGGCACAAAACTAGAGTGAGCCCTTACTGCTGTTGGGAGAAGGAGTAGGGATTCTGGGAGAGTATGTCCATCTGCAAACTCTCCTTTCCTTCATATGCTCCTTAGGGGGCCCCTTGATTTAAGAATCTTGGAGTTAGAGACTCTTCAGTACAACTGCCTGCTCAGCTCTATTCCCCCTTCCCCTTTTGCCCCAAGGGCAGAGAGAGGTCTGGGAGTGAGAAATGGTTTATTTGTTGCATTACTTCCCTATGATGTAGGGGCTTCCAAAAGTGGGCCTTGACTGCCCTACATGTATTTTTATCATTTTAGTCAGGCAGTGGCACAACAAATGTCTATGTTTTAGTGAGGAAATCAATGAATGAATAGTCCAGACTGTGTCACCTGGAGCCTTATAAACAACAGTCTGGACTTAGATTTATTCAAATCCCTACCCAGTCCATTACTCTGTGGGTCCTGGCTTAGAGCAGGAGTGAAGCAGGGCAGTTACTCTCCCCTGCAAAGCCTTGTGCATGAATGAAGGGGCCACACCATTGCCTCATCACTTGATGTATCACCTTTCCATGACTTGTTTGTCTCTTATGGACATTTGCTTCCTTAGGAAGTCCTTTTTTTATTTTTTAAAGATTTATTTATTTATTTATTTGACAGATAGAGATTATAAGTAGGCAGAGAGGCAGGCAGAGAGAGAGGGGGAAGCAGGCTCCCTGCTGAGCAGAGAGCCCAATGTGGGGCTTGATCCCAGGACCCTGAGATCATGATCTGAGCTGAAGGCAGAGGCCCAACCCACTGACCCACCCAGGTGCCCCAGGAAGTCTTTTCCATAGCATCCTTCATGGTTTTATGGACATATATTGATTCTTCTCCCAAAGGAGAAGAACAAAACCAAAGTCCAAGGTCATTAAATATGTGTATTTCAACGGGTGCCATCTATGTTATGTCTGTGTTCCATGTACTATAGCTCTACAGGAAAAATATGCAAACTTTTTTTCTTCTATTATGGCCAGCACCTTTAGCGGGGTCCAGAAAACCACCATTAAATATGCTCCAGCAGCATTTGGTTGTAATTTTGACGTTTTCAAAACACTGTGCAATTGGGAAGATTGAAAGTGTAATTACTTGATGCTCAGCTTTAGGTTTAGCTAAGGTTTTGTTTTTTTTTTTTTTTCCTTAAAGACATATTATTGAATGGAATCTCTTCTAAAGAGATTCTTGCCAATTACCCACATGACACCCTGGCCCTGAAGGGCTTTACTGATGGCTTTTCAGGCATGTATATAGTTTGTCATGTGGAATTCTGAGGTTTTTCAGGGTTCTATGCAGGCTTTTTTGTAATACATGTTGGGTGGAGGAAGTTAGAGGTTGGATAATAATGTGGTTTTGACTGTATTGTTGAGTATCAGAAATCACATGAGGCAGCTTGCAGTCTAGGAACCTGTTTTCTTAACACTTCATCCATCACAGAAGAGGGCCAGAAAAACCCTGTCCTCCCCACCCCCACGCACCTTGAGGCAGTGTGTAGGCATCTACAGGTAGATGCCCCCATTTGAGTGGGGCCTGAAGTCTGAAAGGGAAACATGTGGTTTATATTCAGCAAGATGGTTCCCTCCAAGGCCTCTAATGCTTTCAAGATGCTGATAGAGCCATTAATGGCTCTCAGAGAAAGATTAGATTTTCAATTAAAATGAGGCAAATTTAAAAGAAAGAGTTGGTAGTATTGTTGGCCTAAAATAAACTTAAGAGTATGCTTGGGGGTGGGATGTCCAGACTTCTGGAGGGTTGGAGTGAGGAGCACAGTAAATCCTCTTCCTAAAAAGCCACAATAAAACTGGACAAAACAATAAAAACCAACCATGTTAGGGCTCTGGAAATCAACTAAAGGCACACAACAAGTCGAGAAGCGTTTATTCAAGAAAAACTGCTAAGCCATCATTATAAAAAGTGGGAGTTTGTGGTTTTTTAACCTGGCGGTGCTTCCATCACCCCTCCTTCCAGATTTAATCTGTGTGGTGGTTCTGCCCGGGGTAGACTGGGCTGTGAAACCCAGAAGGTCTTCTGCCAGTCGGGGCTAACATGACTTGGAGTAGAGTACATACCCAGACGTTTCAAAAAAACTCAGCGAGGACAACTTCTGTAGCTAGTCGGGGGTTGCGGAATTAGTTGGGGTAAGCAGCAGAGCAGCTAGAAATCTAATAAAGAGATCCAGAGAATAGGAAAGGCCTTGATAAGCTCATACATGTGCCTTATGGTCTAGAAGACTGCATATGGGCAGGGCAGTACACAGGCTCAAGAGAGATAAGAGACAGGGCCTAGTGATGTACTCATCTTCCTGGCTGAAGATGATGCCTGGTCCAGGTAGAGAGGAGATGCGAGAAATCCCAGAAAAAATGAATAGCCAAGGCAGAGTTGTAAATGGTCTGAGCTTTGACTGTGTTCCCTAACCCACACACAGATTCATTAGCAAAGGGTTGAAAGACTTACTGGTATAAGGTGTTTAAGCATAACTTTCGATAATCATTGGCTAATTACTAAACAATGCTAACACAGGGTGACTTTAAGGAATCTTGGCTTAAAAACAATTAGAAGAAGAAACTAAGCAAAACATCAGTGGCTACACTCTGCTGGGGACAAAAGACTCCATAGAATTACCATAGGCAAGTCACTAAACAGCAAAAACAGCTTGCAGTGGAGTTCGCATTAGGAGTTGTTATAGCATATTATCTGAAATGCTGAGTTCTTAGCAAAAAAGTATAAGGTATAAAATGAAACAGAGAAATATAATTCATGAATGGGGGGAAAAAAGCAGTAAATAAAAACTGCGTCTGGGTGGCTCAGTGGGTTAAGCCTCTGCCTTCGGCTTAGGTCATGATCTCAGTGTCCTGGGATCAAGCCCCGCAGCAGTCTCTCTGCTGAGCAGGGAGCCTGCTTCCCCCTCTCTCTCTGCCTGCCTCTCTGCCTACTTGTGATCTCTGTCAAATAAATAAATAAAATATTTAAAACAAAACAAAAACTACATCTCTAGAGGCTAGATATTAGACCTAGCAGACTATTCCCAAGTACTTATTATAAACATGTTCAAAGAACAACAGGAAACATGCTTTAATAAGAATTTTTTTTTAGAGAGAGAGCACGTGCACGCCTGTGCGAGCCTGAGGGGAGGGGTGGGGTTGGGGTTGGGGGGCAGAAGGGAGGGAGAGATAATCTTTTTTTTTTTTTTTAAAGATTTTATTTATTTATTTGACAGACAGAGATCACAGGTAGGCAGAGAGGCAGCCAGAGAGAGAGGAAGGGAAGTAGGCTCCCTGCTGAGCAGAGACCCTGATGCGGGGCTCGATCCCAGGACCCCGGGATCATGACCCGAGCTGAAGGCAGAGGCTTTAACCCACTGAGCCACCCAGGCGCCCCAGGGAGAGATAATCTTAAGTAGGCACAGAGCCTACTGTGGGGATTGATCTCACAACCTTGAGATGAGATCCAGACCTGAGCTGAAATCTGGAGTTAAATGCTTAGGGGCGCCTGGGTGGCTCGGTCAATTAAACAAGCATCTGCCTTCGGCTCAGGGCATGATCCTGGAGTCCAGGGATTGAACCCTGCATTGCTCCCTGCTCAGTGGTGAGTCTCCTCCTCCCTCTTGCTCTGATCTTCCCCTTGCTCATGCTCTGTCTCTCTCACTCTCTCTCTCTCCAATAAATAAGTAAAATAAAAAAAAAAAAAGTTGCCGCTTAACCAACTGAGCCACCCAGGCACCCCAGGAAATCGTGTTTGAAGAAATAAAGATATTATAATGGTTTCTTACCAGAGAATACCAATAAAAGGAATCCATAAAAATTAAGTGAAAACATTGGAATTGAAAGGATGATAACAAAATAATTATAGTGTCTTAAACATAGATTTGAGTTGGCAGAAGGAAGAATCAGCAAAAATGGGGATAAATCAATAAATATTATCCAATCTGAAGAATAGGAAAAAATTAAAAATAGAAACTCAGACTTGTGGGGTATCATTAATTGTACAACGTAGTCATGATGGGAACCCCAGAAGAAGAAAAAGGCAGAAGAAATATTAATCTACATATCTAGGAAGCATAGTCCAAATTGAATAAACAGAGATCCATACTTAATCACATAATACTTAAATTGTTGGAAGCCAAAGGCAAAGATTTGGAAAGAAGCAAAGGAGGAAAAAAAAAGAAAACTTACCACATACGGGGAAATGACAGTAACAACTAAGTTTTCATCAGAAACAACGGAGGACTGAAGGTAGAAAGATGACCTAGTCAAAGTACTGAAAAATCCATCAACCAAGGATTCTATAACTGGCAAAAGATCATGTTTCGGAAGTTAAGAGAAAATAAGGACATTCCAAGATAAAGACTAGCTAACTTGCCTTACAGGAAATAAAAAGGAAGTCCTTTGGTCTGGATTAATACTAAACAGTAATACAGATCCACATAAGGAAATAAAGTGCATTGATAAAGGTAATTATGTGGGTAATGTCTACTTTTTTCTATTTTTAAAAACAACCAATAATCATAAAACTGTCAGGATTGTACCAGGAATGCAAAGTTGTTTGCATTCAGAAATAGGAAAGTAAATCAGAAATAAATTAATATACCACATTAGTAAAGTAAAAGACAAAACCACATGATTAGAGACACAGAGAAGACTTTCACCAATATCTGATAATCATAAAAGCTCTCAACAAGCTAGCGTTAGAAGGGAACTTCCTCAGCATTAGAAGGGAACTTCCTCAGCCTGCTAAAGAGTATCCACAGAGAACCCTATAGCTAATATTGCACAATGCAGAAAGACTGAATGCTTTGTGCTCTAAGATTGGGAACCAGTCTAGATGTCTGCTCCTACCCCTTCCACTGAACATTGTTCTGGAGGTTATAGCCAGTACATAATGCAAGAAGAATAAACAAATACATCTAAATTAGGAAGACACAAAACTCTCTTTATTCTCAGACAGCATAATCCTGTGTGCAGATAATCCTAAGGGATTCACAAAGAACCACTAGAATGAATACATAAATTCGGCTAAGTATATATAATGTATTTCTATATATTAACACTGACAATCTGAAAATGAAATTAAGAAAAAGTTCTCTTCACTAGCTTCAAAATTAATAAAATATTTGATAATTTTTTGAGAAAGACCTTTAAGACTTGTACACTGAACTTCAAAAACAGTGCTGAGGGAAATATGTAAATAGATGGTGAGATAATCCACATACCCGGGTTAGAAGATACAATGCTATTTAGCTAGAGTTGCTCCCCAATTGATCTAAAGATTCAATGCTGTTCCTATCAAAGTCCCAACAGACTGTGTTTTTCCCAGAAATTGGCAAGCTGATCCTGAATTTTATATATTAAATTGAAATAAGCCAGAATGGCTAAAATTTTGTCATTTTGACAAATGATGCTGGAAAAATTGAAGATCTGTATGCAAAAAGATGAACTTAGGTCTTTACCTTACATCATACTCAAAAATCAGAAAATATCAGAGACCTAGATGTAAGATGTAAAACTATAAATCTTTTATACCAAGACATAGGGAAAAAATTTCATCTTATAAAAATTTAAAACTTCTGTGTGCTTCAAAAGACATCATTAAGAAAATGAGACCATAACTGATAAATGGGAAAAAATAGTTACAAATCACTTATCTGGTATAAGACTTGTATCTGGAATGTGCAGATAACTTATAACCCAATAGTAAGATGATAAACAATTTAAAAAATGGGCAAATGACTTGAGAAGACATTTTACCAAAAAGGACATATGAATGGCTAATAAGCACATGCAGAGGTATTCAATATTGTTTGTTACTGTTAAAATTTGAAAAATATCAATTGAAGTATACAGTTGACATAATAAATTTATAATCAATTATATATGCTATAAAATGCTCATCATGGTAAGTATATTACAACATTATGGACTATAGTCCCTATGCTATACTTTTCATCCCTGTGACTTACAACTAGAAGTTTGTATTTCTTATCTCCTTCACCCATTTTGCCCAACTCCCACTACCCTTTTGACAACCACCAGTTCCCTGAATTTTAGAGTCTGGTTTTGCTGTTCATTTTGTTTTTTAGTTTCCACATACATGCAAAATCATATGGTATTGGTCTTTCTCTCTCTGACTTAGTTCACTTAGTGCAATATCGTCTAGGTCATCCATTTTGTCATGCATGGAAAAATGTCATACTTTTTATGGGTAATACTCCATTGTGTATAAATACCACATCTTTATCCATTCATCTGTAAGTGGATACTTGGGTTGCTTCCATATCTTGGCTATGGTAAGTAATGCTGCAACAAACATATGGATTCATATCTTTCCAAATTCGTGTTTTTCTTTTCTTTTCTTTTCTTTTCTTTTTTTTAAAGATTTTATTATTCATTTGACAGGGAGAGCACAAGCAGAGGGAGCAAGGAGGGAGAGGGAGAAGCAGGTTCCCTGAGTGGGCTCAATCCCAGGACCCTAGGATCATGACCCGAGCTGAAGCCAGATGCTTAACATACTGAGCCACCCAGGTGTCCCAATGTTTTTATTTTCTTTGGGCTAATATCTAGTAGTGGAATTATTGGATCATATGCTATTTGTATATAAAATTTTTGAGGAACCTCCGTACTATTTTCCAGAGTGGCTGTACCACTTTACTTAGTTCCCACCAACAGTGTATGAGGCCTTCCTTTTCTCTATATCCTCACAAAAACATTTAGTTTTTCTTGTATTTTTGAAACTAGCCATTCTGACTGGTTTGAGGTAATATCTTATTTTGGTTTTAATTTGCATTTCCCTAAAGATTAATGATGTTGAGCAACTTTTCATGTATCTGTTGGCCATCTATATGTCTTCTTTGGAAAATATGTCTTCTTGTTATTAAGATCCTCTGCCCATTTTTTAAATTGAGTTTTTTTTCTTTTGCTATTGAGTTTATTGAGTTGTAGGAGTTCTTTATATATTTTGGATAGTAGCCCCTTATCAGATATGTGATTTGCAAATATCTTCTCCCAATCGGTATGTCACCTTTTCCTCTTATATATGGTTTCCTTTGCTGTACAAAAGATTTTTAGTTTGAGGTAGTCCCAATAGTTTTTATTTTTTTTTGAAGGTTTTTTTTGAGAGAGGAGAGCACAAGTAGGCAGAGTGGCAGGCAGAGGGAGAGGGAAAAGCAGGCTCTTGACTGAGCAGGGATCCTGATGCGGGGCTCAATCCCAGGACTCTGGGATCACGACCTGAGCCTAAGGCAGACGCTTAACTGACCGAGCCACCCAGGTGCCCAACCCCCTCCCCATAGTTTCTTAAAATTTTGTTTCCTTTGCCTGGGAGACAGATCCAGAAAAATCATCCTAAATTTGTCCAAGAGGTTACTGCCTATATTTTGGAAGTTTTATGGTTTGAGGTGTCACATTTTGGTCTTTAATCTATTTTGATTTATTTTTGTATATGGTTTAAGAAAGTGGTCCAGTTTCATTCTTTTGCATGTAGCTATCTTGTTTTTTCCAGAAGCATTTATTGAGGAGAGTATCTTTTTCGCATTGCATATTCTTGCTTCCTTTGTCATAGATTAATTGATCATATATGTATATGTCTATTTCTGTCTGAATTCTGTCCATTGATCTGTAAGTCTATTTTTGTGCCAGTACCATACTGTTTTGATTACTATAGCTGTGTAGTATATCTTCAAATCTGGGATTGGGACACCTCTATTCCTTCTCAAGATTGGTTTGGCTCTTTGGGTTTGTATTGTGGTTGTCTACAAATTGTTATTCTAGTTCCGTGAAAAACGCTATTGGTATTTTGATAGGAATTGCACTGAATCTGTAGATTGCTTTGGGTAATATGGACATCTTAACAATCTTAATTCTTCCAGTTCATGGAATATCTTTCCATTTGTGTCATTAATTTCTTTCATCAGGGTTTTATAGTTTTCAGAGTACAGGTCTTTTTTTCCCCTTAGTTAAGTTTTTTCCTAGATATTTTATTCTTTTTGGCACACTTGTAAATAAAATTGTTTTTTCTTTTTGCTACTTAAAAAAAAAAGGATTTTATTTATTTTTTTGAAAGAGAGAGAATGAGTGGTGGGGAGGGGCAGAGGGTGAGAGAGAGAGAGAGAGAAGCAGACTCCCTGCTGAGCAGAGAGCCCAATGCAGGGCTAGATCCCGGGACCCTAGGATCATGACCTGAGCCAAAGGCAGACAAATAATTGAATGACCCATGCACCCCTTTTTGCTATTTTCTTATTACTGTATAGAAACACAACTGATTTCTGTGTATTAATTTTCTATTCTACAACTTTACTGAATTCATCTATTCTAGTAGTTTTTTGGTGGAATCTTCAGGGTTTTCTATGTATAATATTATGTCATCTGCAAATAGTGACAACTTAACTTCTTTCTAGCTAATTTTGGTAACTTTTATTTTTTTCTCTTGTCTGATTGCTGGGGCTTGGGCTTGCAGCATGTTGAATAAAAGTGGAAAGAATGGACATCCTTGTCTTGTTCCTGATCTTAGAGGAAAAGCTCTCAGTTTTTCATCAGTGAGGATGATGTTAACTATGGGTTTTTCATATATAGCTTTTATTATGTTGAAATATGTTCCATCTAAACCATTTTGTTGAGATATTTTTAAATTGTGAAGGGATATTGAATTTTGTTGAATGCTTTTTTTTTTTTACATCTCTTGAGAGGATTGTATGCTTTTTATTCTTTTTGTTGATGATGTGCTTCTGTTGAGTTATTTATGAATATTGAATCATCCCTGCATCCTTGGACTACATCCCAGTTGATCATGGTGATTGATCCTTTTAATGTATTTTTGAATGTGGTTTGCTGGTATTTTGTTGTCCTCAACATCCCTATGTTCATCAGGGATATTGGCCTGTAGTTCTCTTTATTCATAGTGTCTTTGTCTGGTTTTGGTATCAGGGTAATGTGTCATAGAATGCATTTGGAAGCTTTCCTTCCTCTTCTGTTCTTTTTTGGAATAGTTTAGAGGAAAATAGGTATTAATCTTCTTAAACTGTTTGGTGGAACTCACTTGCGAATCTGTCTGGTGGTCCTGGACTCTAATTATTGCCATTTCATTAATTATTTTCTGGTTGTTGTTGTTGTTTTTAGTTTTTCTCTGTTCCTTTCTTTTTTCCTTGTAGTTTGTTCTCTTCCCTGGTGATTTGATGGCTTGCTTTCTTTAATGCTATACTTGGATTCCTTTCTCTTTATTTTTTGTGTATTACAAGTTTTTGGTTTATGGTTACCATTGGATCACATACAATCTCCTATGTGTATGGCAGTCAATAGGTCTATTTTAAGTTGGTGATTGCTTAAGTTTAAATACATTCTAAAAGCACGAATTTTTTCCTCCCTATCTACATTTTGTGTATCTGATGTCGTATTTTACTTCTTTTTGTGTATTCCTTGACTACTTTTTGTAGATACAACTGGTCTTACTACTTTTGTGTTTTAACCTCCATACTGGCATCATAAGTGATTACTACTTTTATTGTATGTTTTCTTTTACTTGTGAAATATTGTCCTTTCACATTTTCTTCTAGTTGTGGCAGTTTCTTTCCATTTAAAGAGGTCACTTCAACATTTCTTATAAGGCTAGTTTAGTGGTGATGAACTCTTAACTTCCATATGGGAAATCCTTTCTCTCCTCCAATTCTGAATGAGAGCCTTGCTGGGTAGAGTGTTCTTGGTTGTAGCGTTTTTTTTTTTTTTTTTTTTCCCTTTCAGTACCTTGAATATATCACGCTACTCTAGCCTGCAGACTTTCTGCTAAAAAAGAGCTCACAATCTTATGGCGTTTCCTTTGTATGTAACTGTTTTCTCCTCCTACACTTAAGATTCTCTCTTTATCCTTAATTTTTGTAACTTTTAATTATTGTATGTCTAGGTGTGGATATCCTTGGGTTCATCTTGTTAGGGGCTCTCTGTGCCTCCTGGACCTTGGATGTCTCTTTCATTTCCTATTAGGAATAGGAAAATGTTTGTTAGGAATATAGGAAAATGTTATGTTTGGTGATGTTGCAGATGTCCCTTAGCCTATTCTCATTTTTAGATATTTTCTTTTCTCTTTGATGTTTGCCTTGATTGCTTTCATTATCCTGTCTTCCAGATTATTGACCCATTCTTCTGTATCTCTAATCTGTATCTCTAATCTGCTGTTGATTCCTGTGTGGTATATTTTTAATTTCAGTTATATATTCAGTTTGACTTGTTTTTTTTTTTATATTTTCTGTCTCTTTGTTGAAGTTCTCACTGCAAACTCTTCTCTAGGGTCCAGTGAATGTCTTTATGACTTCTACTTTGAATTCTCTATCTAGCATATGGCTTATCTCCATTTTGTTCAGCTCTTTTTTCTTCTTTTTTGTGGTTTTATCTTACTCTATCATTTGGGAATATTCCTGTGTCTGCTCCTTTTGTTTATAACTCTGTGTTTCTTTTTATTGCCATCATGAGTTATTGGGGGAAATGTAAAGTAAACTGTGGTGGCATACTACTAAGCAACAACTATAGTATCTATAATTTAAAAACAAATGTTGGTGAAGGTGTGGAGGGATTAGAACTTTCACAAGTTTCTGGTGAGAAGGTAAAATGGTAGATCCACTTGGGAAAGTTTGTACTATCTTAAAAAGCTAAACATAGATATACCATATAACCTAGCTCTTCTGCTCTTAGTGTCTACCTAAGAGAAATGAAATATATACCCATACAAAGACCATGAATGTTTATAGCAGAAATTTTCCTAATAGCCAACAAGTAGAAACAACCCAAATATTCATCAGTCAATGAATGGATAGTATAATACTGTTCAGTAGTAAAAGGAGTGAACTGATACATGCTGCAACAGGGATGGATCTCAATTATGTTCCATGAAAAAAAAGCCAAACGCAAAACACTATACACTGTCCAATTTAGTTTATATAAAATGTTCAGAAAAGGCACATCTATAGAGACCAAGAGCAGATAGAATGGTTGACTGGTAATGGGAGTAAAGATTAATTGCAGATGGGCTTGATCAGTATTTTTATGGTAGAATTGTTCTGTAACTGGATTTTGGTGATGGTTGCACAACTCTGTAAACATTATTCCATAATTTAAAAATATAAGATGGTGCATTTTGTGTTATACAGATTTTATTTCAGTAAAAATGTTTTTAAGAAGTGTGCCTATGGACTCCACTGGTATTGGCCCTATATAACCAAGACTCCTCAGAAGCTGCTTTTGTTCCTAACTCTTTGTAAAGCTGTAAGCAGGAGAATTCCCTGTGGATTAAGAGGGTTCACTAGGATTTCATACTAGTTACTTTAGATCTGGTAGTTGATGGACACAGTGGAGGCAATGTAGGACTTGGGTGGGATCCCAGTATTATGACAAGAGTGGAAGCACTATCAAGGTGTTTGAATGGTATGGTTTGCTGTCCTATTCTTCTCATTTAGATTTTTAGTGTCAAAGCTGCCCCTAGGATTTGTATGGGGAAATTACTTTAAAAGCATCCTATAGTGTGATATGAGGACAAAACTTGCTCCTCAGGATGCATGGAGGCCATCTTTAGGGCAGATTTTCTTCGGGTGTAGTCCTCTCATTATCGTGGCCATGCCAGTCCCACAGCAAAGGTTCCTCTTGAGACCGATATCCCCTAGATATGGTTGGCCTACGCTTTTCATTCTTCAAATATTCTGAAATTATTCTTCTTCTGCAAATATCCTCTGATTATTTTTCATTTTCCTTTAACCTTCATTCTCTCTAGATATATTGTGCTCCTAGCCATAATAGAGGCTGTAGGAAGAACATGACTTTGGAGTCAACTATGTGGTTTAAATTCCAACTCTTAATTCCCTAGCCATGTGATTTTTAGAAAAGTTTCTTAGCCACTCTGAGTCCCGCTCTTGGAAATCTGTAAAATAGAGGTAATTATACCCATACAAAGAGTGAGTGTAAGATGAAACAAGGTCATGCATGGAAATCCTTGAGTGCAGTTAGCTGGTGCATAGTCAGTGTTCCTCGATTGTAAGAACCAGGTAGTGGAGTGGGTCCAGAGCATGGATTCTGGATCTGGGTTTGCAGCCATGCTTTTTCACTTTTAGACAAGTGACCTTGGTTAAGTTCCCTAAGTTCTCTGTGCCTCTGTTTCTGCATCTATAAAACAGGCATATTGAAAGCACCCTTCTGTTTAGGACTGTCTGAAGATTAAAAGAGTTAATATAGAAAGTATTTAGAATATTGCCTATCACATGATAAACTCTATGCATGTGGCAGCTGCTGTTCTCTCTCCAGCCAATACAATGCCTTTATTCCCTTGGGGCAGCATATTTGATTTATGTGGATTGAATGTGTGGGTTAAAGGGATGTAATCATGGTCATCCCATGGATGAGAAGGGAGGTCTGCTTGGTCTGGCTGGTGGCCCACCAGTGGTGGGCTGTGAATCCCCTATCTCACTACACCATGCATATCTTTCCACTCTGTGCTGATTCAGAGAGGGCCTCTTCCCCATAGAGGAATAGAACCGTTCTTGGATCAAGGTACGCCAGAGCACTCCTCAGCTGGAATCAAATTCTAGATGCCCCACAGCTGTGGACCCTCTAAAATCCTGCATGTAGCATTGTGGATTATGATGAGACTCCTGTCAATTCATCTGTTCTGCATAGTAACTCCCAAATACTGTAAAGTTGAAATATTAAACCCTTGGTTGGGGTAGTAGAAGAGATCTGCTCTCCTCTTCCCTTGTTGCAAGGATCATCTCATTGGAGACTGGTTTAAGGCTTTGAGGCCCCTTAGAATACATGCAGGTTAAGTGGACTTGATTGATAAGTAGTCACCACTACTGTTTTATTTTCAGCTGACTACTTACCATGGAACCAACCAAGACGAGAGCTCCTGCGTCCAGAACACCACTACCGGCCAGTATCGACCCGGTTTGATAGTAGAACTACACACCAGGATGACTATTCTGTAAAGAGCCGAGTGAACACCTTGAGTTGTAAGCCTCTGGCCGTGCCCAAGCTCTGTAACATACCCCTGGAGGATCTGACTAACTACAAGATGAGCTACGTGGCCCACCCAATGGAGAAGCGCTTTGTGTACGAAGCAGAGAAGTTCAGACCCTGTGAAATCCCCTTTGAAAGCCTTACCACCCACAAGGAATCCTACCGGGGCCTGAAGGGAGAGCCAGCCAAAAGCTTGAAACCTGCCACCAGGCCCTGTGGTTTAGACATGCCTTTCTCTAACACCACCGAGTTTCGAGATAAGTACCAAGCTTGGCCAACGCCCCAGATGTTCTCCAAAGTTCCTGTCACCTATGTCCCTCCTGAAGAAAAGATGGACCTTCTGACCACAGTGCAGGCCCATTACACATACCCTAAGGGTGCCCCAGCTCAGTCGTGCCGACCCGTGCTCTCAGTCAAGAAGTGTGGCCGCTTCGAAGGCTCCACTACTACCAAGGATGACTATAAGCAGTGGCCTGGCATGCGCCCGGAGCTAGTCAAGCCTGTTCCCCAGCTGAACATTCCCGCTGAGCCCTTGGATTGTCTGACCACGACTCGGGCCCATTATGTGCCCCACCCACCAATTAATACCAAAAGCTGTAAGCCTCCCTGGGCTGGCCCCCAAGGAAATATCCCCGTGGAGGGCCAGACCACATACAGCATCAGCTTTACTCCCAAGGATATGGGCAGGTGCCTGGCCTCATATGCTGAGCCCCCTGGCTACATCTTTGAGGAAACGGATGCTTTGGGGCACAGGATATACAGGCCAGTGTCCCAGACAGGCTCTCCGCAGAGCAGCTGTCTTTCTGTAGGTGATTCGGAAAACCCCAACCAGCAGGAGTTGGCAGTGTCAGCCTGATTTTTTTTTTTTTTAATCGTTCCTTAGAAATTGCACAATACTTTTAAAAGCAGATGATTGAGAGTTATTCATTGGCCAAAAAAGAATTCCCCAAAATGAAAAAAAAAGTTCATCGTCATTTTCCAGGACACTTGAATAAAATGAGAATCGCTTGACTCAAGGAAATGACATTTAATCACTGGCTAAGTATTCCCCTTAACCCTCCTTCTGCTGCCTCTCTCACTTGGGTCCCTTACCATGTGCTGATGGAATCAAAGCTGGTCTCAAGGGTTTTTCTCTGAACCAGAAATCTTTTCTGAATTTAATCATTGTATGACTTGACATTGCAATTAACTCTTGCCAAGTATGAAGTGCTGAAGAATAAACTTTATTTTTGGGGGAATGAATCTGCAGGTCTATGAGTTCACTCCTACGTGCTGTCTATGCAGAGAATGGGCTGTGTTCCTTGGGGCCTTTGGGGAGATTTCAGACTATGGCCCCCATTGTACTCCAGTACTGATGGGTGTACTTTGAACTCCATCTGGAATTCTGTGTTCTCTCTCTCTCCCCAGGGCTGCTTTACAGGGCATCTTTCTACCATCTCATGCCATGACAAACTGGCAAGAATAGTGCTGTCTGAATGGGGCCTGGGTGTTTTTAGGCACAGGAAGTGGAGAGGGGAGAAAGGTATCCTGTGGCAGTCCCAGGGGAGCGTGGACCTGCCAGGTCTCTCTTACCCCCAAACCAGTGCTGGCCCTGATTCCAGGACAAGGGGGAGGCCAAGGGACCCTTGACAACTGGGTAGTTGTCAGGCTCCCCCTGGACTGTGAGCAGAAACTGTGAGCTCTTTAAAGTGCTTGGAGCTTATGCTGGGCATGTTCTTGGAAGCCTAGATCTGCTTTTCCTAAAATAACAGCTGTGACCAGACTTGTGACAAAGCTTGACATAGTGATGAATTGGACCCTGCCCTAAAGGGCTGGAGGTTTCTCTTTTGGGTCAAATGCTTGATACTAAGGCTAAGTAATTTGGTGATTAAAAAAATTTTTTTTTATTGGAAAGAATTGAAGAAAGATTTTGTCCAAGAGGGCCTATGCCAGGGTTGGATGGGCTCACAGTGTGGGTGAACCTCACTCAGAGTGATGCAGGCTGACACCTGGGACATTCACTTCCCTTCTGAGGTCAAGAACCCTAAATCTACTCCATGGAACAGTGTGTGGAGGAGGAAATTTCAGCTCAAGTCTGGAGACCTGGGTTTAGGTTCAGTACCTGGTTCATGGGTGAGAAACCTGTATCTTTTACCTGGGGTCCCATCTTTCCAAGGCTGTCGCTCACCTGGCCCAGACCTCTCAGGTCCCCATGCCTTTCAGCCTCACTGAGAGGTTGGTTTGTATCACTGGGTTGGGATCAAAATCATTTAATCCTCTTGCTGCTTATATGGGGTCTGGATACCTGCCTCTCTGGGGTAGAGAGGCTCAGGGAGTTGATGCACCTTGCCGAAGGCCACACAGCATGGGGGCACCAAGGTCAAGATCAGAACCCAGCCGTCTGATTCAACAGCCAGTGCTCTTCCCACGGGGCCGGGTACCTCCTGTCTTCGCATGGCTCCACAAGCACATCAATCCGCATTTTCTCTGAGTTCCTCCCTGGAGTGCATGAAGCTAAAGGAGACCACTAGGAGGGTAGGTTTTATTACTTTCATTTTGTAACTTTGACAAATCAGAGAAATATTGGCAGTTGACTTGAAAAGCCACGTAGTGCTAGATGCTTATAAAAATGCAACAATCTCTTAGGCTCTAGCAGTTGGCCTCCCCCGTTATTGCTTCCCCAGAGAAGAATTTAAAATTATTTTATCTGTTTCTGCTAATGTTTTCCTTAATGTTCATAATTCATATGCATGTACTATTGTTGGTTGACTTATTGATTTTAGACATGGTCTGTTTTGATAGATTGGGAATTTTAATTCCCTTATACTTCCTGCTTCTCTCTCCCACTTTGTCAGTGAAGTAAGAGAATGGTGCTCAGTGTATCAAGACTGAGAAGGTTTTCTAATGTTTCTGGTGAGTACAAAGAAGCTGAAGAAGGGTGGATAGATGATTCCAGGCAGGATGAGCCACTTAGGGCATCCCTACCTTGCCAGCTTCTCTCAGAATTAAGGAATCTGTGCTCCCCTGCTCTCTGTCCTTTTTTGGTCTCAAAATAACCTTATTATGAAAGTGGTTAATACAGTAAAAAATATGGGAAACACAGAAAGTACAGAAAGGGGGATCCAAGTAGCTCTTATGGGGACTAGTGGAACCCAGCGGTTAGAACATATGTGTAAGGAGGAAGTCTGGGAGACCTGGGCTCACTTCCTGGCCCTTGTCACCCGCTGGCTAGGAGACCTCGGGCAAGTTCTTTAAAATGTGAGTAATAGCAGTCGTGCACCCATGGCTTCATTGTTGGTGTCGGTGATAGACTATATGTCCATTGCTCTGCCCTGGAGTATGGTTAACTCTCATTTAGGTGTAGGTGAGGATGATGAAGACGATGAAGGTGGCTGCTGACTTCTGCCTCGCTGAATCTACTCATGATTTTATGGGCCATTGTTCTCAAGTGCGAAGGTAAACAGGACTGCTCATGTGTTCTATTTGACCTAATTTACAAAGGGAAATTTTCACCTTTCCTCCACCCCATAATTATTTTTGATTTTTCTGGGCTGGGCTTGCTCCCTGTGCTCCCTGGAAATGGCATTTTAGGGAGTAACTGGGGCCAGGAGGGGGGAAACAGGGAGAGCCGAGCAGATGGCCCCCCCCCCCTTGCCCTGTCAAGGCTGCTTCTTGTTAATCAGTTCTGTGTATCCGGCTTCCACGTAAGGGTTGTGGAACACTTAACCGACTGAGCTACCCAGGTGGCCCCCAAACTCTATCTTATTGGTGGAAAGCAGAGTCTCTCAGTGTGGCCGATGGGCTGCAGCTAGTGAGATTTGTCGGTGTGGAAGCCCTGAGCTGTGCTGCCCAAACCAGGTGATCCCACAGATAGGGCATCTGCTGGGATGAGGTCCCACTCCCCAGAGTGGTGTCTTCCTGCCTGTGCCGTCAGCAGGGCAGGCCCTATCCTCTGGCTGACTGGACAGTGGGCCAGCTACATGAGTCAAGGCCCTGGTACATCACTCTCAGTTTTGGTCATCAGGAACCCCCTCTTTACTTGACCCCCCCAATTAAGGTATAAACACAGCACTAAGAATAGGTTAAAGGACCTTGGATTCTAATACTACTTGCGTGTTCACAAGGGTCCACGTCTTGAAGGACGAGCCTCCCTTTCTCAGGTTGGATCTAAGATGCTAGTCCAGGAGGGTGGAGATGCCATCGCCATTGTTAGCACCATCTGTCCCCCTGCTTTCTATGGTGCCTGGTGTTTCCAAACCTGAACCCCTGCTGGGCTCTGCCTTGCACGCCTGCTCCCTCTCAGCTCTAGTGCTCTTGGGACAGTTTTGTTCGAAGCTGTGGCTTCCCTTCTGTGTTTCTCAGTCTTCATTCTCCCATCTCCCTCTTGTCTCCTTCACCTTTCCTGAAACCCGTTGTCCACTGACGACCCTCCTCCCATCTTCCTCACTAGAGCATTTGATGATTTCATTATTGCTTTATTATAGTTTACTGTGTGGTGTGTGAGTGGGGCAGGAAAGAGACCAGCACAAACAGGGAGGCTGCCCTTGACCTCTGTAGCTGGACCCAGCTAAAGGTGATAAAGCACAGATGGGATTTTGTGGGCATTTTCTTAACTGGACAGCATACCTAGAGGGCGACATCCCCCCCCACAACCCCGAGTGGACAGAAGGGCAAACGTGGGCAGTGTGGCATAGGTACCAGGTCAACCTGTGTGTTCAGGTGGTGGGGGCCCTGGTGGGGGCCACTCACTTCTGAACCACAGGCTGTTTCTAAGCCAGTGCCCATGGCATTAGACGGTGCTCCCCCCACCTGCATCCTTGACCTCACCCATCCTCCTTCCTACCCTTCTCAGGTATCACCAGCAGTTTCCCAGAGAGGGAAGGTCTGGGGTGGGGGTGGCTCGGAGACAGCCGGCCACTGAGGACAGCCGGCCACTGAGCAGAGACCGCAGCCTGGTAGAGCCATGAGGAAGACCAGTCCTGGCCGGGGTCAGGCTCCACGCTGGGGTGACTGGGGGAGCAAACAGTCTGTCTCATGGTTTTGCTTTCATGCTGTGTCCCCGGAATACCTTTCATTGCAGTCTTGATGCTATGAATATATTGGAAATAACATACTAGTTAGGATCACTGTCCTCCTCTCCCCCACTCCAAGCTTCTGCCTCTAAAGCAGGCGTGAAACCGACAGCTCCGAGCCAACGGGATCCGCATGCCCATACCTTTCCACAGTGATGCCCCCTTTTGGGATCTGGTGCTTGGGGCATAAAGATGAGCTGAAGGAATCGGCTTCCTCTCCAAGTGCTTTTCAGTTGTGCGGTTGCCAAGAGGAAGTAAGCGGCTGGGTGGGGGTGTGCACAGCTTCTAGTTGCAGATTAAATGGCCCCCTGGCTCCTCGGACCTGCCCTGCCATCCGCCCAGCCCACATCTGGTCAGCAGCCTGGAAGCAGGAAGACAGAGGCCCTTCTGAACATAAATATGGGGGGTGGCAGGCAGCAGGGGTGTTTTCTTTGGCAGAGCAGGCTTGGAATTTCCACACGCCTGGCTGAGCAGGTGCTTGGCTCCTCCCCATGTTGGGGGTGCAACACGAGCCCCAGAGCCTGTAAACCTTCCAGAACATATGCTCTGGATTCTGGAAAAGGCATCAGGGTAATGCTAGGCTGGGCTGTGCTTTATACGTCCTACTTCTGCATCACAGGTGCCCCTGGTCCCTGTCTCTGGATCTTTGGACACCAACATGACAAGTCCTGATGGGTTTTTCTTGTCAAGACTTGGGGTGTGGCAGCAAGCCCAGGTTCGTATTAACCAAAAGGATTCAGGAGCTTTCCACGCCTGTGATGGAATCTTTTTTTTTTTTTTTTTTTAAAGATTTTATTTATTTATTTGACAGACAAAGATCACAAGTAGTCAGAGAGGCAGGCAGAGAGAGAGAGGGGAAGCAGTCTCCCCGCCCAGCAGGGAGCCCGATGCGGGGCTCGATCCAAGGACCCTGGGATCATGACCTGAGCAGAAGGCAGAGGCTCCACCCACTGAGCCACCCAGGTGCCCCCCTGTGATGGAATCTTAACACTGATTTTCTTGGCTTTTTTTGTGCCCAAACCAGCCTGCCTGCCCACCAGCACCCTGCCTACCTCCCCAGGGCCCAGGCTATTCTCTCACTGGCAAGGGGGGCAGCACGGTCACTCTCTCATTGCCCCGATCCCCTTCCAATTTATGTCACGGGCTCATAAAACAGGGGAGCCCACAAATACCCTTGAAGCAGGCAAGTAGCGACTTGAGAAACATAGGCAGACGGAATGCTTGAAAAATGAGGAAAATTTGGCATCTCTGCCAGTGAATGACTTATAAACTAAGAAATGGAATTTTGGGGATGATAGGCTCTCTCCTGGACTTAAAAAAACCCCCACAAACCCCACTTTTTCATTTTAAAGTTCCTAAGCAAGAGTTCAGTGCTTACTATCATTTGGGAGTGGCTCTTGGTTTGGCTCAGGGTTGTAACACCTCCTGTTATCGAAGGCCAGTTATTTGGAAACTTCCATGTCCAAAACTGAGGCCAGAGCCTGGACACATGCTGCCTTTGAGTTGCCAAAATCCCTGATCTGCGTTTCATGTATGGAAACTCAGGTACTTTAAGCAGGAGATGCCCCCGAGCCTGGTGCTACTCTGCTCATATTGGCTCCTCTCTGCCGTTTATCCTTCCTTCCTTCCTTCCTTCCTTCCTCCCTCCCTCCCTCCCTTCTTTCCTTCTTTTTAAAACACCGTTCCAGTGAGCTTCTCTTATCTGGTTTCCTAGTCCTCAGAAGAGCAGCAGGGGGTTCTGCTTCCGAGCCAGAGACCTAACCAGAAAGGACAGCTTGGCAGTGGAGTTCGAGACCAAAAAATGGTTTAAAATGTAGAACTCAAAAGTAGGGCAGCTCGGAAATTGTGACCCCAACATAGGAATAATAATTTAAAAAGTACATACATACACACTTGCACATACATTTTATGAAGTTTGGAAAAGTCACCTGTAGTTTTTGCTTTGGAGCCCAATTTAATACAAATGATAAATTCTACACCTACATTTTTAAAGTCTGGGCAAATGCATCAACAGTGTTGGATAAATGAATTCCTATTGGTCTCATTTGTCCAGAATTATAAGGGAATGGAGCTTTGGAGTGTTTGAATAGGAGGTTAACCTACAGGTAATACCTAATAGCTTTTCTGAAGGTGTTTTCTACGGGATAGAAACTGTGATATGGTCTTCAAAAAAAGTGCACTGGCCGCTGAAGTTTGGGAAAAGCTGCAGATTCTAGCACCCTGTTGAGTTTCATACTGCATAATAATATTTTGAAGGCTCTGTGAAAGCTTACAGTATAGGAAACTTGTTCCACTTTGTATAATCCAGTACGCAAATTAGCATTCTTACAATTACAAGTCCTCAAGCAAAAAAGGGAATTTTTTGATTCAGTCAACTGAACAATCTAAGGCTTTATCTGTGGGATTCAGACATAGCTGAATCCAGGAGCTTGAAGGAGATGTGATGGGTGCTTGGTCTTCATCTTTTGCTTTATTTTCTTCTCTATTGCCTTCTTAGGCCTTTTGCATGTGGTGGTTTCTAGCAATTTGAACCTTATAACATCCTTTTAGCCCAAGGGCTTCTCCCTTCCAGTGGTTCCAGTAAAAATCTCTGACATGAGTCTCTGTTGCCTGGCTTGAGTCTCCCACTGATCCCTGAACTGATTGCCACGGCCAGGGAGGAAGAAAATCCTCCTTGTCCAGGATTGAATCAGGGTCCACCCCTAGACTGAGTAGTGTGTATGGGTGAGGTCAACCCCGTGCAGACTACAGGAACTGTAGGAGGGCTTGGGAGGGGAGGCGTCCCCAAAGGAAGCCGAGGGATAATTTTCTGGCAAGGGGAGGGATGAATGCTGAGCTGGCAGAAACAACCGTTTCCAACTCGGACAATAGAGCCCTTTTATTGTGTAAAACCTGTTGGAACACACATGGGGAAACCCTGCCAAGTGCTCATCATATGTTTTTCTTGAACATGTTTAGAATACAATAAAATACGTATGCATGCACACATGTGGTTGAACCTTTCTCTGATGATTTACGAACCTCAGTCGATCCTGCCATGCCACAGGGTCAACTCTTAAGTGTTGAAACATCGGGGTCGCTGACCGTTGAAATTGTTTGACTTCTTGATAGATGGGAGGTTCTAGCACTGCCAGAGTGCAGTGCACAGGGAGCCTGGGAAAGTTCATTTACCAGACAGTGGACATGAGTGTTCTCTCTGGCGTGGAGCGCTGTCGAGCTTTGAGAGCAACAGCACGGGACCTCTCCCAGCATCCACACCTGCCCCCAGGCTCTCGTCGTCATCCCCCAGCTCGGGCGGGAAATGGGGGCTCAGGCAGGAGAAGTAACTTGGGGCAGTGGAGGAAATGATGTTTGTAGAACAAGGTGGGTGAACATTGGAAGGCTGCCGGGGATGTGAAAGAAGGGGAAGACCAGAGAGAGGCAGGAGGCTGTTGATGTCGAGAGTAAGGAGTGAATTTCAAATGCCTTTTGGGGGTTGTGCGGTGTACAGGTGTCTAAGCTCGGGGAATGGGAACTGTATGTGCGTGAGAGATTCTCCACTGCCCCTTGTGCTCAGAGCTCAGACTTCTTGCTAATTGCTTCTGGATACATGCAAAAAGCTACAAAAATATTGCTTGGGTTCCAATTTTTTTTTTTTTAAAGATTTTACTTATTTGACAGAGATCACAAGTAGGCAGAGAGGCAGGCAGAGAGAGAGGGGGAAGCAGGCTCCCTGCCGAGCAGAGAGCCCGACTCAGGGCTTGATCCCAGGACCCTGGGATCATGACCTGAGCCGAAGGCAGAGGCTTTAACCCACTGAGCCACCCAGGCGCCCCTCTAATAGGATTTCTTTACACAATGCTTGCTTACTGACAAGACTAATACGTGAGAATGAATGATGATATCCAGGAGCTGAAGGGTATTTGAAGGGATCTTTAATTTTTTTTTTTTTTTTTAAGAGTTCATGCCCTAGTGGTGAGGGAAGGGCAGAGGGAGAGCGAATCATAAGCAGGCCCCACACCCAGCATGAGCCTGATGTGGGGCTCCATCCCACAACCCTGAGATGGCGACCTGAGCCAAAATCAAGAGTCGGATGCTTGACTGACTGAGCCACCCAGGTGCCCCTGAAGGGACCTTTACATTTTTCAGTTCTTTTTTAGAGATAATCATTTAAGACTAGATTTTCTTTATTATAGGAAAAAGATCCCTTGGGCTTTTTCCAGGAAAAAGGTATTTTCATCTGGTGATTCAGTAACATGCAGTCACATGTGTTGTGTTTGTTTTACTATAATCTCTCAAATGGTGGGATTTAGGGAGGTTTTACCTCTTGGTTACCAAGCTTTTGAGGGTTCCACAGCTCTGGAGATGCTGTGAAACCTCTTACCTTTGCCGTCCGCCCTGGGGGCCCATCTGACTCAAGGCTGTCATGGGGCCCTTTTCCAGACTTCTGGGCCTGCTGTGGTTCTCACTAAGCTCTTGTTCCAGGGACACCTCCCTGGGACCTGCCCAGATGGTCCTCAGGTGCTTTCCAGCATCTCCCTGGCTTTTATTTTCCATTACTCCATCCAAGCCATCCCCCCGCCGAGGGTTAGTGACTTCAAAACCCTGTCCTCTCCTTCTGCACGTCCTATCTTACGTGTCTCCTCCTCCTCCTGTCCCCCATAAGGCCTGCCTTAGCTCTGGTCATCAGGATGGTGGGCTGCCCTGAAGGAGGAGATGACTGCAGGGAATGCATAGAGGGAAGGCTCTGAGGTGGGCATATTTCTGTGAGGGCTGTAGAGACCACGGCCGGGAATTTGACTCTTACTCCAAGGGGGCCAATATGAAGTTTGCAGCTGAGAAGTGCCCAGATCTAGTATATGCTTTCACCATCCCTGTGGTCACCCAGTCTGCTGTGAGGGGGTTGCGGGGGACCTGGCAGGAAGCTTACTGCCTAGAGGGTGAGACAGCCCGCACTTGGCTGTGGGAGGGGGCTGATGAGAAAAGGCGTGTTCTGAAGGCAGGCCACAAGGAGTTACTGACTGGAGGTGCGGTGAGAGGAAGCGGGAATCAAGCATGACTCCAGAAACTTGGGTGGCAGAGATAAGGAGGACAGAGTTTGGGGAGGCCTGGGGGGACATCTGAAGGCTAGATGACTCAGCAGGCTTCCTCCTGAGAAGTGAGGTGTGTAGTAGGGTCTCTGAGGAGGCTCTGCACGGAGACTGGCCTGGCCCTTCCATTTAGTGCCCTGGTGTGGCCCCTGGGAAGAGGTGCCCAGAGCGTCCTGTGATTTCTAGAAACTTTTCCTCTGTTTCCCTTTTCTGCACTATGACCCATAGGGAGAAAGGGGTCTTAAGTATATAGGAATGGATTTTCGGAAGTTAGGGTTCCAGACACCAGGATTCGACACATCACTGTCCTTGTGCTGAGTGTTTTGAGGGAGGAGGAGGAGGGCAGGAGTCCGCTTGGAGGGTGAGCATGGCTTTCTTGAGACTGTGGCCTGCCTCTCCTTCCCTCCCTCCCCTCTCCCTACTCCAGTCTCTCCAGCCACAGTCATTCAGGTCTTCTTCCTCAGGATCTCTCTGTCCTTTTATCACATCATACAGTTTAACTTTTCTTGGTCACTTTCTTGTGTATTCCTACCCACCATCATTTCAGCAGAACAAAAGATCATTGTTTTGGGAATCTGGTTAGAAGAGTGGATATTATATGTATCTTTTCAAATAAGTGTTTTCATTTTCTTTGGGTAAATACCCAGAAATAGAATTACTGAATCATATGGTATTTTTTTAAAGATTTTATTTATTTATTTGACAGAGAGAGATCACAAGTAGGCACAGAGACAGGTGGAGAGAGACAGAGGGGGAAGCAGGCTCCCTGCTGAGCAGAGAGCACAATGTGGGGCTCGATCCCAGGACCCCGGGATCATGACCTGAGCCGAAGGCAGAGACTTTAACCCACTGAGCCACCCAGGAACCCCTCATATAGTATTTCTTTAATATTTTGAGGAAACTCCATACTGTTTCCACAGTGGTTGCACTAATTTACGTTCCCACCAACAATGCACGAGGGTTCTTTCTTCTTCACATCCTCGCCAACACGAGTGGGAGAGTGGGGGGTGGGCAGAGGGAGAAGGAGAAGATTTCCCGCTAAGCAGGGAGCCCCATGCGGGGCTCGATCTCAGGACCCTGAAGTCATGACCTGAGCCAAAGGTAGATGCTTAATCAACTGAGCCATCCAGCGCCTTCATTTCTTGTCTTTTTAATACTGGCCATTCTGACAGGTGTGGGGTGATCTCTGATTATGGTTTTGATGTGTGTTTCCCCAGTGACTTGTAATGTTGAGCATTTTTTCATGTATCTGTTAGACACTGGGATGTCTTTGGAAAAAATATATATTCAGGTTCTCTGTTCATTTTTTAATCAGATTTTTCTGTGTGTGTCATACAGATTTTTAAAATATATTTTGATATTAACATCTTATTGGATATAACTCACAAATATCTTCTCTCATTCACTATGTTGCCTTTCTGTTTTGTTGATGGTTTCCTTTTGCTGTGCAAAAGCTTTTTATTTTGGTTCCAACAGTTTTTGTTTTTGTTTCCCTTGCCCGAGGTGGCATGTGCATAAATATGTTGCTAAGCCCACAAGATTACTGCTTATGTTTTCTTTTAGGAGTTTTATGGTTTCGGATCTCAAGTTTAGGTCTTTAATCCATTTTGCTTTATTTTTGTGGGTGGTGTGAGAAAGTGGTTCAGTTTCATTTTGCTTGTAGCTCATCAGTTGTTTCAGCACCGTTTACTGAAAAGACCCTCTTTTCTCCATTGTATATTCTTGCCTCCTTTGTCCTAGATTGATCATTTATGCACCTCTATGTTTAGTGGAGCATTATCTGCAGTAGTCAAGATAAGGAAGTAACCCAAGTGTCCACTGATTAATGAATAAAGATGTGGTGTATATGTGTGTGTGTACACACACACACACACACACACAAAATGGGTGAATATTATTAGCCATAAAAGCGTGAGATCTTGTCATTTGCGACAACATGGATGGACCTAGAAGGTATTATGCTAAGAGAAGTAAGTCAGAAAAAAACAAATACCATATGATTTCCCTCATACGTGGAATCTAAAAGACAAAACAACCCAACAGACAGATTCTTAAATTCAGAGAAAAACTGGTGGTTGCTGGAGGGGAGGTCTGTGGGGGGATGGGTGAAATAAAGGTGATTATGAGGTACAAACTTCCAGTTATAAATTAAATAGGTCACAGAGATAAAACAGCACATAGTCACTAATACTGTGATAACATTTCACGGTGATGGATGGTGACTGCATGTATCATGGTGAGCGTTGAGTAATATATAGAATTGTTGAATCACTGTGTGGTACCCTTGAAACTAATAAAACATGTGTCAATTATACTTTAGTAATAAAAAAAAGTGGAGGGGATAGTATAAATAATTGTAATTTTATTCTATTTTTCTGCCACAAATCCAAACCTGGCCCTATAATAAGTGGATATGTGCCATGAGGGAAGAAAAGAGAGCTGGGGTGGGGAGAGAGCTTTGTGAACACAGGATTCCCTGCCTTTGACATTGACTTTGGGTCTCAGGCTCTATCCATCTCTCTGTCAAAGAGCTGAGGGGCCCAGCTTCCCAGCTTTGCTGCAGGGCAGCGGGGGAAAAAGTTGTTAAGTGCAGCAATCTTGAGGAAGTATTATGGACACATTTTATAGCCTCCATATTTGCCTGTACTGGGTCCCAGGAAAGACCTCACAAGGAGAGAGCAGGTGGTGGTGGGTGTGCTGGCTGGTATTCTAGGGCTTCTGGGAAGGTAAGAAGGGGAAAGGGAATGAATCATGGGGCTTTCAAGGAACTGAGGCCGGTCGCCCAGAGACAGTGACCAGAGATGAGGTTACAGGGCACCTCAGGACATTTTAAGGAGTCCATTCCTTATCCTGACACTAGTGGGAAGGTGTGCAAGGTTTTGAAATCGAGGACTGGTATAACCCAAACCATCTTTTGAGACGATCTCTTTGTGGGTAGATTCAAGTCATTTTGGCTTATCACCGATTTCTGGGTTATCTTGGCAAAATGGGTTGCTCCATGGAGAGAGGCTGGAACTCTGTCTCCACTTACTCAGCCTCACTCCCTAAGGTGGTGTGTTTCACCGAAAACAATCCCAGCCCGAATTGTGGCACAGACATAAAGGTTAGCACACTGGCCCAACAGAGTCCTATAACCTGCTCTTTGAACTCAAGTCCTTTTGTCCAACCCTAGGCACTCTGACAGTTACTTCAGGGTGAATGTTCCTACAATAAGATCAACCCAAAACGTCTCTAGTCAAATCTAGCAAACTAAGCCAGGTGGGGGCAGGCACAGAACCAAAGCCAGCTCTAGACTTGGGGCTCCAGGATGTTGGATTTGCCGGATTCTTTGACTGGTTTTCACAGGGGCGCTGGTGCCGGGTAGGCTTTCCAGACCTTCAGAACGGCTCATTTCACTGGTATGTAATTAACGAACTTCGTTGTAATGAACAAACCCTCTGTTGCAGACTTAGATAACCGTATTTGATAAGGCTTGCAGTGATCACTTTTGGAGGGTGGATTTATGACGGGGTAATTCAGTGTGAGCTAACTGTCTCTGAGGTGTAGATTTAAGGCAATTTTACACATATGCCTCAGTTTACACTGATGTCTTTGCAGGCAGTATAACAATAGTTCTAGCTGCCGTGTGGGGAGTGGATTGGAGGAGAGAGTGGGTGAGAGTAGATTTATTCTGTCAGGATACTTTTGCAAAGTCCTGCTGAGAGAGGATGAGGAATGAAAGGAGCAATCCCTGGGTGCTGACTGTGGAAAGAACCAAATGAGGAAGAAAACCGAGCTGGAGATTCCCCCAAAACTTGGGACTTCAGAGAGTAGGACATGTTGGCGTTTGTGGTGAGATGCATCTGCTTTCCTGACTGGACTCTGAGCTCCCTGAAAGCAGGGACTTGGCTTTCCACCCTCATGTCCCCAGGGTCCAGACTGGGCCCAGCTCAGGATTGTTGTTTAGGGAAGAGGAAGTTAAGTGGTAGGAAGAGAAATCAGGGAGGAGAGGAGAGGAGATGGGATAAAGGCTTATCTGGAGGGGGTGGTGTGGGGTGGGTGGGAGGTAGACTGAGGTCCACTAGGACCAGATGAGGACTTGGTTATTGTCCATCTCAGTAAGACCTTGGTGCCGAGGCTAGACCTTCCCATTGCAGAGGGAGTGGAGGATTCAAATCATGGAGGGCTGCTCTCAGGTCATTACTGTATCTCCATCCTAATAGGAAGGGCTTGTGCAGGTGAAGACATTCAGCTTGACTGTGACTGGTCCATCATTTTGGCACCTGCTCTGGCCCTGGCCCTGGGCCTGTGACATGCCGAGCTTCAGCTGTAGGACAGAACTACCTAAATGGTGGACCGAACAACTTCGTCATCCTTCAGTGACCTCAGCTAAGTAATTTCCTGGCCCCTTCATTGTTATTTAAAGAAATGATGTCGAGGATTGGGGAGCAGAAAATCAAGCCCAATGACACATTCCATCAGCACGCCCCCTGCCCTGACCATTAAGTATTTCCTGGAGTTGCTCACTTGGTAACTAAGTTGTTCACAGCTTGTCTTCCTTCCTTTATGGGATTTGTAACAAGGTCAACCCTGGCCATCACAAAGGCCCCGAGGAGGGCTGTTTATGTCATCTTGGAAAAGGAGGCAGGTTTCCGAGGCATGCTTTCTGGTCTGGATGCTGACCGCGCAGTCTCTCAGGCCCTCCTCAACATTCTGCTTAAACAAACATTATTTATGTTCAGCAGGAGAACCATTCCCCACTGTCTGCCTTCTCTTCACTCACATAAAACTGCACATTTAATTTCTGTTTACACATATATAAACCATATCTTTAGGAGCGGCCTGGGAAATTCTTGGTTGAAGATGGATTTCGCCTTTGGAAAACACAGAGGTGAGTGACATCTGTATATTGTGTTATCATAAGCGTGACACATGGGGTTGATTGGGACCAGGTGCTTCCCAGAACCCATCTGAGTGAAGTTGTAAACCTCGAGTTGACAGGCAAGGTGACAGCCCAGTTTTTGTGAGCAAAAGCTTGATTACCATCTCTGCCTTCCAGGTTAGAGGTAGCAGCCAACAGTGGAAAACCTTGGGGTGCTATGAATAAGAGGCTGAGCTTCAGCCAAAGATAACAATCTCCGAGGAGCTTGCCCACCTTTGACCTTTAAAAGCATCTCCCCGTGGACAGCATGGGTGGGCGGGGACAGACGATAATTTGGGGTCTGCCTTAGCTTTTTACAGGATGGGTAGATTCATTGAGCTTTCAGTTCTGTACTGATGAAGGCTTGTGTCCACACCAGTACTTTCTTCTTTGACAGTATGTGATACGGGAAGATAACCTTCCCTGATTTAACTCATACTCCGTGTGTACTGAGTCTGAATCCTAAAGTCTTTAAGTCGTGGCTCGTTCACTGACCAAAATGAGGTACAGAGAGGGACCGAACCTAGGGGATGTTACCTTATTTTGTTTCCTAATTTACCCTTGGGTAATTCACTCAACAGTTGGATTGGGTTATTTCCAAGAGCTCTATCCTTCTCTTCAACCCACAATTCCCTTACCCTTTGTGGATGAATTTGCCTCTTTTGGGGAGGCCCACAGATAGATTATTGAGCTCTAACTTGTCTCACTTTAGCTGAGAACCATTAAGAAAATTGGGTTATTTTCTTTAGATTTATTGGCAGGAGGAGGTGAGGGGATAATAGCGTGCTGTTTGCAAGAAAGTCTACCCCTTGGTAAGTGAGATAGCCTTCATTTGAGCTTTTATATTACACATAAGTTTGCTTTTGAATGAACAATTCTCTGTGATTTTTAAGTAAATCGAAAGAAATGGTAGCTCTGTGTACATGTGGGTATTCTGAATTAAAATTAGATTTATACATTGGGATTACCAGACAACACCTGTCCTGGGAAGTATTTCTGAAAGTATGTGAATATTCTGGTGAGTCTTGGAGTTGGTACCATGGACTATTCTGTTATTTTCCAAGACACAGGTTTTGGTTCACTAAGGCCGTTCCTATTTACGCTGTTGTGTATATTTATGCTGTTGTGTATATTTACGCTGTTGTGTATATTTACGCTGTTGTGTATATTTACGCTGTTGTGTAGTGCTGAACTTGGCAGCAATGACTGATGTCCTTCTCAGTCGAAAACAGAAACACGGCGACAGTCCTGCAAAGCTGATGATGGGGATATGAAAGAGCACGAATGCTGCCCAGCTTGGTCCCTCACCTCCCTTCTTCAGGGTAGCTTGGGTGATAAGAATGGTTAACACCCAGTGGATGCTTCAGCGACGTGCCGGGCGATCACAGGTTTCCTCAGTGCGAATGACCTAGTTTTCTCACAAAAACCCTCTCCTGTGAGACATCCTCTTTCTAAAGGTGAGGAAACTGAGGCCTGGATGAGCTTTGGAGGTTAGTGATCACTCTGGTCTGGCTGGGCCCCAGATTTTCTGGGCTCATCTTGTCAAAGGCCTGGAAACTTCAGAGGCTAGGCAAGGGGTCTCTGGTAGGAGGAATTCCAACCCTGGGACCGGCCTGCGGTTTAGATTCCAAACTTTTATACTGTGGTTGGTGGCATCCTTCTAGGAATCTCTCCTTTCTCCCCGCTGAAATCTGTGATTTTGGCTGGAAGTTTTTCCATACGTTCTGTTTGCGCCCATCCCACCATTTGAAACTTCCTGGGTTTTTGCTCTGGCATCTCTGACTCATTCTGCAACCTCCCCCCACCCAACTCCCCCCCGCCCCACCACCCCGGGGTCTCTGTAGGATATTATTTGGTTTCTGGCATGTGAGTATTTATAGTTCTAGCATTGGCTTTTTCTTTCAAGTGAAACCTAAAAGTCCTTAGAAAATAACTGGAATCTCAGGAAGAGCTTTCTGGTTTATTTTTACATGGATTAACAGACTGTGATATGCTGCGTGAGTTGCTGGAAGACAGGCTGGAGTTGGGCTTTGAGGCTGGGGGGGTCCTCTCAGGCGCCTCCCACCAAGGTCCTGGTGTGGCCATCCTCTGGGCCTGGGGACTGGCTGCCTGTTCGCAGGAGCCAGTTGATTAAAAACAAAAACAAAACCAAAACTCCACGTGCACTTTGATTTTTCTCTTGTGCTTCCCACTGTAGCTTTATTTCTACTAAAATGTTTTACAAATTGGGAGCTTGGGGCCTTAGAATGCCATCAGAATAGATTTTAGGGGATGAGAAAGTGACAACTCCAGTAACATGTCCCACTGTCCTCAAGCAGTAGGGAAGAACAGGGCCCACAAAGGTGGCCAGGCACGGTCTGCTCCTACGCACAGGAGCCGGAGCTGGCAGAGCGGGTGGGAAAATGGCTCTGGCTAAAAAGCCAGGCTTCTAGGAGGTTGATCCCTGTTCCACCCGCTGGTTGACCCCAGCCTTCTCTGGGCCTCTGTCTACCTATATACAAATGGTGATGGTCCTAGGGCTCATGGGAGGATGACACATAGTGATGATCTTTAAATGTCAGCTCCCACTAAGGGTGTCCATCCAGATTTCAGCACACGGTTACATCAGACTGTGCACATCCCTGCACCCAGGTCTGCACCTGCCTCCAGAGATGCCCGGTCTTCTTTTGGAAGGTCCCCGGGCTCCCATCTTCCCACTGTGCAGGGCTGTAAATGAGATGATTGTCAAGGACCGTACTAAGCCTGAATATGTGCACGTCCACAGACGTAGCTCCTTTGGGTTGACTTACAGAGCTGGCCCTTTGGGCACGGGCCCCCAGCTTCCCAGGCAGAGCCGAAAACCGTTAAGTCTCCCATGTCAGCCAAGTCCTTGTAAGTGGCTGGGAACCACCCTCACCCCCTGGGCAGAATAAGACAGGGAAGGCTGGGCTTAACAGAGACTCAGACGACCAGTTTTAAATAAATAAGCTGTATTATCTGTACAAAAAATATAAATACAGTTTTGTGTTTTAGAGGAGGAAGTGCCTCCTTCCACATTATTCAGCCGCTCTAATCACCTTGTGCTGCTGCTGAGTCACGATTCACAGAACAAACAGTAAATGTACATTCATCTCATGCAAGGAGCTCGCTACTTCCCACCCCAAACCTGGGTCCTCCAGGCTGGCTCTGAAACCCACTCCAGCTGCTGCAGCCTGACACGAGGCGGAGCTGGAGGACACCTGCCATTTAGGAAATGTAAATATCGGCCACTGGTTTTCCATAGCTTTTGAACTAGAAATCACCAACCACGTCAGTTAATAGTACGGAATTGGTCTTCTTTGTTCCGTGCGTAACTATTGCGTCACAAGTGAATACCCTCTTACTGCCCTGTCATCCCATGTTAGCTTTACAATGAATTCTGTACACAGTGAATGGACCTGGAGTTAAACATCAGGTTCTATTAAAAATAGGAACAATACAATAATTACCACTGAGTAATTACAGGAACGCAACCGTAGGAAGTTAATAAAAAGTCCCCCAAATACTTTGTTTTCTGGATGACAATGTACAATTATTAATATTGCACTTTTTTTATACAAGAAATCCTAATAAATATTCACAAAAGATATACAGACATAGAAAACATTCTCTTTTATTTTAAATAAACAGGACACTGATTTTTAGTAACATGATTTCTTAGAGCCCATTGTGGTGAGGAAGAAAGAGACCCACATTAATTGTCCATAGCTCCCCTGCGGAGAACACAGCTTAATATTCTTACACTGCCCATCCCCCCCCCCCACCCGTCTCTGACTTCCAGGCACCCTGGTATCAGGGGTGGCCCTGGGGCTGAGTGGCATTTTTCGAGTCTGTATGTGGGGGGTGGGGTGGCTGATCTGAGGGTTGAATGACGGTGGCCAACAGGGGGAGGTGGCCAAAACCACGCACCCAGAGCCCCTCTGCTGAAAGCAATTTGCCAAATAGTCCCAGAATTTCAGGTTTGCCACAAGACCGTCCACAGCCGTTTTAATGTAGCTGATGGGCATTTCTGGAAGGGTGTTTGCTGTCTTGCTTATAAATTCCTAAAATGGGTGGTATTCATTTTCATAAGGTTCGTAGCATTTCATTGCATGGGGGGAACAGGTTGAAAAGCCTTTGAGGGCCCTCCTACAAGCTGTAGGTACCCTATGGCTTTGCCACCACACCCTGCCCCCCTGCCTCAAGCTGCTGTGTAAACTGGAGGGGAGCTCTCATCGTGCTCCTGCAACGGCTTGCACAAAGCCAGTTGTCCCACCGCGTGTCCTGGCCAGCTCCAGAAGTGGCTCCCATGACCTGGTGGGTCCTCGCTGGCACACTGACCCCGGTCCCTTAAGTGGAGCAGCATCAGCCATCTAGGCAGAAAACCCAGACTGTTCACCCTCAAAATGCCCCGGGCGCGTGTCAGCAGTTGATCCTGGGTTGGGGTGGCGGTGGTGCGGAACTTGTGATTTAGGCAGAAACGCCAGGGCTGTGCTGCCTGCATAACCAGAGCCTGAGGTCCCACTAGCTTCTCTCTGGGTGTAGAGGCAGCATGTTCACTGAGATGACACGGGGAGTGCGGACTCCCCCCCAGTGCAAGGGGGAGGGTATGTGTTCTACTGCATGGCATGGGCCCCCAGGGCCTGTGCCCTCTAGGAGTGCAGCAGAGTTCAGAGTGTCCCTTCCCTTCACCTACCTGCACTGCCCCACTGAGGACCGTGTACAGGCTTCTTTTGGCTTCTGTACCCTTCCCCCCACTTTGTGTTTGGCCTCACGTGTGCTGTAGGCCCCCCTGGATGGTCTCCTCCTGACTGCTGTGTATTGGTGCTTTGAGTTCTCACGGCTCCCCACCAGAAGCGCTGAGTTCTGGCCTGGGTTCTTCTTGACAGTGTCCTCCCCTCCCTGCCTGCTCTTTCCAAGGCAGAGGAGGACACAGAGCAGCAGCACACTCCTGGGGTGACAGCATGCTGCCAGGGAAGACACAGCTGGTGATCTGAAGTCTGTATCAAGGCTTTACAAATGCTGTCACCCTCCCCTCCCATCTCTCGTCCGTTCTTGGCCCCGACTCCCTGCTGTCCTCAGGAGCTATGCTGGCCTCTTCCACGGTCTGGGACCCACGGTGGGGAAGGTGTCTGCTCTGCGACCTCCTTTAGACCCCTTTCCTGGTCTTGCCCCGACATCCTGTCCTCCAGCTAACTGAGAGAGAGGACATGGTGAAGTCCTCCCGTCTGGGGTGGGAGAGGAGGTCAGACAAGGGTGTGTGTGGTGGGGGCGGGGAGAGGGCAATCAATAAATAAACAAAGAAAGCATAAATTCTGTCCAAGGTGGTGGCGTGAGTCCTCTGTGTGGCCAGGGTGGGGTTCCGCCCTGGGCCCCATCTTCACGCTTTGCCACAGGTCCCACAGCAGCGAGATTTGAACTGGCTGAGCTGGCAGAGTTTCAGCTGCTTCACCTTCTCGCAGTACCTGGTGGTGTCCCTGCATTCCACTGGGAAGGGGACAGAAGCAAGATGTGAAACAGAGCCCAAGGCCTGGGGCCCAGGGAGCTCGCTGGGGTCTGCCTTGGTCAGTGGGCTCCTGGGCGGGAGGGGCCACTGCTGTCCGGCACCTGGAGTCTCGTCCTGCCTTGGTGGACCTCTGTCACATGCCTCCCAGGCTGCCCCCAGGGTGCCGTGGCGGGCGGGGTGATGGGGGGGCCCCCTCTATTTCCTTACCCTGTCCACCTAAGCCTCTCTCCTCCTTCCCCTGACTGTGCCTGACCTGAGCACTGTGGCATGCTAGCTCTAAATGAGATGGACCTTAAATATTGGTGCTGATTTGGGTGGTGGACCTCTGTGACTAACACAGTCTGAACTACTTAGACCGAATGTTAGTATGGATGGTGGTGAGCTCTTGAGCCACAGATGGGTCAGCGCCACCCAGAGAACAAAGATCACCTCTCCTTGGTGTATAAGCAAGGGGACAGTGTGCCCATGGGGCCTTAGCCTTGGCAACCTGATGCTCGGAGAGGCCCCATTTGGGAGACACGTGCATGGCCACATTCTAAAATTTCTTCTTCTTTGCCTCCTACTTTGTCTTCATCCCTTCCCTTTGTCCCACCTCCAGTTTGTTTCAGGTCCAGAGGAAGAAAGAATACCCGATTGGGATACAAATGCCAATGTTGCGCAGAGGAGAATCCAAACTTGAGGAATGGGGGAGTGAATGAATATCTGATCTCAAGGGGATGGGGCCCCCTTGCAGTGGGCACCCCTGGGGTGGGAGTGGGGAGGGAGCGTGGCTGCTCCTTGTTCTGCCAGAAGTGGAGTTTTGATGGGTGCAGGCCAGATGGGCAGGCGGCGCTTGGTGCGCTCTCCTTGCGTGGACAGTACTTTCTGTCTAGTGGCCTGGCCCCTGGGGACGCACTGCTTGTCCTCTCTGGGTACCCGCCAAGCTACTGCAGGTAAGCTGGAGGCCGATTTCATCTAGCACTGGGCCAGTAGCACCTGGCTTTGCTCAGGGCCACAATCCCCTGGCTTGGCTCAGTGCCTCGGGGGCAGACTTAGCCAGCTTTTATGGCCCGGACATGAGTGCACACATCCTTGCACACATCTTGGCTTGCTCTCAGGCACCCTTCTGAAAAGACCCAACTCTGGCCCCAGCTCACTGTCCCTGGGAAACCCTATCGTGGGCCCTAGGCTCAGGTTTGGTCCCCAGGCTTGCTCTTTGGCCCCCATGCCCTATGGGGAATGGGCCGAAGGCTCTTTGGGGTTGGCACGTACTGTTTTCACATGGGGTGATGTTGCAACGCTGCCAGTTGGTGGGCCGGGGCCCCCAGGAGCACAGGTGCTCGGGCACGGCCTTGTTGGTGCGGGCATGCACGCACTCCACGCGCCGGGCCTGGAAGCCGTAGTTGCCACATGTCGCTGTGCACAGGCTCCACAGGCTGACCCTCCAGTGTACGCTGCAGGCTTCTGACCAGCAGTTCTGGGTGCTCACGGGCCTGTGGGAGGTGGGGGGCAGGGTTAGGGTCTGCCGCGGGAGGGGTGGGATCCGGGAAGGCCGGGCAGCCCTTCAGGCCTCTGGTGCTAGCAGAGGTGGGTTCTGATCTCTGTCGGTGAGTGGCTGTAAGATCTCAGAAGGCCGTTGGCTCTCACTGGGCCTCGGGGTACTCAGCTCTATGAAATCTGTATCACTGCATGGCCCAGGAATGAGGTCTCTCCAGGATGGGGGCTGACAGAGGAAGGGGCTGGGTGGGGATCGTAAGCCCTCACCCCAAGGGAACATCCATAGGCCAGTAGGACTGGGAGCAGGGACTGGATAGGAATGATTGTAGACCCAGGGATCAGCATCCTCATTTTAGCCTAACTTCTACTGGGGGACCAACAAACATGAGGGGCTACTGGAGCCCTTGAGGTCTGGTGACCCCCATGTGGGCCTCACTTCCTGCTCACCCCGGGGCTAGTGCCAGTCTCCTGCAGCATCAGGCCAACCCCAGGGGAACAGCACCCTCTGTGCTCTTTATCTCCAAAAGAGAAGGCCAGCCTGGCCCACTGAGTACGTGCAAGGCCACCCCGGGGCCATCTATCTCTTGGGAGAACGGGGGCCCCAGGGAGAACCAGGTGAAAGGGCAGGGCGTCTGACCATGCGGACATGGGATGCTGGAGGAGAAACGTCCTCTCAACACTGTCTTTCCATGCTGTTGACACAGGGCCTGGGGAACGGAGGTCCGCGGCTTTCTCCTACCTCGGAAGGGCGCTGCACTGCTCCAATGGTAAGGTGATGCCGTCCCGTGTCTGGCAGAACACTTGTCTGTGTTGCACGGCTAGGTGAGGCCCGATGCAAGGCCCGTTGCACTGGGAAGCAGAAGAAGGTGACATGTATGTTAGCCAAGGTAAGGGTGGCGAGGGGGGTGCAGGGTGCAATGCTCAGGCTGCGTGGGACACAGAATCCCTCAGAGCATTTTGTCTGGGGCCTTCCGATCATTTCGTCTTGCCCTTCTTTGTGTCACCTAAAGGACATTCGCTGGCAGGTTTTTTTTCTTTGTGCCGTGGCATTAATGGTTAGCTTTCCTGTGGTCAGTAAGCATTCTGTTAGCAAATGGCTAATGGTCGTGTAGAGCCAGTCAGAGCACGTGCGTTCCCTTCCCAGACGAACCACATCAAAGGGATCTTGGCAGAAAGCACTAAGAACGTGGTGTGGTCAACTTTCAGGCAGAAGCCCTCCAGGTGCCCCTTCAGTCCATGGGGCAATGTGGTTGGTTATTTTCTTGCTAAATTCATTCAGGTTAGCAAGTCCATCATTTCTTTGCTTTCTTCAGCTTCATTGTTTCCAGGTTAGACCCAGTGCGGCTGAACGGAAGTAGACTTAGGTATGTGTAGTCAGTCCCTGCTCAGGGCCTCCTGCTGTGTGCTGCTCGAGGCGGTTAAGCTTTTCTCAGAGTCACCAGAGCCCGACCGTCACAGGAAGCACCCCGCCTGCCCAATAGTGTCCTTGTAAGCGCAACAGCAGCGGGCCCTTAGCCAGCGTCTGCTACTGGAGTGGAGTAAGCAGACAGACAGCCCTGACAGGTCACTTTCGAAAAAAGGCTCTTGGGGATCTTTGGACTCCAAGGGTCCATGGGGGAGCTGTTCACCTTCAAAATGATAAGCAGAAATCTTTCAAAAAATTTATTTTTGACCCCCTTCAACCATTTCTCTCACCCTCTAATTCCCTGCTTCTTGCAACTACTATCTATTCTGTGTGTGTGTGTGTGTCTTAGATTCTGCATATAGGAGAAAGCATATGGTATGTGTCTTCTTTCATTTAGCCTAACGCCCTCAAGATCTGTTTATGTTGTCACAAATGGCAAGATTTCATTCTTTATGGTTGAATAATATTCCATTATTCCATTATATATATTCCATATAATGGAATATATATAATGGAATATATATATATATATATGGAATATATATATATTATATATATATATATTTATACACATACACACACACACACACACACACACACACATGAAATGGCATCCATGATACAAATTATCTCTATATACCACACTTACTCTATTCATTCATCTACTGATGGCCATGTAGATTGTGTGCATGTTTGCTTGTTATAAATAATGCAATGAATATGGGGGTGCATATGTCTTTTTGAGCTAGCATTTTCATTTTCCTTGGATAAATTCTACCCAGAAGTGGAATTGCTGGTTCATATGGCAGGTCTGTTGTCCATTTTTTGAGGAATAGCCCTGCTGTTTTCCATAGTGACTGCATCAATTTATATTCCCACCAACAGCCTACAGGGGTTATCTTTTCTCCGTATCCTTGCCAACAGCTGTTGTCTTTTTGATAATAACCATTTCAACAGGTGTGAAGTAATAGCTCATTGTGGTTTTGATTTGCATTTTCTTGACAAGTAGTGATTATGTACTAAGATGCATTTTCATGTACCTGTTGGCCATCTATATATCTTTTGGGAAAAAGATCTATCCAGATCTTCCACACATTAAAAAAAAAATTTTTTTGGCTATTAAGTTGCATGAATTCCTTATATAAATACACACACACACACACACACATAGATCTTAAAGGTTTTATTTATTTGAGAGAGAGAGAGTGTGAGTGAGACAGCATGAGAGGGGAGAGGGTCTGAGGGAGAAGCAGACTCCTTGCTGAACTGGGAGCCTGATGCAAGACTCAATCCTGGGACTCTGGGATCATGACCTGAGCCAAAGGCAGTTGCTTAACCAACTGAGCCACCCAGGTCCCCCTCATTATATATTTTGGATAGTAGTCCCTAATTAGATTTATGATTAGCAAATATTTTCTCCCATTCAGTAGCTTGCCTCTTCATTTTGTTGATGCTTTCCTTTGCTGTATGGAAGCTTTTAGTATGATGTTGTATTGCTTATTTTTGCTCTTGTAGTTTTTGCTTTTCATGTCAGATTAAAAAAAGAAAACCAGTAATGCTTATATCAAAGGACCTTGTTACCTTTTTTTTTTTTTTTTGAGAGAGAAAGAGCACAAATGCGGGGGAGGGGCAGAGGGAGAGAGAAAGAATCTCAAGTAGGCTCCACGCTCAGTGTGAAGCCCAACACAGGGTTTGATCTCATGACACTGAGGTCATGACCTTAGCCGAAATCAAGAGTCAGATGCTTAACTGACTGAGCCACTCAGGTGCACCTGCTTACATTGTGTGATAAGAGTTTTATGGTTTCAGATGTTTAAGTCTTTAATCCATTTGAGTTAATTTTTGTGTATGGGGTAAGATCGTGGTTAATTTTCCTTCTTTTGTATGTGGCTAGTTTTCCCAACCTCATTTATTAAAGAGACTATCCTTTCCTTATCACATATTCTTCCGTCTTTGTAGAAAACTCATTGACCATATGTATATACAGGAGTTTAATTCTGGGTTTCTGTTTTGTTCAATTGATCAATGTCTGTTTTTATGCCAATACTGTATACTGTTTTGATTAGCTTTTTTTCTTTTTCATTTATTTGAGAGAGAGAGAGAGTATAAGATGGGGGAGGTCAGAAGGAGAAACAGACTCCCAGCTGGGCAGGGAGTCTGATATGGGGCTTGATCCCAGGACTCTGGGATCATGACCTGAGCTGGACAGCCACTTAAACAATTGAGCCACCAAGGCCCCCCATTGCCTGTAGCATTTTTTTTTTTTAAAGATTTTATTTATTTATTTGAGAGAGAGAGCATGAGAGGGGAGAAGGTCAGAGGGAGAAGCAGACTCCCCATGGAGCTGGGATCCTGATTGTGGGACTCGATCCTGGGACTCCAGGATCATGACCTGAGCTGAAGGCAGTCGCTTAACCAACTGAGCCACCCAGGTGCCCCCTGCCTGTAGCTTTTTAATAGAGTTTGAAATTAGGGATCATGGGCCCTCCAGCTTTTTTGTCTTAAGATTGTTTTGGCTATTTGTTTTGTTTTGTAGTTCCATAGAAATTTTAGGATTATTTGTTCTGTGAAAAATGCCATTGGAATTTTGATAGGGATTGCATTTCATCTGTATGTTGCTTTGGGCAATATGGACCTTCTATCAATATTCATTCTTCCAACCCGTAAGCACAGAATATCTCTCCATTTATTTGTGTCATCTTCAATTCTTTCACAAATGTTTTCAGTTTTCAGTAATCACCTCCTCGGTTAAATGTATTCCTAGGTATATTTTTCATTTTGATGCAGTTATAACTGGGACTGTTTTCTTCATTTCTCTTTGATAGTTCGGTGCCGATTTTTGTATATTGATGTTGTATCCTGCAACTTACTGAATTTGCTTATTATAACAGGTTTTGAAGAGTCCTTAGGGTTTTCTATACACAGTAGCATGTCATTTTTACTTTTCCTTTTTTAATTTGGATGCCTTTTATTTCTTAATTGCTCTAGCTAGGACTTCTTATACTATGTTAAAGATGGAGAGAGTGGGTGTCCTCTTGTTTCTGATCTTGGAAGAAAGGCTTTCAGCTTTGTACCATTGAGGAGGATGTTAGCGGTGGACTTGTCATATATGGCCTTTATTATGCTGATGTACATTCCCCTTTTACCCATTTTTTTCCCCTCCAATGAACTTTAAAAAAATTTTTTTAAATTAACATTCAATGTATTATTAGCCCCAGGGGTACAGGTCTGTGAATCGCTAGGATTACACACTTCACAGCACTCATCATATCACATACCCTCCCCAATGTCCGTAACCCAACCACCCTCTCCCTAACCCCCTCCCGCCGGCAACCCTCAGTTTGACTTGTGAGATAAGAGTCTCTTATGGTTTGTCTCCCTCCCGATCCCATCTTGTTTCAATTATTCTTTTCCTACCCCCAAACCCATGTTGCCTCTCAATGTCCTCATATCAGGGAGATCATATAATTGTCTTTCTCTGATTTATTTCGCTAAGCATAATACTCTCTAGTTCCCTTTTACCCACTTTTTAAAAGGGTTTTTATCATGAATGGGTACTGAATTTTGTCAGATGTTTTTTCTGCATCTATTGAGATACAATTTTTATCCTTCATTTTGTTGAACGTGGTGTATGTATCACATTGATCAATTTGTGGATGTTAAACTATCCTTGCATCTGAGGTAAACTGCATTTGCTCATGCTGTATGATTCTTTTCATATATTTTTGAATTTAGCTAGTGAAAATTTTGTTGGGGGTCTTTGTATCTATGTTCAGCAGGGATACTGGAGTGTAATTTACCTGTGCCTGGCTTTCAGTTAATGTTTTTAAGGTTCATTTCTATTGTAGCATGTATAGAATTTCAATCCTTTTAAAGGCTGGATAATACTCTATTGTAAGTATATACTACACTCTGTTTATCCAACCATCTGTCAGTGGATATTTGTGCCTTTAGGCTATTGTGATGTTACTTGTGAACATTAGTGTACATATATTTGTACAAATATATTTGTTCAAATCCTTGCTTTCAGTAGTTTTGAGTATGCACCTGGTAGTGGAATTGCTGGATCTTATGGAATTCTATGTTCAGTATTTTGAGAAACTGCTACACTGGTTTCCACAGTAGCTGTACCATTTTACATTACCACCAGTAGTGCACAAAAGTTCCAATTTTCCACATTTCCACCAATGCTTGTTATTTAATTTTATTTTTAAAAATAATGAAGGGGCATCTCATTATAGTTTTAATTTGCAGTTCTCTAATTGCTAGTGATGTTGAACATCTTTTTATGTGTGTATTGTCCATTTGTAAGTCTTCTTTGGAGAAATGTTTATTCTAGGTTTTGTGTTTTGTTGTTAAGTTGTAGTTCTCTTCTTTGTATTTTGGATATTAATCCTTCATCAGATTTACGATTTGTAAGTATTTTCTCACATTCTGTGGGGATACTGTCCTTTGATGAAGACAAGCTTTCAATTTTGATGACATCCAGTTTATCCAATTTTTCTTTGATTAATTGTGCTTTTTGTGTCCTTTCCAAAAAAACCATTGCCAAGCCAGTGTTATGAAGCTTCTTCCCTATGTTTCTTTTTAGAGTTTATACTTTTAACCCTTACATTTAAGTCTTTGATCCATTTCAAGTTAATTTTGGCACATAATTAAAATAAGGATCCAGCTTTCTTCTCTAGCATGTAGTTACCCAGTTTTCTCAGCGCCATTTGTTGAAAAGCTGTTTTCTTCCTCATTGAATGATCCTGGCACACTTCATCTGATCATATGTACAAAAGTTTATTTCTGGGCTCTCTGTTCCATTCCCTTGCACTGTATGCCAGAACTACACTGTTTCGATTACTGTAGCTTTGTAGTAAGTTTGGTATCAGGAAATGTGAAGCCTCTAACTTTGTTCTTTTTCAAGAATTTTTTTTTTTTTTTTGGATATTCAGAGTCTCTTGATACTCCATCTGAATTTTAGGTTGGATTTTCTTATTTCTGCATAAAGTCCTTGGGATTTTAAATCTCTGGATCCATTTGAGCTGTACTGACATCTTAATAATAAATTTTCTAATCCATGAACACAGGATGTCTTTTCGTTTCTTTTGGTCGTCTTTAATTTCTCTTAGTAATGTTTTGTAGTTTTCAGTGTACAAGTCTTTTACCTCCTTGGTTAAGTTTATAAGTAGAATGATCTTTTTTGTTTCTGGCACTTTAGAGCCAAATTTATTTTTTTAAATTCTGGTTAGTTGACATACAGTTCAATATTGGTTTCAGGAGTAGAGTTCAGTGGTTCATCATAACCACCCAGTCCTCATCCAAACAAATACCCCTTTAATACCTATCGTCCATCTTTCCCATTCCCCAAACACCTCCTTCCATCAACCCTGTTTTCTATAGTTAAGAGTCTCTCATGATTTGTTTCCCCCTCTCTCTCTTTTGTTCCCCCTCCTGAATGTTCACCTGTTTTGTTTCTTAAATTCCATATATGATGAAACTGTATGGTATTTGTCTTTCTCTGATTAACTTATTTTACTTAGCATAATATATTCTAGTTCTGTCCATGTTGTTGCAAATGGCAACATTTCATTTTGATGGCTGAGTAGTATGATTTTCTTAATTTTCTAAAGTACAAAATATATAATTTGAAATATATATGTTGTATATATCATATATCATCCTATATATCAAATTATATATAAATATATAAGAAATACATGATTTTAGATCATAGTTCATGCATAGATACACAACTGATTTCTATTAATTTTTTTATCTTGCAACTTTGTTGAGTTCATTTATTAGCTCCAAGAGATTTCTTCCAGTGTTGGTATTGGGATTTTTAGGGTTTTTACAGAAGAGATTGTGTCATCTATAACAGAGATAATTTCAATTCTTTTCTAACTTGGGTGGCTTTTCTTTCTTTTTCTTGCCTAATCGCTCTGAACTTCCAATACTATGTTGAATGGAAGTGGTGAACATTGCATTCTTGTCTTCTTCCTCATCCTAGCAGGGAAAATTTTTAGTCTTTGCTACTGATTATGATAGCTATGGGTTTTTTTTAGCTGTGGGTTTTTCATCTATGGTGTTTATTATTATTATTTTTAAAGATTTTCTTTATTTGACAGAGACGCAGGGAGAGTGGAAGAGGGAGAAGCAGGCTCCCCGCCAGGTGGAGGCAGGGAGCCCGATGTGGGGCTCGATCCCAGGACATGAGCCAAAGGCAGACGTTTAATGACTGAGCCACCCAGGTGCCCCTATGGTGTTTATTATTTTGAGGTAGTTTCTTTTTATTACTAGTTTTTTGAGTTTTTATCACAAAAGAATTTTGAATTTCATCAAAGGCTTTTTCTGCATCAGTTGAGATCATGTATTTTTTTTTTCCTTTTATCATTTTAATATGGTATAATGGTATTATCATGGTTAATTATCATATGTTGAACCATCCTTATATTACAAGAATAAATCCTACCTGAAGGTTTGTAATCCTTTTAATATGCCCCTATATTTCATTTGCTAGTATTCTCTTGAGGATTCTGCAGTAAAAGAGGGAATGAAGTGGGGAAGGAAGCCATAAGATGTACCAAAGTGGGGACACCTGGGTGGCTCAGTGGGTTAAGCCTCTGCCTTCAGCTCAGGTCATGGTCTCAGGGTCCTGGGATCGAGCCCCAAGTCGGGCTCTCTGCTCAGCGGGGAGCCTGCATCCCTCTCTCTCTCTGCCTGTGTCTCTGCCTACTTGTGATCTCTCTGTCAAATAAAAAAATCTTTTTTTTTTTTTTAAAAAGATGTATCAAAGTGGCAAAAGTTAGTCCTTCCTTACCATTAATTACTTTAAAAGGGAAAAAACTCCCCACTTAAAAGGCAGATATTAGCGTAACAGCTTAGAATTTGATTTTTTTAAACCTCTCTACAAAAGTAAAAGGATGGAGAAAGATAATCCGTGCAGAAGTAGGAACAAAAAGAGAGCTGCGGTGGCTATCCTAATAAGAAAATTATATATTGATAAAAGGCCAAGATATAACAACTATTAACATATATGCATAAGCACCAAACCTCCAAAATGCATGACTCAAACACTGATACCTAAAGACAGAAATAGTTCTCCAATAATAACTGGACACTAAACACCCAACTTTCAGTAATGGATAAGACAACCAAAACATCAATAAATAAGAATTTAACAAGACTACAGTCCAGTTGGACCTAAGAAACCTATATAGAAAACTCTACCAAATCGGAGCAGAATACACATTTTTTTTCATGTTAGGCCACAAAACAAGTCTTAATAAATAGAAAAAAATGAAATCATACAGAATATCCTTTTACCACATGAATTTCTGCCTCAGTAATTAAAAGGGATATTGGTTGTTAGTTTTCTTGTATTGTCTTCCTCTGGCTTTGGTATCAGGGTAATCCTGGCCTCACAGAACGAGTTAGGGAGTGTTAGTATTCCTTCCCTTTCAATTTTTATGAGGCATAAATGCAGGCATAAATTCTTAAATATTAGGTAGAATTCACCAGTGAGAACATCTGGGCCAGGGCTTTTCTTACTGATTGAATTTCCCTATTAGTTACAGGTCTATGTGTATTTTTATTTCCTTACAATGTGATCTTATTTTGTGTGTTTCTAGGAAATTGTCTGTTGCATCTAGGGTATTCAGTTTGTTGGTGCACCACTGTTCATAGTACTAATGTATTACCACTTTTATTTCAGATTTTAATAATTTGAGTTTTCTGGGTTTTTTTTTCCTTAGTGTAGCTAAAAGTTGGTTCATCTTGTAGATCTTCTGAAAGAACCAAATTTTGATTTCATTGATTTTTATTTATAGATATTATTGTCTTTATTATTTGTCTTTATTATTTCCTTTCTTCTAGCAGCTTTGGATAGTTTGCTCTTGTTTTAGTTCTTTAACACCAGAAGTTAGGCTGTTTTTGGAAGTCTTTCTTTTTTAATGTAAGCATTTATAAATATATTCTTTTTCTCTGAGCACTGTGTCCTCTGCATCCTGTGTTTCACTTGTTTCAAGGTATTTTCCCAATATTTGTGAATTTTTCTTCTTAAATAACAGTTGGAAAAAACCCCTCTCCCAGTTTTTGTATACAGACTCTGTGCCTGGGCACTCCTTCACTGATTAGCTGGGTGTGCTCTGAGCCTAGGCATCAGCCTGAAGTGAAAGCTTAGGATCTTGCTCAGGTCTTTACTGTGATCGTGTGTCTTGCCTGGGCCTTGCATGTAGTTTCCTTAATTTCCCTGTACATATGTCTACTTTCTAATGTTTTTATTTCCTAAGGCATCTCACCCCATGTCCTCAGGGCCTTCGGTGGTCTATTTCATGTCTTTATAATTTCTTGCCCCAGGTGTCTTCAGGTCTGTAGTCCCCCTTCAACTTTCACAAGCAGTGGCTGCCTCCCCCCACTTGAGATCTTAGTTGAGATAGAGACCCTTCCTTTAGGTGGTTCCCCGGTAGGTTAGAACACTGCAGATAGGCTTTTCTGTACTCCTTATGGATTGAGGGAGGGAAATGAACTGCTGATGCCTCTGGGCTGAGACTGTGCCATGCTGAGGAGAGGGTGGGGAAGGATGAATGAGAATGCCACAGAATTTCCTGCTTTTTTGAAGGTAGATTTTAATTTCAGTGTTTGCTTGGTTATTGTAGGATTTTACTCCTATAGGGTAATTTCAGCCAGTTTTTGGTTGGTTTTTGATGTTTCTATGGGAGAATGGGAACTTAGGGCTACCTAGTACCTCTAGTCATTTTGCTAATGTTCCTTGACTACAACTGGAAATTACTCACTGCTGATTTGACTTGCGCCCATTGACATGTTGAAACTGCTCTTCACAGGTTGCCAGTAACTGTCACTCAACTTTCCTTGAGTACCAGATAATGTTTACCTTTTCTTGTTTGTTCTTTCTGATCCATTTTGATACACAGATCTTTCCTTCCTTTCTGGAAACTCCTTTGTTACTTTTTGTGAATATATTTTCTTTTTCTACTCATTAAATTATCTTTTTCCCTCTCCTGTTTCTGCCGATTAATTAGTGTTCCCAAAGGTTCTAGCCTGTGCCTTTCTTCATGTCCTGCTTTCCCTCTTCTTGGGTTATACTACCCTTTTATGGGCCAGATCTACATCCAACTGCTGAGTGAAAATATCTAATTGGATATTACACAGATATATTAAACATGCTCAAAACAATTTCTTACCCAATTCACCCTCTTATTTCTGTTTTCCTACCTAGTTGTTCAGTCCATTTATACATGTGTCCACTTCCTTCTCCTCTGTGATATCCAAGCACTACTGAAGCCATGGGTCTCATACTTTCATAGAATCTCTTCTATGAGATCTCTCCAGTTCCATTGCTTTCATTGCTATTAGCACCATTTCTCCAGTAGATCCAGTCTCTCTTTTCTCCAGTCCTGTCATTTTTCAATACTATGCTGCTAAATATATAATCTTTTAAAAGTCAACCAGGTGGCATTCATAATAAAATCCAAACTCCTCCTAGAGCACACAAGATGACTCATGATCTGGCACCTGTTGTCCAGCAATGTTTATATTTCAAGCGTTCTGGGGCTGCTTTCAGTTTCATTCCTTCACACATGCTTGAATGGAACACATTCCCCACCCAAGACAGGTGCCTCATAAATGTATGTCGGGTTAAAAGAAGAAAGTTGAAGTATTACGTAAAGCCATGATGTTAGAGCTGAGAAAATGGTCTTAGTTCTAGACTTCAAAGAGGTAGGCACATGAAAGAATAGATATTTGCATGACACTATTCCAAAAGGATTTTCTTGTCAGAGATAATTATCATTTTCATTCTCACAAGAGGGAAGGTGGAGGTTTGGAGGACATCCATAGCTTGAAGCACATCCCAACTCTATCACCAATAGGAAAATAACAACAGGATTGTGAGATCAAGCAGTACCTTCTAACTTGTAATACTTCAAGTCTTGCTATTCTTCAAAGGGTGGTCTTGGGACCCATAACATTGGCATCACCTTAAAGCTTTTAGAAATCCAGCATGGATGAATAAAGATAGATCAACACTGAGAAACTTCAAAAAGAGATAGAAGTGAAAGAGCTGAAGAACACAGTAAGTAAAACTGATAAATATACTAGAGGGCTTCAACAACACATTAGATGAAGCAGAAGGACCAGTCACTTCAAAAACAGGCAGTGGAATTCATCCAATCAGAGGAGCAAAAAAAATGAAAAAACTGCGAAGACAGTTTACAGGACTTAGGGGACAACAGCACATGAACCAATATTTGCATCATAGAGGACACAGAAGGAGCAGAGAGAAAAAGGAGAAGAAAACTTACTTTAAGAAATCTAACCTGGGGAAGGAAGAAAGGAACCAGATAATCAGAGCCAGGAAACCCCAAGAATTCCAAAGAAGATGAATCTAAAGAGCCCCACACCAAGACCCGTTATAATTAATGTCAAAAGTTAAAGATAAGGAGACTATTAAAAATAGTAAGAAAAAGACCCCAACAAGCATATCAGGGAACTCTGATAAGACTATCAGCAATTTTTTTTTTTTTTTTAGCAAAAACATTGAAATATACTGTGTCATTGTCTTCTGACCTGCAACTGGCAGAAAGAAAAAACTTCCAACCAGGAATACTCTACCTGGCAAAGTTATTTTTTCAGACAGACAAAAGCTAAAGGAATTCACCATCAATCAGCCTTAAAACAAATGTTAAAAGAGAATATATCAATTATATTTCAAATAAAAACATCTTCGGTAGCAAAAAAATCACAAGATGTTCAATTTTAAACATTTACATAAAAAAGAACAAAAAATATCAAAGGGTCAGCTTCATGCTAAAAACACAGGGCACTAATTAGTAACTGAAAACATGAAAGTAAAAACTCACTGGTAAAGGTAAATATACAGAAAAAGTAGTGGATTGATACTTAAACCTAGATGAAGTGTAAAAGACAAAAATAGTAAAAATAACTCTAACTGCAATAATTAGTTAAAAATATGTAAAATATCACATCAAAAACAAAATGGGGAGAGAGTAAAAAGAGCTTTAGAATGCAATCAAACTTAAATTGTTATGAACTTAGATTGCTATAGATATGCTGCTATATGTACACCTCATGGTAACCACAAAACAAAAGCGTGTGGTGGATACACAAAAAGTAAAGAAATCTAAGCATATCAATAAAGTCATCAAACCACAAAGAAAGAAAGGAAGAGATAGGAACTATAAAAAAGCAGTAAGTACAAACATACCAATTACGTTAAATGTGAATCCGTTATAAATGCTCTAATTAAAAGACAGGGCGATTTAATGGACAAAAGAAACCAAGACCCATCTAAATGCTGCCCCTAAGAACCTCACTTCAGAAGCAAAGATACACACTGAAAGTGAACAGATGGAAAAGATAATGCATGTACATGGAAACCAAAGGAGAGCACTGGTCGCTGAACTTAGAGCAGGCAAAATAAACTTGAGAAGAAAGATTGACATTACATGTCATTTGTAAATACTTACACACCCAACATAGGAATACCTATATATATAAAGCAAATATTAACTGATCTAAAGGAAGAAACTGACAGTAATACAGTAGTGGGGACTTTAATACCCCACTTAACATGAATGGATAAATCATCCATAAAGAAAATGAATAATGAAACATTGATTTTTTTAAACAACAATTTTGACCAAATGGACTTAACAGATGTGTATTTGTGCATTCTGAACTACATCTGAAACATTCTCCAGGATAAATCATATACGAGGCCAAGAAACAAACTTAAAGAAGACTGCAATCATATCAAACACGGACCACCGTGGTATGAAAAGTAGAAAATAATTATAAGAAAACTGGAAAATTCACAAATATGTAAAGATTAAAGATTTTGTTGAACAACCAAGGGGTCAAAGAAGATATTAAAAGAGAATAAAAACTTGGAGAAAATGGAAAAGTAACATATCAAATGTAACATACCAAAACTTAAGGGATGCCACAAAATGGTTCGAAGAGGAAACTTCATAGCACTAAATGCCAACCTCAAGAAACAAAAATCTCAAACAACCTAACTTTACATTCAAAGAACAGAAAATGAACAAATGACACCCAAAGTTAGTAGGTAGAAAGAAACAACAATGAGCAGAGTAGAAACAGAAAAGATTATGAAACTAAAATTTTGTTCTTTGAAAAAAACCAAAAACCTTTAGCTAGCATCACCAAAAACTAGAGGACTGAAAATCAGAAATGAAATAGCTGTTACAACTGATAACACAAAAATATAAAAGATTTTGAGACCTTTTAAAACTTCAACAAATTAGACAACCCAGAAGAAATGAATTTCTACACACCAAGACTGATTCCTGAAAAAAGGAGAAAAAAACCTGAACAGACTGATTACTAATAAAGAGATCAAACTAATAATCAAAACCTCTCAATAAACAAATGTCCAGGACCAAATAGCTGCATTGGTGAATTCTACCAGACATTCAAAGAAGAAATAATTTTTCCTAGAAATTTAAGAGGAGGGAGTACTATCAAACTCATTTTATGAGACCTGCATTACCAACACCAGAAAAGGACACAAGAATCTCTGACGATCATAGATGCCAAAATCCTCAACAAAATATTAGCAAACCAAAATCAACAGTACACTGGAAAGATCATGCACCACAATCAACGAGGATTTATTCCAAGGATGTAAGTATGGTTCAACATCTGCAAATCAATCCATGTGACACATCACATTAACAAAATGAAGGTTAAAAATCATATGATGTCAATAGATGCAAAAAAAAGTATCCAGCAAAAGTCAACATCCCATTTGTGATTTAAAAACTCTCAACAAAGTGGGCAGAAACACCTGGGTGACAGAAGCTCTTTGTCTTAGACTTGGGCATAAGGAGTATGGCTCATGTCACCTAACAAGCAAACCAATTCTTGTGGAGGCCTTGCTACTCTTCCTACTTAGAGTCACAGTGCAGCAGTGCCTCCTCCCCAGGGGCTGGCCAGGTTTGTACCATTATGAGGACCTGCTGTGTATCTTGTTTACAAGGCATTTAGGAGGGCCTTCTGCTCTTGATTTGGAAGATGTGGCATGGGAAGATCCTCCGATGGACACATTGAAACAATTACATTTATGCAACTAACTGTGAAAACAACCTTCCACTGCTTCCACAGTTAGTCACGGAGAGAAGGGCACATCAAAAAGGGTAGGAGAGATCCGAAGGGGCACGTGCACCCGAATGTTCATAGCAGCAATGTCCATGATAGCCAAACTATGGAAAGAACCTAGATGTCCATCAAAAGATGAATGGATAAAGAAGATGTGTTGTGTATATATACAGTGGAATACTATGCAGCCATCAAAAGAAATGAAATCTTGCCATTTGTGACGACGTGGATGGTACTAGAGGATATTATGCTTAGCGAAATCAGTCAATCAGAGAAAGACAATTATCATATGATCTCCATGATATGAGGAAGTTGAGATGCAATGTGGGGGGTTTGGGGGGTAGGGAGGGAAAAAAATGAAACAAGATGGGATTGGGAGGGAGACAAACCATAAGAGACTCTTAATCTCACAAAACAAACAGGGTTGCTGAGGGGAGGGGGGTAGAGAGAGGGTGGTTGGGTTATGGACATTGGGGAAGATATGTGCTATGGTGAGTGTTGTGAAGTGTGTAAACCTGGTGATTCACAGACCTGTACCCCTGGGGCTAATACATTATATGTTAATAAAAAAATTAAAAAAAAATGGTAGGAGGGGCAGTCGGGAACTAAACCCCCAGTGTGACTAACCGCAAATGGGAGGGACATCACAAGCATGGAGAAGTGAGAGGGATCAGACTCCACACTGGGTACTCCTGGCCCTGGAGACCAGCACTGGAAGCACAAGTCCCCAAAAAGTCTGTCTTTGAAAATCAGCAGGCTTAGGGGCACCTGGGTGGCTCCGTAGGTTAAGAGTCTGCCCTTGGCTCAGGTCATGATCCCAGGGTCCTGGGATCTAGTCTTGCATCGGGCTCCCTGCTCAGCGGGTAGTTTGCTTCTCCCTCTCTTTCTGCTGTTCCCCTTGCTTGTGCTCTCTGTCAAATAAATAAATAAATAAAAAAAAATCTTTTTTACAAAAAGATTTTATTTATTTGATTTTATTTATTTATTTGACAGACAGAAATCACAAGTAGGCAGAGAGGCAGACAGAGAGAGAGGGGGAAGCAGGCTCCCTGCCGAGCAGAGCCCAACTCAGGGCTCGATCCCAGGACCCTGAGATCACGACCCAAGTCGAAGGCAGAGGCCTTAACCCTCCGAGCCACCCAGGTGCCCCAATAAAAAAAAAAAATCTTAAAAACAAATCACCAGGCTTAGCTCCAGGAGAGCAGGAGGGTGATAGGAAACTGAGTCTCTGTCTTTAAAGAGCCAGCATGCTAAATAACTGGCCTAAGACACAGTACAGAAGCAGCAGTTTGAAAAGCACCTGTAGTATATTTGAAGTTTAATGACTAATACTAGAATGTGTGCTGGAAGAGCAGGGATTTGCAGATTTATCTGGGAAAAAAAAGTGTTGTAGGCACCATATTTCTTGATGTCTTCTAACTAGATGCTTGGGGGATCCAGCTAACAACACCCCATTTACCTTTCTAGCTCTGCACACCCCATCCTGGCATTCTTCTGCACACCCAACATACCCGCCAAGACATGTGTCCCTCCAGAGCAGCTCCTGCCCCATGGCACCTGGCAGGCAGCCTTGGCAGGGACCGGTGCAACTCCACAGTGACTCCTACCCTGGGAAGGGGGTGGGTAAACCCTTCACACCAGGGTACTTGTAGTTTGTGCAGCTGGAGCTCTTAGCTTGCTGCACAGAGAGAAAGCTCTGTCCTTTGGTGTGCCTACAGTTGAGGCAGAGGCTAATTACAGACAGCTGAGTCCCAGCCCACCCATCAAGATGGCCACAGTGCCTGCTGCTGGGTCTCTGAACAGCTTTAGCCCTGCCCAGTGCACTCACAACAGGCAAAGCAGGTCATTGTAGCTGGCTGGCCTCAAGGCCAGTCCCACCCACCAGTGTATCTAAAGCAATCAGAGCCAAAACAGGAGGGTGCACACAGCCCTTAACCCCTGGAGTAACTGGTTCTGATTACCTGGGAGAATAGTGTTATAGGGGACTACAGTATCTCTTAAGACTAGGAGCTGTAGGTGATCTTCTTAATACACAGAAATAAACACAGAGTGTTAGATAAAATGAGACAGAGGAATATGTCCTAAATGAAAGAACAAGATAATACCATAGACAAAAAGCTTAATGAAACAGATAATATGTCTGATAATGAGTTTAAAGTAATGGTGGTAAAGAGACTAGATTTGAGAAAAGAGATGAACTCAGTGAAAATTTCAACAAAAAGACATAAGATAAAAAACAAACAAACAAACAAACAACCTCAAGCACTGAAATGAAAGATACATGAAAGGAATCAACAGATTAGAAGATGCAGAAGAATGGTTCAGAGATGTGGAAGGGTACTGGAAGCAACCAAACTGAAGAGCAAAAATTTAAAAAGTGAGAAAACAGGTTAAGGATCCTCAAAGGAGGAGGGGACAGAAAACTTCCTAGACATCCAAGTCTAGGAAGCAGATCCCCAAATAAGATGAACCTAAGGAGGTTCACACCAAGACATGCAATAATTAAAATGGCAAAGATTAAAGATGAAGAATCTTAAAAAAAAAAAAAAGAAAGAAAAAACCAAACTGTTTCCTACAAGGGAAATCTCATAAGGCTATCAGCTGATTTTTTTAGCAGAAACTTTGCAGGCCTAAAGAGCTTAGCATGACATATTCAAAGTGCTGAATGGAAAAAACATCCACAACAAAGAATACTTGGCAAGGTTATTGTTGAAAATTGAAGGAGAGAAAGAATTTTCTAGGCAAAATAAAAAGAGTTCATCATCCCTAAACCAGCCTTACAAGTAATGTTAAAGGGAATTTTTTAAGTTGGAAGAAGGGGTCATACTAGAAAAACACTCTACTGGTAAAAATGAACATATAGTAAAGGTAGTAGATAATTACTTAGAAAGCCAGTGTGGAGGTTAAAACATGAAAGCAGTAAAATCAATTATAATTATCTACAAAAACTAATCAAGGGATTCACAAAATAAAAATATGCAAAATGATATAATATACATCAAATTGGCAGGGGAATAAAACTTTAGTGGCTCTAGGATATGTTCGAACTGAAGTGACCATCAAATTAATATAGACTGTTATATACCTAGGATGTTATATATGAATTCAATGGTAACTACAAAGTAAAAACCTATAATGTATACACAAAAAATAAAGAGAAAGGAATCCAAGCATATAACGCTGAAGAATGCCATCAGACTATAAGGAAAGAGAGCAGGAGAAGATGAACAGAAAGGAACTAGAAAAACAAAATGGGAATAAGAACATACCTATCAGTTATTAAATGTAAATCAAAAGACATATGTGATTGAATGGATTAAAAAAAAGACACAGCTATATGCTGCCTATAAGACTCACTTCAGAAAAAAAATGGACTGAAAGTGAAGGAATGGAAAAAGATCTATTGGACAAAATAGACTTTAAGACAAAAAGCATAGCAAGAGACAAAGAAAGGCATTATAGAATGATAAAAGAATCAATCCAACAAGAAGATATGACAATTGTAAATACCTATTCACCCAATATAGGAACATCTAAATATATAAAGCAAATATTAACAGACATTAAGGGAGAAATTGACAGTAATACATTAATAGTAGGAGACTTTAATACTCCACTTACATCAATGGATAGATCATCCAGACTGAAAATTGAAAAGGAAATCAAGGCCTTGAATTACACATTAGATGAGATGGCCTTAACAGATACATAGAACATTCCATTCAGAAACAGAATACACATTCTTTTCAAGTGCACATGGAACATTCTCTAGGACAGATCACATGTTAGACCACAAAACAAGTCTCAATAAATTTAGTAAGATTAAAAATCATATCAAGCATCTTTTCCAACCACAATGGTATGAAACTAGAAATAAATTACAATAAAAAATTGGAAAAACACAAAGACATGAAGGCTAAACCACATGCTTCTAAACATCCAATAGGTGGGTGAATAAATAGAAAAATCTAACAATACAGAGAGGTGAATGAAATTGCAAACACAATAGTCCAAAATCTTTGGGACATAGACAATACAGTAATAAGAGGAAAGTTTACAGCAATACAGGCCTACCATAAAAAATAAGAAAAATCTCAAACTAACCTTATACCTAAAGAAATAGGGCTTTCTTCTTTTTCTAAACTTAATAGAAATAAGGGTGTAATAAAGATTAGAGTGGAAATAAGTAGAAATTAAGAAAAATAGAAAAATCAACAAAACCAAGAGCTGCTTCTTTGAAAAGATAAATGAAATTGATAAACTTTTGCTCAGACTCATCGAGAAATAAAAGGACTCAAAATTAGAAAAAAAAATGGAGACAAACTAACACCACAGGAATTATAAAGAGAATACTATGAAAAATCAGATGCCAAAAAACCTAGAAGATATGGGTACATTCCCCCAAAAACAATCTTCTAAAACTGGAGTAGGAAGAAAGAGAAAATCTGAACAGACCAATTCCTAGTAATGAAATTGAATCTGGTATTCAAAAATTCTCCCCACCCCCAAATTTCTAGGACAAGAAGACTTCACAGGTGAATTCTACCAAACTTTTTTTTTTTTTTTTTAAGATTTTATTTATTTGACAGAGATCACAAGTAGGCAGAGAGAGGAAGAAGCAGGCTCCCCACGGAGCAGAGAGCCTGATGCAGGGCTGGATCCCAGGACCCTGGGATTATGACCTGAGCCAAAGGCAGAGGCTTTAACCCACTGAGCCACCCAGGTCCCTCGAATTCTACCAAACTTTTAAAGAAGAGTTAATACTTATCCTTCTAAAATTATTAAAGAAAAATAGAAGAGGAAAGCTTTCACATTTATTCTATGAGGCCAGCATTACTCTGATACCCAAATCAGCCAAAAGACACTGCAAAAAAAGGAAAACTACAGGCCAATATTCCTGGGGAACACAGATGCAATAATCCTCAAAATGTTAGCAAACCAAATTTAAAACTATATTAAAAAAGGATCATTCATCACAATCAAGAGGGATTTATTCCAGAGATGCAAGGGTAGTTCAATATTTGTAAATCACTGGTATGATACATCACAAAACCTTATGATAATCTCAGTAGATGGCAGGAAAAATGTTTCACAAAATACAGTATCTATGCATGATAAAAATTGTCAACAAGGTGGGTTTAGAAAGAACATATGGAATGTCCTACAACATAATAAAGGCCATGTATGAAAAACCCACATTAACATGATACTCAATGGTAAAAAACAGAAAGCTTTCCCTCTAAGATAAGGAACAAGACAAAGATGTCCACTCTCCCCACTTTTATTCAGCCTATTACTGGAAGTCCTAGCTGCCACAATCAGAGAAGAAAAAGAAATAAAAGGAATCAAGATTGGTAAAGAAGAAGTAAAATTCTCTTTTCCTAGATGACATATAATAGTATACATTGAAAACCCTAAAGACTCCACCAAAAAACTATTAGAATAAACAAATTCATAAAGTTGCAGGATACAAAATTAATACATAGATTAGTTGCATTTCTATGTACTGATAAAGTAGCAGAAAGAAAAATTTAGAAGACCATTTATAATTTCTCTCTCTCTCTCACACACACACACCTAGGAATAAATTTAACCAAGGAAGTGAAAGACCTGTACTCTAAAAACTGTGACATTGATGAAAGAAATTGAAGATAACATAACAACTAGAAAGGTATACCATGCTCATAGGTTGAAGAATATTGTTAAAATATCCATAGTACTCAAAGTAATCTACCTATTAAATATAATCCCCATCAAAATACCAATAGCATTATTCACAGAACAAGGATATTCCTAAAACTTGTATGGAACCAAAAAAGACCTCCAATATCCAAAACAGTCTTGAGAGAGGACAACAAAGCTGGAAGTATCATAATCCCTGATTTCAAGATATGTTACAAAGTTGTAACAATCAAAACAGTATGGTACTGACACAAAAATAGGCACAAAGATCAATGGAACAGATAGAAAGGCTAGGAATAAACCAACACTTATATGGTCAATGTTCAACAAAGGATACAACAATATACAATAGGGGAAAGGATGGTCTTTTCAATAAATGGTGCTGGAAAAGGTGGACAGCTACATGCAAAAGAATGAAACTGGGATGCTTTCTTATACCATACACAAAAATTAATTCAAAATGGATTAAAGACCTAAATTTGAGACTCAAAATTATAAAACTCCTAAAACACAGGCAGAACTCTCTTGGACATGAACCTTAGGAACATATTTATGAGTATGTATCCTCACTCAAGGGAAAGGAAAGCAAAATAAACAACTGAGATTACATCAAAATAAAAAGCTTTTGCACAGCCAAGGAAATCATCAACAAAACAAAAAGGCAACCTAACGACTGAGAGAAGATATTTACAAGTAATATATTCAATAAGGGGTTATCCAGGATAACTTATACAACTCAATATGTACATACAAAATCCATGAAAAAATGGGCAGAGAACCTGAATAGACACATGAAAAGATGTTCAACATCACTAATTAGGGAAATGCAAGTCAAAACCATAATGAAATCTTATATCTGTCAGAATGGTTAGTATGAAAAAGACAAGAAATAACAAGTGTCGGCAAAGATGTGGAGAAAAGGGAGCCCTTGTGTACTGCTGGTGAGAATGTAAATTGACATAACTACTGTAGAACAGTATAGGAGATATCAAAAAATTAAAAATAGAAATGCTATATGACCCAGTAATTCCACTACTGAGAATTTACCCAAAAATCTTGACAACACAAATTCTAAAAGATGTGTGCACCTCTATATTTAGTGAGAATTATTTATGGTAGTTAAGATATGGAATTAACCCAAATGTTCACTGATAGGTGAATGGATGAAGAAGATGTGATACACACACACACACACACACACACACACACACACACATCTCCATACAATGGAATATTACTCAGCCATAAACAATGAAATCTTACCATATGCAACAACATGGACAGACCCAGAGGATATTATGCTAAGTGAAGTAAGTGAGACAGAGAAAGACAGATACCATATACTTTGACTTAAATGTGGAATCTGAAGGCCAAACCAAACCAGACAAAAACCAGAGACTTAAATACAGAGAACAAACTGTTGGTTGCCAAAGGGGAGGCGAATGGGGTCATTGGCAAAATAGATGAAGGGGATTAAGAAGTATAAACTTTGAGTTATAAAATACACGAATCGGGGCACCTGGGTGGCTCAGTGGGTTAAAGCCTCTGCTTTCGGCTCAGGTCATGATCCCAGCGTCCTGGGATCGAGCCCCGCATCGGGCTCTCTGCTCAGCAGGGAGCCTGCTTCCTCCCTTCTCTCTCTGCCTGCCTCTCTGCCTACTTGTGATCTGTCTGTCAAATAAATAAATAAAATCTTTAAAAAAAAATACACGAATCATGGAGATGAAAAATACATCATAAAGGAACACAGTCAATAATACTGTAATGTATGGTGACAGTTGGTGACTACACTTATTGTAGTGAGCACTGAGTAATGTATAAGATTGTGGGTTCACTATGTTGTACACCTGAAACTAATATAACATTGTATGTCACTATATTTCCTCAAAAATTAAAAATAGAGCTACCCTATGACCTGGCAATTGCACTACTGGGTATTTACCCCAAAGATACAGATGTAGTGAAAAGAAAGGCCATATGTACCTCAATGTTCATAACAGCAATGTCCACAATAGCCAAACTGTGGAAAGAGCCAAGATGCCCTTCAACATACAAGTAGATAAAGAATATTCCATTTATACAATGGAATATTACTCAGCCATCAGAAAGGATGAATACCCAACTTTTGCATCAATATGGATGGGACTGGAAGAGATCATGCTAAGTGAAATAAGTCAAGCAGAGAAATTATCATATTGTTTCACTTACATGTGGAATATTAGGAATAGCATGGAGGACACTAGGAGAAGGAAGGGAAAAATGAAGGGAGGAATTGGAGGGGGAGATGAACCATGAGAGACTGTGGACTCCGAGAAGCAAACTGAGGGTTTTAGAAGGGGGGGGGATGGGGGAGCCTGGTGGTGGGTATTAAGGAGGGCACATACTGCATGGAACACTGGGTGTGGTATATGAACAATGAATCTTAGAACACTACATCAAAAACTAATGATGCATGGTATGGTGACTAACATAACACAATAAAAATAATAAAATAGCAAAAAAAAAGTGGGTATAGAGGGAATGTACCTCAACAAAATAATTCCCATGACAAGCCCATAGGAAACATACTCAAAGGTGTAAAGCTGAATGCCTTTCCTCCAAGACCAGAAATAAGACTAGGATGCCCACTTTTGCCACTTTTATTCAATATAGTATTGGCAGTCCTCATCAGAGCAATTAATCAAGAGAAATAAAAGACACCCAAGTTTGAAAGTAAGAAGTAAAACTGTCACTGTATGTGCAGATGACATTTTATATAGAAAACCATAAAGGATATCAACCTTTTGTCTGTACTGTCATTTGCAGATATCTTCTCCCATTCCATGGGTTGCCTCTTTGTTTTGTTGACTGTTTCCTTTGCTGTGCAGAAGCTTTTGATCTTGATGAAGTCCCAAAAGTTCATTTTCGCTTTTGCTTCCTTTGCCTTTGGAGACATATCTTGAAAGAAGTTGCTGTGGGTGATATCAAAGAGGTTACTGCCTATGTTCTCCTCTAGGATTCTGATGGATTCCTGTCTCATGTTGAGGTCTTTTATCCATTTCGAGTTTATCTTTGTGTACGGTGTAAGAGAATGGTCGAGTTTCATTCTTCTACATATAGCTGTCCAGTTTTCCCAGCACCATTTATTGAAGAGACTGTCTTTTTTCCACTGGATATTTTTTTCCTGTTTTGTCGAAGATTATTTGACCATAGAATTGAGGGTCCATATCTGGGTTCTCTACTCTGTTCCACTGGTCTATGTGTCTTTTTTTATGCCAGTACCATGCTGTCTTGGTGATCACAGCTTTGTAGTAAAGCTTGAAATCAGGTAATGTGATGCCGCCAGTTTTATTTTTGTTTTTCAACATTTCCTTAGCAATTCGGGGTCTCTTCTGATTCCATACAAATTTTAGGATTATTTGCTCCAGTTCTTTGAAAAATACCGGTGGAATTTTGATCAGAATGGCATTAAAAGTATAGATTGCTCTAGGCAGTATAGACATTTTGACAATGTTTATTCTTCCGATCCAAGAGCATGGAATGGTTGATATCCAGGATCTATAAAGAACTCCTCAAACTCAACACACACAAAACAGATAATCATATCAAAAAATGGGCAGAAGATATGAACAGACACTTCTCCAATGAAGACATACAAATGGCTACCAGACACATGAAAAAATGTTCATCATCACTAGCCATCAGGGAGATTCAAATTAAAACCACATTGAGATACCACCTTACACAAGTTAGAATGGCCAAAATTAGCAAGGCAGGAAACAACGTGTGTTGGAGAGGATGTGGAGAAAGGGGAACCCTCTTACACTGTTGGTGGGAATGTAAGTTGGTGCAGCCACTTTGGAGAACAGTGTGGAGATTCCCCAAGAAATTAAAAATAGAGCTTCCCTATGACCCTGCAATTGCACTACTGGGTATTTACCCCAAAGATACAGATGTAGTGAAAAGAAGGGCCATCTGTACCCCAATGTTTATAGCAGCAATGGCCACGGTCGCCAAACTGTGGAAAGAACCAAGATGCCCTTCAACGGATGAATGGATAAGGAAGATGTGGTCCATATACACTATGGAGTATTATGCCTCCATCAGAAAGGATGAATACCCAACTTTTGTATCAACATGGATGGGACTGGAAGAGATTATGCTGAGTGAAATAAGTCAAGCAGAGAGAGTCAATTATCATATGGTTTCACTTATTTGTGGAGCATAACAAATAACATGGAAGACATGGGGAGATGGAGAGAAGAAGGGAGTTGAGGGAAATTGGAAGGGGAGGTGAACCATGAGAGACTATGGACTCTGAAAAACAACCTGAGGGTTTTGAAGGGGTGGGAGGTGGGAGGTTGGGGGAACCAGGTGGTGGGTATTAGGGAGGGCACGTATTGCATGGAGCACTGGGTGTGGTGCAAAAACAATGAATACTGTTACGCTGAAAAAAAAAAAACAACATAAAGGACCCCCAAAACCTGTAAGAACTAATAAACCAATCAGTGAAGTTGTAGGATATACAACCAATACAAAAAGTCTATTGTATTTCCAGACTAATAACAAACTGTCAGAAAAATTTTTAAAATTCCATTTGTAATTGTATCAAAAAGAAAAAAAACATCTAGGAATAAATTTACCCAAGGAGGTAAAAGACCTATAAACTGAAAACTAGGACATCAGTGAAAGAAATTGAAGAAGATGCAAGAAGACATTTTATGTTCATAGATTAGATGAATCAATATTGTTAAAACATCATACTGCTCAAAGTAATCTACACATTAAAATCAATCCCTGTCAAAATTCCAATGACATTTCTCACAGAAACAGAAAAATCTTAAATCTTAAAATTTGCATGTAATCACAAAAGACCCCCAATAACCAAAGCAATCTGGAGAGAGAACACAAAAGCTGGAAGCGTCATGCTCCCTGCTTACAAACTATTAAAAACTTATAGTAATCCAGACAGTATGGTTTGACATAAAACCAGACACATAGGTCAATGGAACAGAACAGAGAGCTCAGAATTAGACCCATGCATATATGGTTAATTAATTTATGAAAAAGGAGCCATGAATATACAAGGGGGAAAGGACAGTCTTTTCAATAAATGGTGCTGGAAAAACTGGGAAAGCCAGATACAAAAAAATGAAATTGAACTACTCTTACATCCTATAGAAAATTGCACTCAAAATTTTTGAAATCACAGAAATCCAAGAACACATAGGCAGTAAGCTCTTTGACATCATTCTTGGCAATTATATGTTGAATCTGACATGAAAAACAAAGGCAGCATGAGGAAAGTAAACAAGTGGGACTACATCAGCAAAGGAAGCCATCAGCAAAATGAAAAGAACCTACTGAATGGGAGAAGATATTTGCAAATCATCTATGGGGCTACTATCCAAAATACATTGGGCACTTTTACAACTCAATAACAGAAAACCAAAAAATGCAATTTTAAAAAGGCAGAGGATCTGAATAGACATGTTCCCCAAGAAGACATACAGATGGTCAACAGGTCATAAAAACGTGCTTAAGATTACTGAGCATTCATGAAATATAAATCAAAACCACAATGAGATATCACCTCATACCTGTTAGAATTGCCAGTACCAAAAAGACAAGAAGTAAGTGTTGGTGAGGACGTGGAGAAAAGGGAACCATTGTGCACTGTTGGTGAGAATGAAAATTGGTGCCCCCATTATAAGAAACAGTACGTAGGTTCCTCAAAAATTTAAAGTAGAACTACCATATCAACCAGAAATTCTATTTCTGGGTATCTATCAAAAAAAAAAGAAAGAAAGAAAACACTAACTTGAAAGGATACATGACCCCCATGTTCATTGCAGCATTATTTACAACAGTCAAGATACAGAACGACCTAAGTATCCATCAGTGGATGAATGGATAAAGAAAATATGGCGCGTGCACATGCACTCACACACATGCACTCACACACATACACACACAGAATATTATTCAGCCATAAAAATGATATCTTGCTATTAGTGATGGCATGTATAGACCTTGAGGACATGAAAGTCAAGTAAGACAGACAAAGAAAAATACTGTGTGGTTTCATATGTGGAATTTAAACAACCCCTCCCCCCAAACCATAATAAATGCAGAGAATACTGTTGGTTGCCAGAGGTGGGGGGTGGGGGTAAGTGAAATATGTGGAGGGGCTGAAACGGTACAAACCTCCAGTTATAAAATAAACATGTCCTGGAGATGGAAGGTTCGGCATGGTGACTATAGTTAATATTACTCTATTGTATATTTTAAAGTTACTAAGAGTCGATCTTAAAATCTCATCACAAGAAAAAATTTTTTCCTAAGTAGGTATGGTAACAGATGTTAGACTTATTGTGATCATTTTGCAATGTATATAGATATCCAATCATAGGTTATATACCTGATATTAACCTAATGGGTATATGTCAATTATACCACAATAAAAAAATTCATTATCCAAGGCTCTGCTCCAGACCTGCCATATCAGAATTTGCATTTCTAACAAGATCCATAAGTGAGTCACATTAAAGCTTGAGACATACTTGTCTAGAAGGATTTAGAAGAAAGAGGATGAGAGTGTTGTTTGAAGGGAAGGAAGGGGGAAGGACCTTTTTTCTCTTTTAGAGGAAGGAATCACTGAGAATGATCAACATACACAATGTATGTCCCCTTTAGCGACCTCAGTGATCCGGTGCAGAAACATCTCCCATGTGAAGCCAGGTCTGTTCCTAATTGTAATTTTACAAACTGCCAGTAAGCCTTGAGGGCCTAGAAGCTGAGCTGCCTTGGGCGGAATGAAAGCTAGCAGAAGTGGGCTTTTCCAGGTAAGAGAAAGATGATATCCCCCAGGCATCAGAGCAAAAGGGAGCTCATGCCTCTTTGATTATGAAGCACATACATTAGGTCACTGGAAATGGGGGGGGGTGTTGGTAAAGATGCCAAAAAGGAGCCTCATGGCCGAGTGTGTTGGCTGGCCAGCGTTGAGCATTATCCCGGACTCACCTGGGACACAAATGGCCTATGGACTGCAAGTGAATTCTGTGGCCAGATTTCCTCCAAATAACATTTGATCTTCATTAGAGATGGCCACAATGTATTAACTTATTGGGAAGTTCCGCTTGTTTTCCAAAGAACGCACCTCAGGGTGGGTACGGAGAAACATGAACACTGTAATGTATAGATAGCCAGTTCCAACATGTTTTGAGTTGCTAGCTGCCCAAAACATTCAGTCACGTTAGTTCGTACACTAACGCAGAGAATTAAGAGTGCTGTGTAGTTTTGGGCCATCCCAGGAGGCCAGGCTTAATGGCTTGTTTCAGCTACCAACCAGTGAGAAACTATGCCTGGCCGGTCAGAATAAGTCCAGCCTATGAATTAGTCCCAGACTCTGACTGACAACAGTTGTCACCACACAGCTGGAGGGGAGGGTACTATCTAATTAGCAGGGCAGGCAGCTCTTAGACGCTAAGTAGGTCCCCAGTAGGTTCTGAACACAGAGTTTGAAAGGAACTGAGTGTATGCCATCACGTCACTTCTGCCAAGCACCACACTGGATTGCTTTTTTTTTTTTTTTTAAGTCCCAACAACATTTTAAAACAGATGAGTATGAAAGATGAGTATGAAAACTCCTCTTTGTCTAAATAGAGATGCTAGGTCCCTGTAGTGGGGAAAGCTTAGGCCTCTAATTACAACGCGAATTCCTGATGGGTGCTCAGTCCTACCCAGCCCAGAAATGATGTGAGAACAATGGTAAGGGGACTCTTGGTGCTCCCACCCCTCTGAGGCTGCTTCCGTCATGGCACAGTGTTTCTCCTGGCTCAGGTTTGTTCTTCCCCATAGAAAATCTTCGGTTTGTGGTAATTTTTTTAAGTCTTAACTAATCATGAAATTTCCTTTCCAAATGGATAGAGTCCTATGGTTCCTTACTCTATCCAGAAGCGGCCCCATCCCTACTGGGGTCCTAGGAGCCCCCATTTCTGCTGTGTGTTGAGCTAACCTGGGACTTTCTTGGCCGTCCTCTGGCTGAGAATTGAGAAGGGAGTTGGTGGTTTCAAAGTGATCCAGCTAGGCTTCAACTCTTCTTGGCTCAGAAGAGTGGTTCTCTACACCGGCTGCACACCGGAATAACCCCGTGTGGTTTCTAGAACTTGCCCATGCTTCTATCCCACCCCTGAGTGACTGACTGAGAATCTCAGGGGGATGCAGCCTGCACACTGGTCTTTTAAAGGAGTTTCTCCAGTGATTCTAACCATGTCACCCAGGTGGGAACCCCTGGCTCAGAACAACACTGCACCCCCCAGACGGATCCCATCAGAGCTTTAAATCATCAGCCAGTGATGATTTAGGATTTAGGATCATTTAGGATCTAGGACAGCCAGTGAGAAGAGGTGGCCTTGCAGAAACTGAGTCTAGAGAAGAGGTGGCTGAGGATTTGCTGCTGATCTGAGAAAGGGATGAGCTTGGGGGGAGGGAAATCAATAGCTAAAGTGTAATGGCTGTGGGAGGTATGCTTGTGTTAGAGAAGAATGATCAGACACTCTAAGGTTTTGGATGGACACTGGGCAGGTGAATTGATTGACAGATGGGATGTGAAGGGTCTGACATCACAGAGGATGGGGCAGTGGTGGCCTTTTACTTCCTACCGTGGCTGGGTCCACACCTTTAGGTTTATCTTTCTTTTTTTTTTTTTTTTTAAAGATTTTATTTTATTTGGCAGACAGAGATCACAAGTAGGCAGAGAGGCAGAGAGAGAGAGGAGGAAGCAGACACCCTGTGGAGCAGAGAGCCCGATGTGGGGCTCGATCCCAGGACCCTGGGATCATGACCTGAGCCGAAGGCAGAGGCTTTAACCCACTGAGCCACCCAGGCACCCCTAGGTTTATCTTTCAAATAAAATCCTCTTACCTGGCCCCAGCTGGAGAAGGCCCACTCAACACAGAGCTGCTGGTTGCAGGCCTGGGTGTCTACTGGCCGTTTGGCGAGCTGTGTGCACAGATCATTGGACACAGGGGTGGAGATCCCAGAGGCTTTCAGCTTCTGGCAGGTCACCCGGCGGGTCTGGACGCCTCCCCCACAGCTCCGGGTACAGGCCGACCAGGAGGTCACCATCCACCTGGGGAGAGGAAGAGCAAAGGGTCAGGCTTGGGCAGAGGAATGATGCCATATCGTCTCAGAAATGGAGCCTGTACATCTCCTTATTCTCACCACACAGCTACTAATCTCAGGGCATGGCCCTTTTCATGGTATACATGGAGTGGAAGGCTGAAAATGGTCCCCCAAAAGATCTGATGTAGACATCAGATCCCCAGAAGCTGGGACTGTTACCATATTCAGACAAACGGACTTTGCAGACTTAATTAAGGACTTTGAGATGCGATTATCCTACATTCTCTGCCTTCACAAATGTCCTTAGAAGAGAAAGATTAAAGGAGGAGACAGTGTGGCCACAGAGGCAGAGGCTGGAGTGACGCGGCCATAAGCCAAGGGACGCCTGGGGCCACTGGGAGTCGACGAGGCTTGAGAAAGTTCCAGGGGTTTCAGCCCAGCCGACGCCTTGATTTTGGACTTCCTTCCGGCCTTCCAAACTGAGCCAATAAATGTCTGTTCTTTGTAGCCGCCACATTTGTGGTAATTTGCAGCCACAGAAAACAAATACCCTTTGGAAACTGACTGCAAAGCTGCATCTTGAAAGAGTGGTCCGAACATCACTTGTCTCCCCGGCCCCCATATCCGCGAGCCTGCAGAGGGAACGCTCTAGGAAGACAGTCCTTTAGCTGAGTTACGCCGCACTGAGGTTCTGGGACTTCCTGCAGCCAGCCAGGTGCGTGGAGGAAGGGGGACGGTCTCCTGGGGAAGTCAGATCCATACTGTGTCTCTGGCTCTCCCCCGAGTCGGTGTTTTGTCCGCTAGTACTCACTCTCTTTTCTACCTTGCCTTAACCCACGTCTCACTGGATTTCATTGAATCCCTGGGAAACAGGCTAAGTTCCCTCTGGCTTTGGGCAACACTTTCCCACCTCCACAAGTCACAGGGCATAGGCCCTACGCCTGCTCGCGGGCTGCCTATGGGGAGACTGTCGTTTCTCAGGACGTTAGGTTCCGGCTACAATCTGGGCCGTCAGAAGTGAGATGAGCCAGGACTGCACAAACAGCTTTTCTCACAAGGCCCGGCTAGAATTTGGGAAACACGCTGAAATCCTCAGTCCAGATACAACCCCGGAGGGGCTCTCTGTGCATGTTCGCACCTAGGGCTAGTTTTCAAAGAGAAGGGGAAAGGGGGACAGTGTGGGGGAAACAAAAAAGCCTTGGTGCGTTCCAGCCACCTTAGTCAGTCTAGGGAAAAAGAGCATTCTTGGGTTTTAATGCCCAAGACAGAGTTTATCTAAATGAAATGGTAGAACAGCCGCCAGGGTCCAAGCCGGACTTCCCGGCCTATTCACAGACAACCAGGGTGACCCTTGTTTGTGTTCAGAGAAGGCTGCTGAGGTGCCTGAGAAGCGTGGCCGGGAAACCAGTCAAAGGTGGACCTGTGGCCGCTTCCTGGTCCCATGGCACCACATGTGGCCCCCAGGAGAGCAAGTAGCAGAGACAGGGAGCCAATTCCTTTTGAATCCGGAGCTGTGACTTATTTAGTTTGGTGGAGCCTCCCTGCTCCATCGGCCCTGGAGAGAGAGGACTGCATGCACGTCTCCAGGTCGCAGGAGCAGAGCCACTTTGGAAGCCGGCACGAGGTGTTGCGAGGCTCCCGGGGGCTCTGAAACCCAAGCTGACATGGCCATTGTTTCATTTGCAGGAGTAAATGAGCCTGATTGACTCTGACCATCACCACAGCAAATCAAAGGCCCTCGGCAGGTCCAAGACTTCGCCTTCATTTCAAATAGCTTGGCGAGGGCAGTCCTCCAGCCCCTCATATCCCCGGTGAATGTCAGGCCTGCATTTCAATCAACTTTTATTTCCAAATATACATTTCAGCAATTTTTCAGGAGTTGGGTCGGGGGCGGGGAGGTTTGAGAAAGGAGAGGTATGGCTATGTTACAGTTCAGGAAGGGTATAAAAGGACATTAATCATTCCCATGGAAACCTTCCCGTCAGCAAGTCAAACTGCTGATATTAATGAGCGTGTTTCATATTTCATTGAGTCTCTCCTGGTTTCAGCTGCTCCTTATGACTCAGCTGGCAAAACACAAAGCGGGTGTCTGAGTCGTGTAAGAAAGTCCCCCAGACAGGTAGGAAGGGGGCATCGCGAGGCCCAGCCAAGTCCCCCCAGGCTTGGGATGCCATGCTGGTGCCAACTCTAAGCCCATCCAGTACCCCTTCAGCGACGGCCAGCAAACTGGGGGTAGGAGGCTCTGTGGGACTCACAGCTTCTCAGAGCTGGAAGAGGCAGAGACAGAGGTTGTCACTCTGGGACCAGAGGCCAGAAGATCTATCCAACATGGAGGCAACTACAGAAAATGAAGATGTGTTTTGCCTTAATGCAGGATCCAACCCTTCGAAGAAGAGGGTAACATTTCCTCACCTAGAGTACTGAGTAGCACTGTTTCTGAAGTTTGAAGAAAGGAGAGCGTCTGGGGTCAAGGCCAGTAACCCCTCTGCCCTCAGCACCTCAGCTGCAAACACAGTTGTCCTTTTACAGACTAGAGAGCAAATTTTTCTTCTTTTCTCTTCTCTTCTCTTTTCTTTTCCTTCCTTCCTTCCTCTTCATTCCCCTTCCATCCATCCATCCATCCTTCCTTCCTTTCTCTCTCTCTCGCGTGCGCTCTCGCTCTCTTTCTTTCTTTCAGATTTATTTATTTGACAGAGAAAGCACAAGTAGGGAGAGCAGCAGGCAGAGTGAAAAGCAGGCTCCCCACTCAGTGGGGAGCCTGATGCAGGGTTCGATCCCAGGACCCCAGCATTACAACCCAAGCCGAAGGCAGAGGCCCAGTGACTGAGCCACGCAGGTGCCCCCAGAGAGCAAATTTCTTATAGCAGGATGTGAGCAAGCTCTGGCTAGGGCCTGGGATGCTCCTGCTCTCTGAACAGACCCTCTCAGGCACTTGGGGTGCCCGGGGTCCTTAGCCTGCTGTTTGGTGAGAGAACAAACTGCTGAGGGAGGAGGCCCAACCTGAGGGAAATTTTCCGCAGGGTGGGGGGACCTGGCAATTCGGGGCCTGTAGAGAAGCCCAGGGCCTTGGGGGGCAGGCCCCCTTGCTGACACTCCCTGTCTCTCCCTCCACAGTGCCGGACAAAGGCTAGCCGCCGACTTGGCTAACAGTCAGGGCCTAGTCTTGGGGTTGGGGAGGCCTGAGCCGGCCCGCGGCACACTCACCGAGAAGGGCAGTCTCTCCGGTTGCAGGCGATGGGCTGCACAGCGGGGCGCACTTTCCCCGCACAGTGAGTGGGGCTGACCTCTGTGCTGTTCAGGAGACATCTCAGGCGGGGCTGCTGAACGCCCCTGTTACCACAGGAGGCCGAGCAGGTTGCCAGTCTGTCCACAGACCACCAGTAATCTGTCACAGGAGGAGGATCACAGGTGAGAAGAGGACTGCGCATTGCCCATACTCTGTGGGCGCGAGGAGCTCTCGTGAATGACCCTCTGCCCTTCAGTGGGTGCCCTTCCCCACTTAGGTAGCCAAGTGGCCTGGTGTCCAGGAGCGTCAGTGACTTATCCATGAAATGAGTCCAAAACCCCTACCTTATGAAGTTACTGTGAGGACTGGATGTCATTGAAAGCAAAGGGGCCGAGCCTGGTGCCTGGCACAGAGAGTACTTAACCAGTGGCTGGAGTCCTTAGTTTTAAATAAGATTCCTAAGTATTTTTTCTTCCTAGTGGGTCACCAGAAAGTGACTTTCTTTTTCAACAAAGAGATACAAAAATATCAGAGATACTTTGCAATCGTATTTGTATGTGCACCTTTGAGTTGAACTTGGGAAAAAAAACTTCACCAAAAAACCCCCACAAAAAACCCAGCCTACCCAGAGAGTACTCATTTCCATGAGACGATGACATCAGGAAGAAATTCAGTTTCTGTGGATTTTCTATTTGGGGATCTGGGACTCACTGGTAGGAAAGCTGTTAAAAATAACTGGGGGCTGGTAAACCGTGAGTGCTTATTTGCAAGGTCGTATATTACAAATCTTGCAGATAGGCACTGGCTTCTGGTTTTCAGCTGAGAATGGCTGGTTGGCAAGAAAAGGGAACATTTACTTTCCTGTCCGGAAAGCCAAATGGCAGGGGAGAATGTTTAAGGGGAAAACCCATTTGCTCAGAAAAATCTCCCTCCTCCTGTGCTATACTGGCACAAAATTCTGTCCCTTCTCACAGAATTCCCCATTTTAGAATGCATGCAATAGAATTTTGCTGTCCCTAAAAATAGTCCCCCACGGGCCACAGGTAGAAATAGCCTCTGGAAAACCTGAAAGCCTCACTTGGTTTCCATAACCAGACCCAGTTTGGATTTGTTTCCCACTGTTTTGGGCTCATTCAAACCTTTTCTTGATGTAGCTAAAGCCAGACCTCCCCCAAGGGCTTTCTGAACCACCTGTATTCCTGGAAGATTAATGCAGGAGCCACAGGAAAGGTGCCTGTAGAACACATGGCACATGACTGCAGCCGAAGACCCCTGAACACGATAAGAGGGTCCTGGCACCAGCTTGACTCTCCGGGAGAGGAGGCAATAACCAAGCAGTTCAGATCCAGAGGGTTTTTTTTTTTTTTTTTTAAACCAAACCAATGGAGAAAACTTGCATTAGTTTAATAAGCTTCTTTGCACACATGTGTGCATGTGCTTGCAAGCATGTAAGTGTGTGTATGTGTGACTCTAACTAGTTAAGCAAGCATAAATGAAACTTCTTGGCTTTGCTATAGCATGGTGCTTCCTTGGTCCTCAGTGGCAGCAACAAGAAGCAGCAGAAGCACCCATTTGCAAGAGCAGCACGGACTTTTCCAGATTCTGCTGGGACAGAGCCTGTGGCTCTTCTGAAGGACCTCAATGTACAGAGTCATGGTTCAGCTTGATTTGCTTGCTCTAGGAGCCACTGAGATCAGACATCACTTAGTTTTACTAGAGAATTCGATTCTCAGGTAGACTTTCTTCTTTAAGGACTAAGCCCGGCTCCAAAGCCCACAGGGTTTCTTACCTTGGATCACTAAAGAGGCCTTCTGCACGAGCACTCCTGCCTCATTCTGAGCAAGGCAGCTGAACTCCCCTTGAGACCCGCCGCTAAGATTTGCCACCTGCAGAATCTGTCCAGCTGCCAAGATGTGATGTGTCAGTCCTGGGACAGTCGCGACTGGCTGACCACCATGGAACCACGTGATGTTGGGGGTAGGGTGACCTTTGATGGGACAGCCTAGAAGGAGAGGAGGAGGGAGAGAAGTCATTAATAAAGTGAAATGGGGTATACACCTGATGTGTAGATGCACGCGTACTGTGGGGTCTCCTTACCAATGGCATTTTTCTTATGCTTGCCGTTTCCAACCCAATAGATGTTTCTACTCAGGAATTTCAGGGAGATGACTATTATTCATTCAATGAAGGAAAAATTCTTAGAGTACCCAAAGTGCCTATTTCTTTGTCCTTGTACGAACTTTTAAAAAAATGAAGCAATTAATATCCACTCATTGAATATTTTTCAAGTTAATTAGTTTCTATACTGATTTTTGTACTAACGGAAATCACATCTTCAAATGCAGTGAGTTGGGAAAAAAATGCTACACAGTAATAGTGAAAAATCAAACTTTAATTGGTGAAAGTCTAATAGTTGCCACTATTTTACTGTGTGTGTGATTTTCTAGTCAAAAATTTTAACAGAATCTAGGAAAACAAGTGTAAATGCTGATTTCATTTTTCAGCCAGTCAAGAAACTTGGCCTTCTAACTGCTTTTACCAAGCCTGCACTGGACATGCACTTATCTATGTAGTCACTGAACATACTTTGATACATTAAAATCCTAAAATATTAAACTTAGATATTGTGTCTCCCCAAGCTTTTGTAGCATAGAATTATTAAAGTAAACTGACTGCAAAATTGTGAGAAAAAACTAATTTTCTCTAAACTCAGAGCACTTGCTGAATTTGCTGTTGTGTCTTCAACAATTTAGCTTCCACAGAAAATTTATTTGGAAGTTTACTTTTTATTTTTTTTAATTTAAATTTTAGGTAGATAACATACAGTGCAATTTTGGTTTCAGGAGTAGAATTCAGTCATTCATCACTTACATACAATACTCGGTGCTCATGATAACCAGTTCCCTCCCTGACACCCACCACCCATCATCCATCTAGCCCATCCCCAACCCACCTCCCTCCATCAATCCTCGGCTTGTTCTCTATCATTAAGAGTGTCTTATGGCTTGTTTCCCTCTCTCATTTTTTTCTTTTTCCCCTTCTCCTATGTTCATCTCTTTTCTTTATGAAATTCCACATATGAGTGAGATCATATAGTATCTGTCTTTCTCTGACTTATTTCACTTAGCATAATACACTCTAGAACATCCATGCCATTGCAAATGGCAAGACTTCATTCTTTTTCATGGCTGAGTAATATTCCATTACTCTTCTTGACCCATTCACCATTAGATGGACATTTGGGCTCTCTCCATTATTTGGCTGTTGTTGATAATGCTGCTATAAACATTGGGATGCATGTATCCCTTCAAATCTGTATTTTTGTATACTTTGAGTAAATACCTAGTAAGTAGTGCACTTGCTGGATCATAGGATAGTTCTATTTTTAACATTTTGAGGAGCCTCCATACTGTTCTCTACAGTGCTGCACCAGTTTGCATTTCCACCAATAGCACAAGAGGGTTCCCCCTTTGCTGCATCCTTGCCAACACCTGTTGTTTCTTGTGTTGTTAATTTTAGCCATTCTGATAGGTGTTAGATGATATCTCATAGTGGTTTTGATTTGTATTTCCTTGATGATGAGTGATGTTGTATCTGGTAGCTGTGTGGATGTCTTTTTTGGGAAAAGTGTCTTTTCATGTCTTCTGCCCATTTCTTAACTGGGTTATTCATTTTTTGGGTGCTGAGTTTGATAAGTTCTTTGTAGATTATGGATACTAAAGCTTTATCAGATATGTTGTTTGAAAATATTTTCTCCCATTCTGTAGGCTGACTTTTAGTTTGGTTGATTATTTCCTTTGTTGTGCAAAGAACGGCTACCTGCACAGATGTGTGCCCCTATGGATACAGAAGAGAAGGAGTTTTTCAATCTTGGCTTGTTTTCTATTCTGGAGGAAACACTGTTAGAATTTGTATAGGATGCAGGGTTAACACAGGAAAGGTCCTTAGAGATTGTCTAGTCTAATGCCAGAGGAGGAAGCTGAGGCCCAGAGATGTTAAGACATTTCCCCAAGATCAAGTGACTGACCAGATTCCTTGCCTTGTGTTCTTTCCTCCATACCTGCTACTTGCTCAGCTGGGCACCAGAAATTTACCTAGGCACCTAGTTAGCTCCTTTTTTCTGCTCATTCCTTTTGTTTATCCCTTCCCCTCCAAACCCTACCCCCCCCCCTTTTTTTTTTAACATTTTCACAGTAGTTGTTTGGTTCAAGTGTTTGGAGCAGACTATTTTGAAGAAGGGCCCTGGCAAAATAATGCTAAAATTGACTGTAAGAAGTTCAATATGGGATATCATTGTTAAAGATCCTGTTTTCATTCCTCCCTGCATTTACTCCCTTTGCCATGTAACTTTGCAGTGGCCTTCAATGAGGGGAGGGCTGTAAGTTCCTAACTCCTGATTTTGGGTTTGATCATGTAATACTTTGGCCAATAAAATGAGTCAGATTGTACACTTAACAATCTGAAAGAGAAATTAAGAAAATAATTCCATTTATATTAGTATCAAAAGGAATAAAATACTTAATAAATTTAACCAAGGAGATGAAAAACATGTATAATGAAAACTACAAAATGTTGCTAACAAAAATTAAAACATAAATGGGAAGCTGTGTCATGTTCATGGATTAGAAAACTTAATATTGTGAAGATGTCAATACCCGCAAGGGAACTATAGATTCAGTACAATCCCTATTAAAATCTCAATAACTTTTTCTTCTTTTATTTCTTGCAGAGATAGAAGAATCTATCCTGAAGTTTATATGGAATCTCAGGAGATACTGAGTAGTCAAAACAATCTTGAAAAACAAGAACAAACTCGGGAGTTTCACATGTCCTGATTTCAAAACTTAGTACAAATTCTGTAGTAATTGAAACATTATAGTATAAAGACAGACATATAGACTAATGAAATAAAATAGAGAGCCCCCAAATAAACTCTGGCTTATATGGTCAAATGATTTCCAACATGGAAGCCAGGACCATTTAATGGTGCTGGGAAACCAAGATAGCTACATGCAAGAAAATGAAGTTATAGCCTTACCTTACACCATATACAAAAATCAACTCAAAGGGATCAAAAACTTAAACTTTAGAGTTAAATGTATAGAACTCTTAAAAGGAAACACAAGCAGAAACTTCATAATACTGGATTTGACAATGATTTCTTGGATATGATCCTAAAAGCACAGGGCAACAAAAAATAAACTGGACATCATCTAAATTGAGAGCTTTTGTGCATCAAAGGACACTATCACCAGAGTGAAAAGGCAACACACAGAATGGGAGAAAATATTTGCAATTCACAGATTTGATAGTGGATTAATGTCCATAATATATAAAGAATTCCTACAACTGAACAACAAATATAAACAGCTAAACTAAAAAATGGGTGAAAGACTTGAATAGACATTTCTCTAAAGATATAAAAATGGACAAGAAGCACATGAACAGATGTTCAACATCACTAATTGTTACAGAAATGAAATCAAAACTACAATGAGATACATATCAGATCCAGTGGGATGGTTATTTAAAAAACAAACAAACAGGGGGAGACAAGATGGCGGGGAAGTAGGAGGAGGCGCCTTTTCAACCTGCACCCTAAAGTGAGCTGATTACCTACCAAAGAACTCCGATCACCCATGAAATCAGCCTGAGATCAGAATTATACACGTCTGGATCTCTACGGGGGCCAGAAGACGCCAGTGGGCAGGTAAAGTGGAGTGGGAACGTCGGACTGATATCGGAAGATAAACAAAAGGGGGAGGGAGCCACCAGAGGCGACCGACTGGAAAATAATACCCCAATACGAGAGTGCCCGGCATCTGGGGACCAGCATTAACTTGGAGTCTTGTTGAAAGCACTCAAAAGAGCAAAGACTCGCGCGGGGAAATTGTGGGAATCGGGGCGGATAGGGATAGGGGCTTAAGTCCCCAGACCCAGGGCAGCATCCCCTGGCGCTGAGCCGGAGAGTGCAGCGGAGAAACCTGGTCTTTGTCCCGGAGCCGCCAGTGCGCCCGAGAACGGGTGGAGTCCGGCTCCCGTGAGGGGCTGGGGCCACGCCAGACGGCAGAACGCGCACCTTCCTGGAGATGCGCGCGTGCCTCAACCTCCCCTGAGAGAGGTGCACGAACGCCCAGCCTGGTGTTCTGGGACCCACGCGGTGATAGACCCACGCGGCGATAGAGCCGATAGAGCTGGAGGCGCCGCGCCCCAAACCATCCCCTGGGAGAGGTGCGCGCAAGCCCTGAGCTCTCAGCCCCAGCCAGCGGGAAAATCTCAGTGTGCGATTGCTGCTTGGAACGTCTCTGGCGGTCTGGAGCTGCCCAGACAGCCACAGCTGCCTTGGTTTTGCGTACAAGCAGGAGATCCTGCGTCCCCAGGGACCGTGACTCAGAACCTGCTCTGCCAGCGGCCCAGCGGCTGCAGCACCTGCAGGGGAGCAGACTGAGGCTTCTCTCTGAGAGGGAGGTTGGGGTGCAGTTTTCTTTCCTCTAAACCTCCAAAAACCATCAAAAGCTGTCAAGGCGAGAGAAAAGAAGTGAACAAACATAAAAACCTCCAGAGAACAAAAACCTGAAAAAAACGTTTTTCTCAGAGCCCACCCCCTTGAGGGGGTCGGGAGGACTTAACTCAGGGAACATCATTGACTGAAAACCCACGTGGCAGCCCCCTCCCCCAGAAAACAAATCAGGAAAAAAAAAAAAAAAAAAGACTACAAGAGAACAACCACCACTACTTCACAGATACAACTTTTATTTTTAATTCTTTCCCACTATTCTGGTTCATTTTTTTTCTTTTTTTATATAGATAATTTTTTAACCTATTTACCATCACAGTGAGATGTCCAGTACATCAAATTCCATGATAAACTTCTAACCTGAATTTTTTGATACATACACATGTGTTTTTCTTTTGCTTTTCTATTTTCTTAATTTTTAAAAAAAATTTTTAATTTAGTTTAGTCCAGTTTATTCCTTTTTTATTTTTATTTTCTAATATTCATATAGAGTTAAACTTCAAGGTAACCCCCTTTCTCCAAGCAATGCTACCCCTATAGGTGAACCAATTTTTAATCCCCCTTTTTCTTAGGAAAGTTGAGTCCTTTAACAAAGATATCAAGATACATCCAGGAAGAATCAAAATAACCTTCCTCGCCCACACCGAGAATCTATAACCATGCTCCCATCTTTTTCTTCTGCCAGTGTCTCTGTGTATTTATGTTTGTCTGGATAGTATATAAATCTTATACTTGGGGTTCTTCTTGACGAGGCTCCTCCTTTTTTTTGCTTATATATATATATTTTTTCTCTCGTCATATACTTTTATCAGTCTTTTTGTTTGTCTGTTTTTGTTTGTATACGTCATAAACCTTACCCTGGGGCCCATTTGGGCTGAACCTTCACTTTTATCTTCCCTTTTTTTCCTGTCTCTCTCTCTCCCTCTTTTTTCTTTTTCTTTTCTTTTTTCTCTCATTTGGGTGGGGAATCCTGAGTGCTCAGAAGCGTTCCAGGGTGCACCTTGACTGCACCACGGTCAATACATCCAGCTACATCTGTCCAGTCATCTCTCACCAAAATGACTAGGAGGAGGAATCCCCAACAGAAGAAAAATACAGAGGATGGGCCTTCTGCAACAGAGCTAACGGCTATCAACATAGACAATATGTCAGAAAGAGAATTCAGGCTAACAATTATCCAGGCAATAGCTAGGTTGGAGAAAGCCATGGATGACCAAACAGAATTGATTAGGGCAGAATTGAAAGCGAGGAGAGGAGGTTCATAATGTTAGGGCAGAGCTGAAGGCCACCAGGGATGAGGTTCACAACGCTCTCAATGAGTTCCAATCTAATCTAAATTCTCTAAAAGCTAGGGTAACTGAGACAGAAGATAGAATTAGTGATCTGGAGGACAAACAAATAGAGAGAAAGGATCAGGAGGAAGCCTGGAACAAACAGCTTAGAAGCCACGAAAACAGAATCAGGGAAATAAATGATGCCATGAAACGTTCCAACGTCAGAATTATTGGAATCCCTGAAGGGGAGGAGAAAGAAAGAAGTCTAGAAGATATAGTGGAACAAATTTTTCATGAAAATTTTCCCAATCTTGCGAATGGAACAAGTGTTCATGTACTAGAAGTAGAAAGGTCCCCCCCCAAGATTATAAATTCAAAAAAAACATCCAGGCACCTCATAGTAAAATTGAGGAATCATAATTGTAGATACAATCTCTTGAAAGCTGCTAGGACAAAGAACCTCCTTACATACAGAGGAAAGCCCATCAGAATAACGTCAGACCTGTCCACAGAGACCTGGCAAGCCAGAAAGGGCTGGCAAGATATATTCAGGGCACTAAATGAGAAGAACATGCAGCCAAGAATACTTTATCCAGCAAGACTGACATTCAAAATGGATGGAGAGATAAAGAGTTTCCAAGACCGGCAAGGCTTGAAAGACTATGCAACCACCAAGCCGACACTGCAGGAAATATTAAGGGGGGTTCTATAAAAGAGGAAAAATCCTAAGAATAGCATTGAACAGAAATATAGAGACAATCGACAGAAAGAAAGACTTCAAAGATAACACAATGTCAATAAAAACGTATCTCTCAATAATCACTCTCAACGTGAATGGCCTAAATGCACCCATAAAACGACACAGGGTTGCAGATTGGATAAAACGACAGGACCCATCCATATGTTGTCTACAAGAGACCCATTTTGAACCTAAAGATACACCCAGACTGAAAGTGAAGGGATGGAGAAGCATCTTTCACGCCAATGGGCCTCAAAAGAAGGCCGGGGTAGCGATTCTCATATCAGATAAATTAGATTTTAAACTAAAGACAGTAGTCAGGGATACTGAAGGACACTACATCATTCTTAAAGGGACTATCCACCAAGATGATCTAACAATTGTAAATATCTATGCCCCCAATATGGGAGCAGCCAATTACATAAGAAAACTATTAATCAAGATAAAGAGTCATATTGATATGAATACATTAATAGTAGGAGATCTTAACACGCCTCTCTCAGAAATAGACAGATCATCGAAGCAGAAAATCAATAAAGAAATAAGAGCATTGAATGACACATTGGACCAGATGGACCTCATAGATATATACAGAACATTCCACCCTAAAACAACAGAATACTCATTCTTCTCAAGTGCACATGGAACCTTCTCCAGAATAGACCACATACTGGGTCACAAATCAGGGCTCAACCGATACCAAAAGACTGAGATGATTCCCTGCATATTCTCAGATCACAATGCTTTGAAACTGGAGCTCAATCACAAGGAAAAGTTCAGAAGGAACTCAAATACCTGGAAGCTAAAGACCACCTTGCTTAAGAATGCTTGGATCAACCAGGAGATCAAAGAAGAACTTAAACAATTTATGGAAACCAATGAGAACGAAGACACTTCACTCCAAAACCTATGGGATACAGCAAAGGCGGTCCTAAGGGGGAAATTCATAGCCATCCAAGCCTCCCTCAAAAAAATTGAAAAATCCAGAATACACCAGCTGTCTCTACACCTTAAAGAACTGGAGAACCAACAACAAATCAAACCAACTCCACACGTAAGAAGGGAAATAATCAAGATTAGAGCAGAGATCAACGAGGTAGAAACCAGAGATACAGTAGAACGTATCAACGAAACTAGAAGCTGGTTTTTTGAAAGAATCAATAAGATCGATAAACCATTGGCCACACTAATCCAAAAGAAAAGAGAGAAAGCCCAAATTAATAAAATTATGAATGAAAAGGGAGAGATCACAACTAACACCAAGGAAGTAGAAACAATCATCAGAAGCTATTATCAACAGTATGCCAATAAGCTAAGCAACCTAGATGAAATGGATGCATTCCTGGAAAACTATAAACTCCCAAAATTGAACCAGGAAGAAATTGACAACCTGAATAGACCGATATCTAGTAACGAGATTGAAGCAGTGATCAAAAACCTCCCAAAAAACAAGAGCCCAGGACCTGACGGATTCCCTGGGGAATTCTATCAAACTTTCAAAGAAGAAATAATACCTATTCTCCTGAAGCTGTTTCAAAAAATTGAAGCAGAAGGAAAACTTCCAGACTCTCTTTATGAAGCCAGCATCACCCTGATCCCCAAACCAGGCAAAGACCCTACCAAAAAGGAGAATTTCAGACCGATATCACTGATGAATATGGATGCTAAGATTCTCAACAAGATCCTAGCAAACAGGATCCAACAGCACATTAAAAAGATTATCCACCATGACCAGGTAGGATTCATCCCTGGGTTACAAGGATGGTTCAACATTCGCAAATCAATCAATGTGATAGAACAAATCAATAAGAGAAGAGAGAAGAACCACATGATCCTCTCCATTGATGCAGAAAAAGCTTTTGACAAAATCCAGCATCCGTTCCTGATTAAAACGCTTCAAAGTATAGGGATAGAGGGAACATTCCTGAACTTCATCAAATCTATCTATGAAAAACCCACAGCAAATATCATCCTCAATGGGAAAAAGCTTGCAGCCTTCCCATTGAGATCAGGAACACGACAAGGATGCCCACTCTCACCACTCTTGTTCAACATAGTATTAGAAGTCCTAGCAACAGCAATCAGACAACAAAGAGAAATAAAAGGTATCCAAATTGGCAAGGAAGAAGTCAAACTCTCTCTCTTCGCAGATGACATGATTCTTTATATGGAAAACCCGAAAGACTCCACCTCCAAACTACTAGAACTCATACAGCAATTCAGTAATGTAGCAGGATACAAAGTCAATGTCCAGAAATCAGTGGCTTTCTTATACACTAACAATGAAAATACAGAAAGGCAAATTAGAGAATCGATTCCATTTACTATAGCACCAAAAACCATAAGATACCTCGGAATAAACCTAACCAAAGAGGTTAAAGATCTGTACTCGAGGAACTACAGAACACTCCTAAAAGAAATTGAAGAAGACACAAAAAGATGGAAGACCATTCCATGCTCTTGGATGGGAAGAATAAACATCGTTAAAATGTCTATACTGCCCAGAGCAATCTATACTTTTAATGCCATTCCAATCAAAATTCCACCAGTATTTTTCAAAGAGCTGGAGCAAATAATACTAAAATTTGTATGGAATCAGAAGAGACCCCGAATTGCTAAGGAAATGTTGAAAAACAAAAATAAAACTGGTGGCATCACGTTACCTGATTTCAAGCTTTACTACAAAGCTGTGATCACCAAGACAGCATGGTACTGGCATAAAAACAGACACATGGACCAGTGGAACAGAGTAGAGAGCCCAGATATGGACCCTCAACTCTATGGTCAAATAATCTTTGACAAAACAGGAAAAAATATCCAGTGGAAAAAAGACAGTCTCTTCAATAAATGGTGCTGGGAAAACTGGACAGCTATATGTAGAAGAATGAAACTTGACCATTCTCTTACACCGTACACAAAGATAAACTCGAAATGGATAAAAGACCTCAACGTGAGACAGGAATCCATCAGAATCCTCGAGGAGAACATAGGGAGTAACCTCTTTGATATCAGCCATAGCAACTTCTTTCAAGATATGTCTCCAAAGGCGAAGGAAATAAAGGCAAAGATGAACTTCTGGGACTTCATCAAGATAAAAAGCTTCTGCACAGCAAAAGAAACAGTCATCAAAACAAAGAGGCAACCCACGGAATGGGAGAAGATATTTGCAAATGACAGTACAGATAAAAGGTTGATATCCAGGATCTATAAAGAACTCCTCAAACTCAACACACACAAAACAGATAATCATATCAAAAAATGGGCAGAAGATATGAACAGACACTTCTCCAATGAAGACATACAAATGGCTACCAGACACATGAAAAAATGTTCATCATCACTAGCCATCAGGGAGATTCAAATCAAAACCACATTGAGATACCACCTTACACCAGTTAGAATGGCCAAAATTAGCAAGACAGGAAACAACGTGTGTTGGAGAGGATGTGGAGAAAGGGGAACCCTCTTACACTGTTGGTGGGAATGCAAACTGGTGCAGCCACTTTGGAGAACAGTGTGGAGATTCCTCAGGAAATTAAAAATAGATCTTCCCTATGACCCTGCAATTGCACTGCTGGGTATTTACCCCAAAGATACAGATGTAGTGAAAAGAAGGGCCATCTGTACCCCAATGTTTATAGCAGCAATGGCCACGGTCGCCAAACTGTGGAAAGAACCAAGATGCCCTTCAACGGATGAATGGATAAGGAAGATGTGGTCCATATACACTATGGAGTATTATGCCTCCATCAGAAAGGACGAATACCCAACTTTTGTAGCAACATGGACAGGACTGGAAGAGATTATGTTGAGTGAAATAAGTCAAACAGAGAAAGTCAAGTATCATATGGTTTCACTTATTTGTGGAGCATAACAAATAATATAGAGGACAAGGGTAGATGGAGAGGAGAAGGGAGTTGAGGGAAATTGGAAGGGGAGGTGAACCATGAGAGACAATGGACTCTGAAAAACAACCTGAGGGTTTTGAAGGGGCGGGGTGGGAGGGTGGGGGAACCAGGTGGTAGGTATTAGGGAGGGCACAGATTGCATGGAGCACTGGGTGTGGTGAAAAAACAATGAATACTGTTACGCTGAAAATAAATAAAAAATTTAAAATTAAAACAAACAAACAAACAAACAAACAAGATAACCAGTGTTAATGAAAATGTGGGAAAACTAGAATCCTTGTGCTTTGCTGGTGGGAATTTAAAATGGTGCAGCCATTGTGGGAAACAGTATGGAGGTTCCTCAAAAAATTAAATGTAGCATTACCATCATGATCCACTAATCCCACTTTGGTGTATATACCTGAAGGAATCGAAAGCAGGGATTTGAATAGCTATTTGTGCACTGATGTTCATAGTAGCAGTATTCACAGTAGCCAAGAGGTGAAAACAACCCGAATGTCCATCAGTAGATGGGTAGATGAACAAATATATGATATATATGTATGATGGAATATTATTCAGCCTCAAAAAGTAATGAAATTCTGTTATGTGTGACAAGATGGATGAACCCTGAACACATTTAGTGAAAGGAGCCGGAGGCAAAAGCACAAATCTTACAGGAGGCACCTAGTCTGGTCAAGTTCATAGAAACAGAAATCAGAATATGGATTATCAGGGGCTGGAGGAAGGGGAGGGGGGAGTATGGGAAATTACTATTTTTTAAATGGGTACAGAGTTTCAGTTTGAGATAAAAAGTTCTGGAGATGGAAAGTTTGAGTGCTGCACAATGATGTGAAGGCAATTAATGCCACTGAACACTTACAAATGTTTAAAATAGTACATTTTATGTTATGAGTATTTTACCACCATAAAAGAAATGAGACAGATGTGCTGGGATACCAGTTCCAAACCTCAATCTCAAGAGACTGTGTTTTTGCTTGTGCTCATGTGCCATTGCTATCACCAGAAGGACACACTTGGACTGGCCTAATGGTCCCAAAAGAGGGTGAAAGAATGGTGGAGAACAGCCAAGTTCACCCCAGCCAAACTCAGTTTAGATCAGCTGAACTTAAGATCAGCAAGAATAAATAATTGCTATTTTAAGCCACTGAATCTTACTATTATTTTATGTAATGTGGTGATAGCTAACTGATACACTTAGGGAGAAGGGATTTCCACAATTCCCCTAGGCCTATGGATTCAAGGCTTGGGGTAGGGCAGAGTTTCTACCTGTGTGCTGATTGCCCACATCTTCTTACTCAGGTACATAGGAGGAGCAGTTTCCCTGCCTGCTCCTGGTAGCATCTGGGCCTCTGTATGTTATGAGGTCCATCGTGATGTCATTATACTCTTGTTCTGAAATAGGAGTAAGAATGGCCTTAGGGAGAAGTGTACAGAAATCAGTGAGCTGAGGATCTCCTGGGAGCAGCAGTATCTAACCCCCTCTAGGACCAAAGGTAGTCTGGAGTCAGATGCTGATTTCATTTTCTAAGAAGAGACAGAAAAACTGCACATTTATTTAGGCAAATAGCATGATTTAAAAAAAAAATGTGGCTTGAAACCAGTATAGCTTTTCAGACTTCCTTAAACAAGCCAATATATGTCTCAATCATATCTGCTTTAAAAAAAAAAAAAAAAGGTGTCATAGACTGTTAAGATGCTGGTTCCAGGAATTTTTCTGTTTGGTCAGTGGGGACAGAGCCTTGGTGAGGCTGACTATATTCTAAATTGATAAATAAGAATCTTGCTATTCCCAAGGAAACATGAGATATTTGGCAAGGAAGTCTCTGATATTTAGCCCTAATCTTCAATTTTCCAACTCCATTAGGACTGATTTTCTGAGAGTTTTTAAGCAGAAAAAGGAGTAGTAACAACCTTAGGCTGTTTTCTATGGCTGATGAAGTTACTTATCTGGGAGCCAGGAATCCTAGTCAGCTAAATAAGAGGTTCATTTGCATAGCAATTTACATTTATAATCCTCCCTCCTTCTTGGAATTAGAGGCCACAGTGAGCAGCCAAGACATCTTTTTGGCCTGTCTGGGTCTTGGGTCTTGGACGTGTTCCAATGGCCTTCCAGCCTGGTGCTCCCAGTGTGAATGAGATGAGGCAGAGTTCCTTCCAAGGGCAGGCATGAGGACTGACATGACGTGAAGTTCTGAAAGCTCAACTTGAGAAAGACTCACAAGGAGGAACAACCAAGATGCATGTCTGAGCAGCGACCTTCCTAGCAATCATGCCTCTATTCTGAAACCTATCAGGGTCAAAATCGGTTTTGCAGAAAGTTTTAGAAAGAAAAGCAATTGGGTTACTTTCAAAAGTACTGACACAGATTCATGACTCCCCAAGAGAACTCTAGAATTTGATAGGGTTCCCTGGTTTCAGTTTTCTAATCTGTGAGGGTATTAGTCAATGTTTTTTTTTTTTTTTTTTTTAAGATTTTATTTATTTATTTGACAGAGAGACAGCAAGAGAGGGAACACAAGCAAGAGGAGTGGGAGAAGGAGAAGCAGGCTTCTCACTGAAGAGGGAGCCTGATGCCCAGCTTGATCCCAGGACCCTGGGATCATGAGCTGAGCAGAAGGCAGACACTTAACGGACTGAGCCACCCAGGCACCCCTAGTCAATGGTTTTGTAGTTGATAATTCCCTTAGGGTCTGTAGAGGTACCTGGGAAGGAGACTCTGAGAGGAAATATGCATAAGGTGGGGGCTTTGGTGCCTCTATTATCATTTTTTTTTCTTTTTTTTTTTTAAGATTTTATTTATTTATTTGACAGACAGAGATCACAAGTAGGCAGAGAGGCAGGCAGAGAGATAGGAGGAAGCAGGCTCCCTGCTGAGTAGAGAGCCTGATGCGGGGCTCGATCCCAGGACCCTGAGATCATGACCTGAGCCGAAAGCAGAGGCTTTAACCCACTGAGCCACCCAGGCACCCCCTCTATTATCATTTTAATCACAAAAGACTATACTTGGCTTCTGCATGAGGAGATTCCATTATTGATAACCACTGAGTTAGATGATCTTTAACGTGCTTTTAAGATTCCTGGACTTCTCAAAATCATCTCAAACTCATCATCCTCATCCCTCTTCTTCCTGTCTGAGGTAGCCAAGTACCAAGGGTAAAATAGACCTATTCAATCTATATTGCTTAGATCAGTGTGCAGTGAAACAACTATGCCAGTGAAAAGCTCATGGAAGAGATATTATATATAAAGGTTATTTAGGATTAAAGTAAACTGGGACCAGGGATAGAGAGTAGGAAGGGGAGGGCAGCCTAGAAGAAGCAGTGTGAGCAAAGGTACAAAGATGAGAAAACCTGTGATGTGGTTAGAAGAAAAGACTAGTTGACTTGGCTAGAACACAGAAAACATAAATGAGGGTGGCATGGTGTGTGAGAGTTGCAGTGGGGAGGATCTTGACAGCCAGAATCTAGTCTCTTGTAAGGTTTCTGAAGAGAGGGAGTGATCTGATCTAGGTTGGCTTTAGAAAGATTATTAAGGTAGTTCTTTGCAAGATGCACTTGCTTGAGAGAAAGAATCTATGGTATCAGTTCAGACGTGGTAAGAAATGAAATATATTTGCAAGGGTAGCTCTGATCGGATGTGAGGAGGAGAGGAATGGAGGCAATGAGGAAAAGCTAATAAGATTGGAACACTAGTGAGACTATTAACAGAAATAGGCAAGTCAGGAAGAGAAGCTATTGCTTATCTGCACTCCTGGAGATAGTTAAGTTTAGTTTTAAGCATACTGACTTTCAAGGTTGTGATGGAACCACAGTATAGAAAAATCCATCAAGATGGCAGAGATAAAAATGGAAGTTAAGTCAGAGATATTTACTAGAGACAAATTTTGGGAACCGATTATATACATTTGTAAGGATGAAGTCTTCAGTGAAAAGAAGTCAAGTCTCAGGACAAAACAGTGGGGGAACTCTAGCATTTAGTGATTGAAGGAGGAAGAAGAGGTATTAAGGAAGTCTACAAAGAAATGGTCTGAGAGATAGGAGGAAAACTGAGAATACTTAATATCATGGAAATCCAGAAAGGAGAGAGATTAAAGAAACTGGCTGTTAGGAAACAAGTGATTGATAAGAATTTGTGTAATGAATGAATAGCCTCATTTGTTTATGAAAATAACTGAATAAATAAACATTTCCCCCACAATGCTCCCACTCCCTTCTCAGGCAATAGGTAAACTCATTCTAATTAATTAATTCTGATTAGTAGAATTAGAAATATAGGTATCTATATGATCAATACATCCCATTCAATGCTATGCACACCCATTTATTGAATTTAAGAGAAAATTTACCTCTGGGTGTTGAATCTTTAGAATTGGACCAACATCCACAACCCAATAACCATGGGTGATTAAGAAGATAAAAAAATTAAAGAGGATGCTTAGGAATGCTTCAAATGTTACAAAACAGGAATGGAGTAGATCTTGATCAGAAAACTCTTTAAACAACCTGACTGGGGATTCTAGCTTCCAGTAATGATGAATAACTTGGTTGGACTAATCTTCCTGCAAATAACAATCATAAAATCTAAAGGACAACAACAACCCCCATTAAACAACTTTTTGAAAGCCCTGAAGAGTGACCAAAAGCAGTGACAGAAACAGGAGGGGAGTGTGCCCTAGAAACTTGGCAACTGCAACAAGTGTGATTTGCCGGCTTGTAGCTTTCTACCAGAGGAAATTCCTCAAAGCCCATGTGGGTCAGGGAGGTGGCTTGAGATGTCAGAGGACAGGGTCTGGGAGCTGTTATAACAGCTGAAAAGTTAAGGGAGAAAAGCCTGGAAGAGCCATGGGGGGATAAACCTCAAAATCTACATAAATCCTGGCCAAATTATTTGACAAAACCTAGGGGACCCAGCAAAAGAACAGCAGGTAGAAGCTGAAAGAACAGACTAGAAAATTCATTTAGTTTTCATTGCAGGGAAGACAGAGGTTGGGCTTTGAGTCCAGCTAAGTTAACTGTCCAGGAGAACAAGAATAAAACACTCTCTTAGGAAACATAACAGAATTCAGAGTCTCTACAATATCTTACAGCCTTGAGATCATGACTTGAGCCAAAATCAAAAGTCAGACACTTAACTGACTGAGCCACCCAAGTGTCCCTCTATGCTTTTTCTATGAGGGTTTAAGAAATTTAAAAAAATTTGCTGTTCCAGCCTGTTACTGTCAGATATTTCCTCAAATGCCTTATATTCTGTTCAACTTAGAAGTTCCTACTGGTAGGTTCACCTTCATTCATTTAGCCCTGTTGAAGTCAGAGATCCTTTTCATTTGTATTTCTGTCACCCTCGATTCCACCAACTTTAGTTCAGTTGCTCTGTATGGCAGAAACTGTTAGTGATCCTATCATAATGGTCCTCTCCTCCTTGGAGTGAAAGAACTCCTGAATTTTAGTAAGGTATATAGCTGCCTGTAATAGAGTCGTCTCCCATACCCCCCCTGCAATAAGGCATAGGACATATGATTGTATTCAGTGAAACGAGAGGGAAAGTGATGTGTATACTGCCTGGGATATGCTTTTAAAGGAAAGAACTTGCTCTTGTCCCCTTTCCTCCATCCTGTTATTGAGAACATGTATGTAGAAAAATCCATCTTGGTCTAGGTGGATAAGGGCAATACTCCAGGATGTCAGAGTGATAGGACTTTCAAAATATTTTTGCCTGGGTCCCTGCATGACATGGTAGGTTGTCAGGCCATGCTTCGAATACCTTCCTCTGGGCTGCTCGGTGAGACAGAAATACGATCTTATCCTGTTGACTGCCATTTTGGGTCTTCGTTTTTGGTTGTTGAATGTTTATCCTAACTATGACAGTCCTAAATATTCTTTCCTTACTGAGACAGTGTCCTGCTGTACAGGTTATTGCCTTTTCCTTCCCATCTGTCTAGGGACCAGAGAGGATGTACTTCTAGGAAGTGTAACTGATCATCTTGAATATGCCATTAGGACAGTCTGCTTTCAGCAGTAAAAGGAAAGTAAAGACTGAAATAAACTAATTACAACTAAAGCAAATGAACAAACTTACTGGCCATCTGCCTTTTCTATCACTAAACCATCTTTCAGTGCTTTGAACTGAATACATATCTCATTCTCCTTAAGCACTTACTTTGTATCCTGAAGTGGTATCCACCTCTGCACACAGGCAGTGCAGCCCTCCATGCTTTTATGTACATATTTATGTGCATGTCTCTATGTGTACACAGTGGTCTCTGAGGTTTGCCCACCGCAATAGTCAAAATAAGAAATCTAACAAGAATTCCCACAGTGTATGTTCCCAGTGAATAATTATCCATGTTTCACCGCTAATGAGAAAACCTGGCTTGTAACCAGCGTTCCTTTCTGTCACGGACATTTCTCATTTGTTAAAGTAAAAGAAGTATCAATCATTTTTTTTGAAGGTGAGCGATTTCTCTGTGTGCCATTTACAAGGACACCAAAACCATGAGCTAACGTGTTCCACACCTCCAGAGAGACCAAATGATGAACCGCTCCCCTGCCCCCTCTGCTTTAGGGAGGATGGTAACCACATCTCATGTGGGGGCTAACATCTCCTTTTCTGTTTCCCTCCCAGCTATGTGAATGTGGACCATCTCCATCCTCCCAACTTCAATGCCTACCCCAGGAAGCAGTCATTCAGCAGAGAATGACAGTGCTCTTCCCTCAGACCTCAGTTATGACAGATCTTGGGTTGGCTAGGTGTCTGAGGAGGAAGCAGTGCTTGGGAAGGCTGCCTAGCTAATGAGAGTTCTGGCAGCAGAAAGCCTCTCTCTATCAATCCTTTGTAACCAGTGAAAGAAATTATTGCCTGTAGGCTTCCATTCCTAGGTTTACTGTGGCTCCAGACTGAGCCAAAGCCAGGTGTGATTCATACACGTGTGAGGGTTTTTTCCTATTTTTTTTTAACACATTAACTGTAGAATAATAAAAGTTTAGAATGAGGGAGATGTGCAAAAATAAGAAAGTCAAATTAAATATGAAATTGCACCCATTGGGAGTTGTTTTGGCCATAACCTGCCACTAGTTGACATCCCTGATTAAATCAAACTGACCTCACTGACATTCTTCATCTCTGTGTGTTTCACATTGGTTTCTGTAATGAAAGTAGCTTCACTCAAGAAAACACGCTGAATCAACAGATCAGGGAAATGTGGTGGGGAGAAAACTGGGAGGACTGGTGGTCCTGGCTTCTAATTCCTTGCACCCTTCGGAAGATGCTGGTTTACCTTAAAGATGGTGAGATAGGGCTGCCTTTGGGGCACCTGTCTAAAAAAAAGCTCTGAACTCATGATGGTCATTCTTTAGTGGGTATTTTTGTTGAACCGAAGGGCTAAATATCAGCAGGATCTCTGGTCTGCTGAGAAAGAGGCAAGTGGTTTGATTTATGGGCTTCTTTGTAGGTTAGATCAAGCCAACACAGGCATTCCTTAGCAGCTCATTGCCTGAGGGAACCACACATCCAGAGTGGAATTCCATGAGCTTGTAGCTTTCATGAGAATAAGACAAGAGTTCAGGGTGCATCTTCTCCCTTCTCTCCTCCCTTTCCAGCCAAATAACTCAGGAAAAGGCATCTGAGCTGGAGAAACCAATTATAAAGAGCAAAAAATGGAAATAGACTGAAAGAGCCCAGAAGGAAGAATGGTTTGAAAATGGGGGTCCACGATCTGAAAGAGGAGGAGAAAAAAGTAGTGCTCTGGAGGGTTTCACTTATTGAACTGCTATCTCAAGGAAAGGAAAGCCGTGGCAGTTTAGGACGTGCTGTGTAAAAATATTAAAGACGTGGCATTCTTACTTCATGAGCTGGCTCCAGGCCTGTCAGCATTTCCATTATAATCCTGTATTTTTCACGGAGTTAAAACTTACTATAAAAATGATGTGTGCTGGGATGAAACTTGGCACTTGGTGTAGTCAGTCTGGGAGTCCTTTCCTTAATTTAATTTTACAAAACTGGAAAACACTCAGCCATTTACATTTATGGAGGGATCTCCATGCTGCGCGTGGTGTATACAGTGTGTATTGGCCTCACTCTCCGGCCATGGGGTGATGGATGAGAGCAGGGAGTCTGCCCCATTGCCTTTTCTGGCTGGTCCCCCTTTCGGGTTTGCTGTCCCCTTGACTTTGAGGAATGGTCTCTAAGGCAGCATGGGACGGGTGGGAACTGGCGCTAGGCAGCAGGCTGAGAGACATGATTAATTCATATCGGAAAAAACTCTGTTCCTACTCCCCATTTGTCAGCTGGACCCCAGAAGGCTGTGGGAGAAGACACACAACTTTAATTTTCACTCCCGATTTTTGGGACCTCCCAATAAGCTGGTCAAATAACCAGGCCAAGACTATTCCCATGTACATGTGCCCAAAGAAAACTAACTTTAAAACATTCCTGGAAAGAAGGAACTATACAAGCCCATTTTCCATTCCCCAAATGTCTCTTTACCCCTAGGGCAAGCTTTGGGTTTCCACTGGCAGGGGGTATGCTAATGTCTCCATGCTCCTGGGCATCTGGTAGAAGAACTTGATATATTTCTCAGCATGAAAAGTAGCTCTATCCAGATTTATGACTTGATTAAAGCCTTGCCTTCTCCAAAGTGGTTTGGTTATTGCTTGGCTACTGCCCTCATCCATAACCTTAGAATCTGATTATTCTCTTACAGGTAAGGAAGGTGAATGGCACTTAGGATGTCCATACATACGGTGTCTCGGCCGTGAACACAGAATTGCATTGTCTGATTTAGAGCTTGGCAGTGCTGAACAACATGCTTATCTGGGGCTGACTGCACTACCTGGGGCCATGGGGGTGGGGGGGAGGCGGGGGCTCTCAGAAACTGGTCCAATTTCTTTAAACTCACGGTAGTGTTGACGGGGATTGAAACTATCTCAAGTGGATAATACACAGAGTTCCCACGTGTCTCTCTCTGCCAGCAGGCTCTTGGCATAAAACGCACCTTTAAAAACACATCAGCATTTTTTCAAAGTTTCAAATTTCTGGGTTTATAAGTCCCCGGTTGACTCTACCCTCAGGCTGCTGGCAGGTGCTACCCGGCCCGCAGGAGGAGAGACTGGGGTGACCCCGGAGGAGGCCTGGCTGGAGGCTGTCTGGAGCAGAGGAAGGGAGTTTCAGCCCACTGATGAGATGGCCTTTTAATGAACCCCAGAATGTGGCTCCTGCTTGGGCCATACCATACTTCTGAGCAGGGTCCCAAGTCAGAGCTCCCCTCTCTGTGTAGGTTTCAAGGTTACACCTACCAAGTCCAGATTCTGGGAGGAATGGGGCTGATGTTGCACGTTTGGTCCAAAAGGGGACAGTATTTCAGGGCTTTCAAGAAGTGCTCTGTAAGAATCAAGGCGCTACCTGCTGTGAGAAAGAAGAGGCAGTTCCAGCCTCTCTGAATATTCTTGTCCCTTGAGGAATACAGCTGTCCTCACGCCCTCCCTCAGGCCAATGGACAGGCCAGCTAGAAAACATCCAGATTAGGGAAAATAAAACCAAAAAACACAAAAGCCAGCAGCAGCTCAGCGCCAACATGCCTTCATGAACTCAGCGTAGGTTTGGCTCGTGTAAGGGCCAGAGCGTTTGCAAAATAAATAAAAACCCACACACGCCAAAAAAAAAAAAAAAGGAGCCTCCACTCAGCCCGGTACACACCCCATGTCAGCTCTCCTCTGCTGAACCACAGCCACGGACAGCCGTGGATGTGAAGAATGGCTGATATTCATAGCAGGTATCCTCCAAGGCCTGACTGGGGCAGGCCACAGGGTTCAGCGGGCGCTGGGGGTGGAGCTGCTGGGGGAGTGCGAGCACCTTGCCTGAATTTATTATTCCCATAGAAGCCTCCTGGGTCTTGAGGCTCCAGAAACTCCTCAAATTGTAAAGAAAATAATAAACAATCTGGGTAAGGTGAATGGGGGGGGTGTTTAGCAGGGGAGCTCAGTCGGGGCCGGGAGCCACAGGGAGGGGAGGGGTCGGCGCTGTGTTTGCACGGACGCCGCTGGCTCGCTCTGCTCGTGTCGTGACATGTTCTGGCGGGTGAGGTCTGGCCTTTGGCAGCCAGACCGGAAGAATATGTCGTTTGTGAAGGGCCCATAAGTAGAGATGTCCTAGGTGGAGGAGGTCGGACACCTACAACCCAGGCTGGAAAGGCCATCACGGTAATGGGACATGGATCTGAAGAGCAGAGAGGGGCTATCCAAATAGCCCGTCTTTGTCTTGCAACATGCATTTCTGGGACTGATTTGTTTTGGATTCTAATACTTGCTGTATTTGATTCTCATATCTGGCTACAGAGTCCAGAGGCTCCCTTGGAACACTCAGTGGGCTCCCTGACGGCTTACGGGAGAGGTGGCAGGTTCAGATCCTCGGGTCCAATTCTGACCTTGGACAGAATCACCTGGACTTAAGAGTCCCTAAAGCCAATCCACTCCTCTTAGGAAACTGGGGATTCCAGACAAGCTAGCACTGGGTGAGGCAGAGTACATGCCGCTTTTCCGGGAACAGATAACTTCTTCATTGAATTTGTTCTTTATGGGCTTTCCCATTCTCAAAGCACTCATATCAGGGGAAAGTAGGGAGATGCATTTTGAAACAGGGCTGTTTACCTAATCTCTGTATAACTGATGGATGTGAGAGCTAATGTTTCCACTGTGTTTCTGAAAGCCATTTCAAGGACAGCAGAGAGAGGAAAGGCTAAAAGTCCGGGCTTGGGCAGAGCAAAAACATGCAGTGTGGGGACAAGTTATGCCTATTATTCAATAACCTCACAGGGCACCTACACTCCTCATTAAAATATACAATTAACATTCTGCTAAAGTTTTGTTTCTAGATCTTTCTAAAAGACTAAGGCTGGGAGGTACCAGGAAATGGGGAAGGAATTAACTTTTCCTACCATAATGAGACTTTTTTTCTCCTAAAATGCATTTTTGGATTACAATTTTGCAGGGATGAGATGAAAGAAAAGTGTTTCCAGGAAGGTGCTCATATATTGCTACTTCTTTGTCAAAATAATTTCTTAAAAACTAAGCAGAAGAAAGCTTTGTTGTCATTTTTGATAAAAAAGTCCAGAGCAAGAGCTGGCAATTGTTTATTTATTTATTTATTTTTTGTAAAAGGCCACATAATAAATATTTTGGACTTTGTGGGTCATATGGTCTCTGTCACAACTGCTCAAGTCTGCCATTATAACTTGAAAGCAGCTACAGACAATATATCAATGAAAAGAGAATGAAATGAGTGTGGCTATTCCCAGCTAAAACCTTATTTACAAAGAGGTGGTAGTCTAGTCTTCGTCTGAGGGCCAACCCTGGTCTAGGGTATGAGATCATTAGAGTTTCTGAACACTAAGAACATACAGTGTAGTAAAACCATGAAACAAATGCCCATGCAAGATGTATTTTTACCTCCAAAGGCAATAGCCATTTTCAGAAGAGAAGAAAGATGAATTCAATACCTTCTTTGCTAATAGACTCAATTTGTTGTTTTAAAAACATCTAGTGATAATTCATGATAAATTAGAAATCCAGAAAACTATTAAGAATAAAACAATCCTAATCACTATGAACATTGTTCCTTCTAATCATACATGTGCACATATATTTCTGGATAAGTTGATAAATCTTAGTCTCACCAATGAATATATAGGTCTACATCATTCTTTTAAATTGCTGCTTAAGATTCTGTATGTGAATGCATCAGAACTTTTATTTAATCAAATCTCTATTTACAGATAATTATGTTATCTTTAATTTTTCACTAATATAAACTACATTGTAACTTTCCTAGTATATATAATCTTTGTATCCAGATATCTTCTTAGGTTACATTACTGAGGTGGCATTGCTGGATCAATAAGCATCATTTAAAAATATTGGTCTGCATTGCCAAATTGTCCCCCCCAGAAATGGTAGACTAATTTATGTTTTGGGCAACAATGCATGACAGTACATGTCAACTGATTCTTGCATATTGTGGTTGGTAGGCAGAATAATGGTCTCCCTAAAGATAACCACATACTAATCCCTGAAACCTATGAATATGTTACTTTGCATGGCAAATAGACTTTTCTAGATAAGAAGGGATCTTGAGATGGAAGATTATCCTAGATTATCCAGGTGGGCACAATGTAATCATAAGAGTCCTTACAATGGGAAAGGCAGAGGGTCAAAGTCAGAGATTGAAGAAGTTGCTAGATGTTGGCCATGCAGAAGGAAGAAAGGCTAAGAGATGTAGGTAGCTTCTAGGTGCTGGAATGGGCAAGGAAGTGGATTTCCCCCCAGAGACTCCAGAAGGACCATAGTTTGGATGACCTTGATTTTAGCCCCAAAAAGACCCATTTCAGACTTCTCACTTCTACATCCATAAGAGAATAAATTTATGCTGTTTCAAGTCCCTAAATTTGTGGAAATCTGTTACAGCAAATACAGATTTTTGTAAATGTTTTTCATCTTTATCAGTCTCATCCAATAAATATTATCTGATTCTTATTTGCATTCCTTTATTAGTAGGATTGAATCTGTTTTTGAGTTTTTAATGTATAGCAAGTTGTTAATGTTGCTGGCTCATGGATCTCTTTGGGAATCTGAAGAAAGTTGTGGGTTCTTGCACCCGAGAAAAGTACATTTACTCATACGCTAGGGAGCTTACAGCCTCAAAGTACAAGGGTCCCAAGTTAAGAGCTCCTAAAAAGGGAAGGAAAGGAAAGGAAAAAGGAAGAAAGGAAGAAAGAAAGAAAGAAAAGAGCTCCTGTGTTAGACAGCAGGGCTGGAAAGGGTACCAATGATAGATAGCACTGTCTTATTCAAAGTCAGAAACCTAAAACGTGCCAGCACTCCCTGACTACATAAAACTTGATGTTGTAAAAAGTACCTGGCTTAGAGGGGAATAATCAGTGATCTGGCCAAGCAGATCCTTCCTGCAACACAGAATACAAAGACCGGATACTGTCCAGAGCCCACTTTTGTTCTCTACCTGTTTCACCCTCTAGCTTCTAAACCTGGAAGCAATTTGGTTTCTGTTCAGAAATTCTTAACACCAGCTATTTCTCTCCCCTTTCTCTTCTTTTCATAAACAATTCAGTCTAAAACCCAACAGGTGAAGCCAAAGGCAGCAGCGTTCATAGGTGGTGGCGGGGGGGAGGGTGGAATAGAGAAGGGGTTTGGGGAGGGTAGTAGTCATGGTAGACCAGAGCGGGGTGCTGGGTCTGAGCAGGGTGAAGAGGGTGGTGATGGCTTGGTGAGAGGTATCAGAACCTGAGGGGGGCGGGTAGAGACAACAGTGATAGGAGCTTAGTTATATTGAAAGGGTTTGATTAAATAAATAAATGTATTAAGGATAGTGGGAGCCAGGTTTGCAATAATTGCAAATACTGAAAAGGTGAAAAAGAGAATAAATCCTGTGATGTTGGATAATGATTGGAGATGCGAGGGAGGACTCATGGATCCCAGTGTATAGATACAGAAATACATCAAGTGTGTCTGGCTATGTGTGTATGTATATATGTATAGAGAAATAGAAAGTCTTTATTTCTCTGCACTGAGAGGGACTGAGAGCAGTGACACTCCAATAGCAACATCCAGACCCAGTACAGAGATCTTGGTTTCTCAATACTATTCTCCAAGACAAAGTTCAAGGCGAGCCAGAGAGTAATGAAGTTATCAAAGATTCATATGGACATATCAAACGGCACAGGAGCTACCTTAAAGGGGCTCTAGTGGATGACTTTGGGAAATTTCTTACATCAAAATAAAAGAGGAAAGCAAGAGCCCATTCAACAAGATAGGAATCTCTGAGTCCACACAGATATAAGTAAGTCAATGAATAAATCGAAAGTTAAATGAGGAGTGGAATATTTACCATATCTCAAAGCATCTCTTCTCAAAATACATACTATAAGGGGAAAAAAGGAAGAGTTTAGAATGAAAAAGCCTGGCAGATACAATCTTAATCAAGTGATTGGAATTAACATCAACTGCAATGGTACAATGGCAATCACGAGCACGTGAGTAGGTGTGAGGAGAAGAGTCCAGCATTATTTCTGTGATGTATCGGCCTGTGATGCCTAAGTTGAATCTAATCTTGAGGAAACCTGAGACACATCTGAATTGAGGAACATATTTTAAAATAACAGGCCCGTAATCATCAAAACGGTTAAGGTCATAAAAGTCAAGGAAGCCAGAGGAGTGGTTCCAGATTGAAGAAGAGTGAACAGACATGAAAGCTAAATGCGGGGTAGGATTCTGGGATGGATTCTTTTGCTATTCAGGACATTCTCAGGGCAACTGGCACAACTTGAAGGAAATGCACACTGGGTGATGGGCTTTTGTGTTGTCAGCTCATTTGGATCAGGGAGAAAAAGTTCTTTGTATTATACTTCCAACTTTTTTTGTAAAATTGAGATTATGTCAAAATAATAGTATGGTAATGAAAAAAGCAATTCTTATACCAAATCAAGAAATAAAACATGTGTGAGAGAAAACCCTTCTCCATCTGCCAAGACCTCAGGATTTGGAGGATTGTGGGATTGATAAACATGAGCACCCAAAGCAGAAAAATTGCTGATAGCTCAGAACATGAGGTCTCTGGGGCTTCATTTCACGTATGTTTACTCAGATTTTAAGTATTTTTAAAGATCTGAGAAAAAAAAATCATCAGCAGGACTTGAGTAAAACACAGTTATTATGTTCCAGGCTTTGATTTGTCTGTAGTGTTTAATGGCCCAAATAGACATTTTCAAAGGGGATTTTGTGAGATTCTGCCTCATAAAAGAGAAGAAACTGAAGCAAATTTTGGAAAGAGGGGAGAGAAGAAGGGACAATCCTTCAAAAGTCATGGGACAGGATGTTTTTTGGTTTATTAAATTAAAAGCTTATATTTAGAGCTCTGTAAAGACTTCTTAACAAAAGTTTCGTTTTACCTTCACTTTCGCTTTTTATAATATTTTCTCTCTCATAACTATACCATTTTGCGAACGATTTCAGTGTGCTTCAAAGAAATATCTTTGCCCAGATCTCGAGGCCCTCTCTATGTCCCTGACATGCCTTCAGAGCTAACTGTGATGAGTCACTCCCTGAATTGTGGCTTTGAGCGAGGATCTGAGATGCCGCAAAAGTTCATTAAAGTCGAGAACAGCGGGATTACGAGGAAAAGAATTAAGAGGCGGCGCAGTCTTTACTGTTCATATAGGAACACTGTGGCCATTTTCTTCTGGGCCTAAGTTCTTTTTCTGGCCTCAGGAAGCTGGCAGGACAACAGACAGGCGTGTGCTGGCTTATCTCTCTTGATACCGTTTCAAAGAGTCACACGTTAGATACAACGGTCCCTGCCGCGTTCCAGAAAGGGCCTTGAATGAGTTTTGGGTCTTATCTCCTGGCAACAAAAGTTACAGGGAGCTCATTATTTCTGAGCAGGCACTGCCAACAGAGAAATGGAGACTTCCATAATCATAATGGAGTTTCACATAAAAAGGTTCTTGACAGAATGATGTTTTTGGAATGAAACTTGTCTTTCTACATACCTTTCAGAGATAAAGTACTCAAGGTGAACGATGAAAGAGAGTTTGAACTTTTAAACAGATACAGACATATTACTAGCTTATGTTTCTAGAATAAGAGTACAATTATTATTATCATCATTTTTTTCCTTTGGACTGAACCTACCGTTGGTCTAATCTACTTTCTAAGATTTGCTCCGACAGGCTATAGCAGCTAGGGAACAGCAGATAGTCAACAAAATCCTTTTTAAAAGCTGGATAGGTTTTCAGGGATGGTACAGATCTTCTTCTGTTTTTAGGAATGTTACTTGCGACCCTGGCATGGGGATATGCTGGCAAAATGTCCTTCCTAGGATGCTCATGAAAACATTGAAACAAAATCAAAACCCAGCTGTACCAATGTGTACCCCACTGGGATTTTAAGGGAGCTGAAATGGGATTCCAGCTCACTGCCCGGCTCCCCTTTCTACTAGCAAAAGGGAGGGGGTTCTCCCAAGTTGTTTGTCCTATGTATCCATAGAATGGGAGACCCAGACTTTAAGCTGAGTCAAGATGTGTAATTCTTGGCACATAGTCGAGTTATAAGAAATATTTGTGGAATGAAGCTAAGTTTCCAGTCCAGATTTTATTCATTTATTCTTGAATAGTTAATATGCGCCCTTGATTCAAATTTAAAGGGTGACTACCTGGAATGCTGTGAAATTTTCCCTCTCATCCCCCTCCTGCCTCTTCCCCAGCTACCTTGTTACTCTCCTCACAGGGAACCAGCATTCCTAGTTCTTGCAAGCCTGGAAAGTTTTTTTTGACATAAAAAAGGATATTAAAACTGATGCCCTGAAGAAAACTGTACCTTCTTCTTCTTTTTGTTTTCCTTTCACAAGCAAAGGACAATTAAATGGGCTGCCTTTAAAAACAAAAAACAAAAAACAACCCCAACCCCAAACCTCTAGGAACCTTAAGGCTTAAGGAAGCCCTCAAATTATAATGTCAAGGCCAACATCCATGGGCAAAATTGAGAAGTTAAGGAGTGTGTGTGTGTGCGTGTGTGTGTATGTGTGTTTTAGGAATGACTCCCTATCCAGGAGACAAAAAGGCAGCATAAAGCAGAAGGTAGGTGGTAGTTCTGCTTCACAAAAGAGAGAAGAAACTGAAGTGAATTCTGGTAAGAGGTTAAACAACCTTGATTTCCATAATATTTGCCAAACTCAGCTTTTCCAAACTTTTCTTGAACACAGCATGAATAACACATGAAAAGACAAGAGACTGTAAACCTCTACCCATGGAAATGATGTGGGAAACAGAGACAGAAGAAAAGTTATTAAGTTTCCTTACCCACCGACAAGCCCTTGAAACAGGCAGAGTGACATTCCTCTAGGGACTCAACTACCTCCACCTTAAGGCTTTGCTAAGGACAAAGTGCAATCCTAGCCCGACCAGCCCCTACCCCCAACCTGGATCCCCTTAGTCTACTTTAACAATTCCTTTGAAAACTTCCATTATCTCTAAACCCTCTAAGATACTGTTGACAATCATTCCCACTGACATACATCTGGAGGGTCTCATAACAAAGGTTTTATTACCGGTAATGAATAACCTTATTCCCAACAATAGCTAGCTCCTCAAGATCCCGGAAACCTTGCTTCCAAAATTCCTTAGAGACTTATGCCATCCCTGACCCCCTCCTAACTGCAAGCATATAATGGACCACTCCTCACAGCCCCAGGGGCAGCAGCTCTTTCTGCCCATGGATCCTGTCCCCATGCTTTAAAAAACCAACATTGTGCACCAAAGATGTCTCAAGAATTCTTTCTTGGTCATCCCCTCCGGACCTCGCCCCACTGAACCTCACTTATATTCTAAAACTTCATCAGAAATAGGTGACTGATTTGAAACAAGATCCTGAGTTTTGATTCCATTCCATTCTGTTTGTACAGAAAAACAAGGGAATCCAGCCATCTGGACTCCATGGGCCAAGCAGGACTGTGGAACAGCGCCTTGTCCTCTGCTCTCATGAGGCAAGCCTAGCCAACACCTGTGTTCCTTTCTTGGCCTGTCTAATCCCATATAGTCTCCATGGTGCTGCTCAGGTCCTACTTCCCTATGAAGTCAACTCAGGTGCTGTGAGTCATCCGTATTTTATGAGAACTCTCTTCAGGAGAGTCAGCATCCTCTCCCAAAGTCCCTTAAAGAAAAAAACAATGCAATCTACACTTCAGTATGCAGCAAAGAGGAACAAGTAAGCAAACTGCTCTTGGCTGGAAGCAAGGGCTTCATAAGTGATCCAGATCTCCCCTGAGAATGTGCTTTCTCCTGGGAGTCCTAAAAATCCTACCTTTACCACAACCCTTATATCTAGCCCAGGATCAGGGAGGTGACTAAGTTTTAGAGAGTACTTTAGAGTTTACAGAATGTTTTTACATATTCCATTTCATTTGACTCTCAAATCAGTCCCGAGAGATGGGTTAGCCACCCGTTTTACTCAGGAGAAAGGAAGACTCAAAGAGGTTATGTGATTTGACCATTGTTTAAGTCCTATGCCAAAGTTCATGCCTTTTTCACCCTTTTGGTTCCGTAGTGGGCAAAAGCCTTTCTCTTTTCCTTGCTTAACTTATCGGAGAGGTTGAAATTGTCATAGGGAACTTGACTAAAAAGAATGTTAATTGGCAAATATATAAAGGAAGTATGAATAGCATAAAATGGGTCAGTTAGTGAAAAGGTAGGTTAACCCTGTGTTCAGGATCTGGGCTCCAAGGGCATTTGTTCCTCTTTTCCAGCTTTCTTGAGATATAATTGCCATATACATTGTGAAAGTTTAAGGTGTACAATGTGTTGATTTGACACTTTTTTTTTTAAATTTGACACCCTTATTTATGGCAAAATGATTACCACCATTGCTAACACCTCCATCTCCTCACATAATTACCATTTTTGTTTTGTGGAAGACCTGTTAAGATTTATTCTCTTAGCAACTTGCACATACATAATGCAGTATCCCCAGGGCATCCTTAAGTTTCCTGGTTCCACTTCGAGAAGGGGAGAGCCAGGGCAAGAGCATGTATTGCCAAGATAGTAATGACTAGCATTAGCTGAGCATTTACTGTGTGCCAAAGCTCCATTCTAAGCACTCCATATGTGTTACCTCATTGACTTCTTTCAAAATCCCTGGAGGTATATGCAGTTATTATCTCCACTTTACAGTGAAAAGCAGAGAGAACTTCCAGAAATTGCTCAGGGTCATACAGCTGTTACCATGCAGCTGAGCCAGGCTTTCTGACTCCAGAGTCTGTGCTCTGAACCACTGTGCTGTGCAAACTCTAATGTGCACATGAAGGGTCCCAACAGAGAGCACAGACTTAGATGAAGAGATGGGAACAGAACTTTCAGGAGAGAACTGAAACCTTGGTCTTTCATTATAAATCCAACAGAGCTGCCTTTCAGTACTCTTTTTATTCTTCCCCCTCATCAACTTGTACTGCTTTCTTGCTCTTCTTTCTGTGTCGATGTCTTCTAACTTGATAAGTTCCTTGATATCAGGGGGCACATATACCATGCTTCTCAGTTCCTACCCAACACCTGGCATAGAATGAACCCCTCAATAAGGCTCCTGTCTCCAGAATGATTTTTTAGCCAGTTGTTTACACTCAAAATGGCAGCAAGTTCTGGTCCTATAGGGAAGAACTTGTGCCAGATGCCACAATGAGGAAGAGCATAGACTTCTTGGTTCATAGAGTAAACAGGTAAGTGAGGGATGGAGGCAGGAAATTAACATCGATTAGCCTCCACTTTGTGCCAAGCACTGAACTGGGCAGGTTGCATATGACATCTCATTTAGTATAATTAATTCTGCAAGATGGGATTATTGTTATGGTCCGAATGTTAGTTTCCCCCTCCACTCCCTGCCTACCAGATTCATATGCTGAGATCCTAATGCTTAGTGTGATGGTATTAGGATGTAGGACCCTTGGGAGGTGTAGAGATCATAAGGTCATGGAAAGGCTAGCATTCTTATAAAAGTGACCCCACAGAAATCCCTAGCCCTTTCCACATTGTGAGGACACAGCAAGAAGGTGCTAACTATGAAACAGGAAGAGGACCTAACCCAGAATATGACGGTGTAGACACCATGAACCTAGCCTTCCTCTTTCCAGAACTATGAGAAATACATTTCTGTGGTTGATAAGTCACCCACTCCATAGGGTTTGATAGTAGCCCAAATGGACAAAGATAAATTATTTATAAATGGGGAAGCAGATATTGAGGATTTAGAAGCAGGTCTTCTAGCTGAGGTACTAGCACTGTCCTCTCCATTGCACAACTGAGGCAGGGGCCTCAGGTCACGGTTGCATCTTCCCTTCTACCATAGGCCTCCTGGCCCTGGGACAACCATGAAACTACTTCTAGCACCACACAAACACAAGAACGCAAGGCACCAGAGTTGGTATTTTCAAAAGCCAGTTCAGGGTTGGGGAAGGATTTATTAGGTAAAGTGTAGAGTTCCTCATTTTCCCACTGATGGACTTTTAATACCTGTCTATTTCTGGGACATCCAACTCATTCACGTCATTCCCGTTAAACATGGTGGTGAGGGCAGGCGGGCCTGGGAATCGTGTCCCTGTGCCAGGAAAGGGCAGGGGCAAGTGTAAGTTTCTCAAGGTCCCCATTTCCTGACTACTTGGAGTCTTAAAATAAGCTCATGCCTAGATGCTTGCTGTGGCTTGGAACGGTGGCTAGGCACGGAGATTTATTGCCTCGCTTTCTGTGTCCAACTATTTTAAGTGTCACTTATGCTCTGGTGTCTTTTTAAATTTATGGATGTTCACTCCAATCTAAAGAACCACAGCCCTCCTTCCTGTGGCTTCCTCATAAATGCCCGCTGAAATCCTGATTTAGTTTTATAGTATATGGGCTATAGAACTTCCTGCAGTAACCATGGGGTCTCTCTTCTCTCCTTTGGATTTTATGAAAAAGAAAAGACAAAAGTGCATAAGCGTGTGCCATAAACCACCACCAAATACTGACCTTTCTTCTTAATAGCAAAGCATATTCTTTTTGTGGGCAAAGCTATAGGAAATCAAAAGCGTTTTTCTTGTGACATAAAACCTCAGGCTTTCAATATAAATGAGGAAACAGATGCCAACTCATGTCTCTTCAAAAAAGGTCAGGATAAATTTCTCTTCTTTCCCCCTCTCTTATCAAGTAGGCTAGCCCTCTCCTATTTATTATTATTGTTATTATTTTTTTTTGTGCCATTTTTCTGCATCACTTTTCTTGCCATGTCTGTAATTTCTGATGGGATGGGCCCCCATGGTGGATTAGTTTTTACCCAACAGTTGGCCATCAGAACTTGCAGTTCCCACAACTATCTTTAGAGAGGAAGCAGTGATGATCTTTGTCTTCCAAACAATCAGATGAAAAAGTGGCTTCCCAACAGGTGTGGCCTTGGGTACTGACTGACCTTTACTGTGTGAATTGCCTCCTAATGGGATGCAGGAAGAGCTCGATCCAATCTGCAGCAGAATAGTCAGGAAGTGCACAGGGTGGGGTGAGGGTGGAAGTATGTGGGACAGATGATAAAGTTATAGGAGAAATGAGTTGGAAATGACTCAAGACGCTTTCTAAGCCAAGGTCCTGCTAGTTAATCCTGTTTTAAATCACTTGAGAGTATTTATTTTTTGGAGCGAGAATGTGGGTATGCACTCATTCGAGCAGGGGAGGGGCACAGAATCTTCAGCAGGCTCCACGTTCAGCAGGGAGCCCGACATGTGGCTCAATCTTAACACCCCGAGATCATGACCTGAGCTGACATCAAGAGTCGGACGCCTAACCAGCTGAGCCACCCAGGTGCCCTTCATCTGACAATATTTATGCAGCCCCTTTTCTCCCCAGGACCTAAAATCTAGTTGGGAGACATGACATAGATGGGAGATAACTTCAATAATACAAACTGTGGTCTGCTCAGTGGTCCTCTCAGCAGTCCAGAGCAAGGGTTGATTACCTATGGCCCGAGCACCAGACCCAGCCTTGTTTCCGTAAATGAAGTGTTACAGGACCACGGCTCCACCCTTCTGTCTCTTATTGTCCACGGCTGTTTTACTGGACAACTGCAGGCTTGAGTCTTGCAACAGGTACCTTGTGGCCCTCAGTGTGTAAAGTACTTCCTTCCTGTCTGGTCCTTTGTGGAAAAGTTTGCCCACCCCTGGTCTGGAGCAGATGCCTTTAGGAGGTCAGCAAGGCGGGATCCGCTCAGGATGAAGCACTACAAAAAGGCCTCACAGAATGGCTGCACCTGTGCCTTGAAGACTTCTAGGATTTTGCTAGAAAGCAAAGGGCAAGAGATGGTCTTCCAGGCAAGGTAGCCTCAAAGCCATGACCATTATTAGGGAAAAGTTTGACTGGAATGGAGCGATTACTTGAGATAGGAATAAGATAGAAGGATGAAAACAGAGGCCAGATCTGAATAGCAAGGAGTCTTGAATGCCAGGCTAAATTTTTTTAAATGACAAAGCCTACCATTTCCCCACACCAGCTTCTAGAGGAGTAGAAGGGGACGTTGAAGCGACTTTTAAAGTCCATTCAAGCTCTGAGATCCAGTTTTTAAAAGTACTCCCAGATATTCTGTCTTAATTGGTCTCTCGGGGAACTTTTCTTTTCTTTTTTTTAAAACTTCTCAGGGGACTCTGGTGTGATTGGGAACCTCTTCCTAGATAAAGGAAACAGCCAGACACGTGCCTGCAGAAGCTCAGCTCAGGGCCAGGTAGAGGTAGCAGGTGCCCAACACATGTGAGTCAAATTAAGTCAGCAATATTGGCTTGTACCAGAGCCAGCCTGATAAACCTCTGTTTTACTAGAGTCAGCTCTATAATATTCAGTTGGCCACATGGTTTCCAATAAAAGAAATCACTTCTGCCTGCCCTTGCCTAATCCTGGAAAAGCCCATGATGCTCATTGCGATATTGAGTCTGTTTATAAATTTAGGCATTTATAGTTCTTTCTCTCACTGTTATTTTAACATGACCATTTACAAGGCCTTACACAATTTGCCCTCGGCCTTGTTACGTCTCTGATCTTCTCTCTTTCCACACGTAACCTCAATGACTCCGTTCCTGCCACACTACACTAGCTTCTTTGTTGTTCCTTGAACACACTAGGCATGTCCCTGCCTCAAGGATTCCACACTGGCTCTTCCACTGCCTCCCCTCCCCTCTGCCACCTCTTTTTCCATCCCTTCCCTTCTTCTCTTCCTCCAGACACATGCGAGGCTCAATAGCTCATGTTCAAGTCTTTGCTCAAAGGTAACTTGTGTCGTGAGCCCTGTATTTTCAATCTAATTTAAAATTGCATCCTCGTTCCCACACAGGCACTATCCTTCCTTCCTGCCCTGCTTTATTTTTTTCCATAGCACTTATCTAATACACTATGTTTTCCATACCTTCTAATATACTATGTCATTTACTTCCTTGTGTTTACTTTCTATTTCTCTTAGCACAATGAAAGCGGCATGAGAGAAGGGATTTTTGTTTTGTTCTCTCTTGCATCCCCCATGCCTCTGACGGTGCTCAGAACATATAATTTGCTCAGTAAGTAAGTGTATGTCCCATTGGTGCTTGGAGTGCTTTTACTCATCACTTAAGACTGAGTTTGAACATTGCTCTCTGAAGTCTGCTCTGATTTTTCCTTCGCCAAAGAAAGGGGTCCTCTCTCGCATTTCCTTTGGCTTTTTCTGTAACTCTTTAGAGCTTTTTCTCTCACATGACTGACTTCTCTCTCTCTCCTACTGCTTCTGAGCTCCTCCAATGCTGGGGGAGGGCATGGGATGCTGAATCTAATGGAGACTGGACAGGTGTGTTAAGGAAATGAACCAGGATTTAGCAACAGAAGCTTTGACTATCCTTTAACACTTTCTACAATTGTACACCTAGGCCCTTCTCCATTTTATTCCAACATGTTGACTTGAGTCTGAAATGTGTCACAGGCACATAGTGGGTACGTGAGCTTTCCAGAGAATTGTATGGACTACCATTGTCCTCTGATGTTAACCTATTTCCCAAGTTCTTTCGGTGTTATATCCTACATATCCCTGAATTTCTGCTCACCCATGGTTCTCTCTCACCTGAAATACTTCCTAAGTGGTGGGCTCTATCTAGTCTCTTCCCTGGAAGAATAGCCAGAACAGGCTTTTAAGTACACAAATCAGATGGTTGTGATCTCCTGCTTTGAAACTATCCAGAGATTTCCCATTGCAATTAGTGCAAAGTACGAAAGTCTTACCAGGGTTCAGAGTGCCAGCAACTTGCTCCTGCTTCTCTGTCTTCATTCTAGGCTGTTCTCCCTTTAGTTACTGCTAGGACGCTTCCTTAAATGCTCCAGCTTTCTTGCTTCAGAACCTCTGCTGGTTCCTCTGCCTTGGAACACTCTGGATCTCCTCTGTGTGGGATGCTCGCTCTTCGCTTGGATCACTTCTGGCCTCTCTTCTAATGTCAGCTCAAATATCTCCTCTTCAAGAAATCTTGCCTAAAGCTCAGACCAAGGGAGCTGTCCTGCCACATGCCCCCAGAGCACCGGTACTTACTCTTTTGACCAGTCTTCTTACTTGAATAACTCTCCCCACCAGACCTGAAGCATCCACGGGAATTCAAACCAAACGAGAGCAGGCACCTTACTCTGCTTGTTTGTTACTGTATCTTCAGATCTAGGTCAGTGCCTAATGCATAGTAAATGCTCAATAAATTTTTCTGGAATGAATGTATGAAAGCTAGGCTTATCTATCACATTCTTGGTGTATCCCCAGCCCTAGCATAGGGTCTGGGACATAGTAGGCACTCAACAAATATTTATTCAATGAGCAAACTTACCTGTCTTTGAGGGACCGCCTCCTTAGGCCCTTCACCAAGGCTTTCAACTTTGAACATTAATATTTATTCAACGGTTTTCTGAAATATCCTCCTACTTTGTGGGGTTTACATGAGAACAATGACTATCAACTGCACCTTAGACTCCAGACCTGGGTCCCAAACATTCCAGCCACAGCTCCCTCATCAGTGTGGTATGATTAGTAGGAACTGCATCTAAGCCAGCTGTGCCTTGCAATTCTCAGCACTTCAAATGAATGGAGAGGAAAACGTGCAGGCTGCCGGTCTCCAGTGGTCAGAAGGAAAACACCACCACCTGGTTGTGGTGGGTGGGCCTTGGCCTCACTGCCTGGCTTCTCCAGGACTGGAAGGGCTCTGAGAAGTGGAACTGCTGCCATGCAGGGCCCTGGGGAGCCTGCTGATGCTGCTGAGAGGCTGCTGTGTGTGTTGGCTATGACCCTTGAGCCCCTGGCTGGGGAGAGGGGCCAGGCACAATGACTTCTTTCATGGAAAAACTTTACTCTGCAAACCCCAGGTTTGAATGCCTGAATCTCTCTCCTCTTGGTAAATCACAAGGGGCAAGAAAAGGTTTGTTCCGTTTGGCTCTCTGTGGGACTTGCATGGCATGGGGTTCTAGTAGAGAAGTCAGGAGTCCCTCTGCCTGGGGTATCACAGCCTGCTTGCTCATGAAGGAGAGTTGGGACTAAATATAGGGGGGAGCGGCCAAACCCTATGGATATATTCTATGAGACATCCTAACAGGTTCTGGACCTAAATAAGATAGGCTAAGAGACCGAACTGCTTTTCTTAAACCACATATAATCATGTGTTTTCTTATTGGAAGCACCCAAGGTCATTCAATTTTGACAAAAATCTAGGGCCTCTCTTTCCTGACCTTCCTGAGAAAGATCTCTACTACTATAAGGTAGGTTTGCTGGCTTGCTTTTTTTCTTTCACGCTTTTACTTCAGGAGAAACCCTAACCTAGCGACAGGATAAAGGACAGAGTGGTACAGTGCAGAGAGTATGGTCCTCCTCAGAAAGAGGAGATGGGTGATTACCATCATAAACCTTGGTATTCTTTCTACATAATGAGGTTGATGGACTAGGTCAGCGATTGGCAAACCTTTTCTGTAAAGGACTAGAAAGGAACTACTTTAGGTTTCTGGGTTGTATGGTTTCTGTCACAAGTATTTGACTCCTCCATTATGATATGAAAGAAGTAATAGACAATACATAGGTAAATAAATGGGTATGGCAGCATGCCAATAAACCTTTATTTACAAAAACAAGCGGTGACCTAGATTTGGCCCAGGGATTATAGTTTGCCAACTATAAATGTGGGTATCAGCTTAGTCTAGGCAAATATTTAAAACATACACATCATATATATGTGGGTATACACACACACACACACACACACACACACACACATATGCAGACATTTATCTTGCACATATCTGTATGCCTATTTTTGACCAAAATGGAGTAAGGGACAGAATTTACCTTCCTGCTTAAAATAATAAAAAATGAACAGAATGTAAGAGGCAGTGGTTTTCAAGACACTGGACATTAGGCAATGAAGGACACTGATCCCTGAGAAATGGGGAAAAAAAAATGTTTCCCCAGCTCAGTGCCTTCACAGAGTTTTCAAGCTGTCACACAGGGAAACCCAGGTAGAACCCAGGGGACTTGTGAGTTTAGGAGAGGGAGCTGAAAGCACAGGGAGATCAAGGTGGCTCAAGTTCACAGAATGGAGTATCAGAGAAGAGAGAACTGCAGAAATGGAATGAATAAATGAATTTCTGAAATCTGAAGATTCCCCTTAAGGATTCAGCAGAAGGTACATCAGTGCATGCACGTGAAGAGGCAGGAAAAAAGAAAAGAATTCAAGGTAGCAGTTTCTAGTGCTCACACAGGGTACAGAATAGCACCTGTTCCTATCAGCCAGGCTGGAAAACCTCATGATTCATAAGGTGTTGGGCCAAATGTGGTATTGGTGTAAAGAGGCTATAAATATGTGTAGTATTGGTGTAAAGAGATAAATATATCACTGAAACAGAATGGTCTGGAAATATACCCACACATACAATGACAACTGATTTCCCATAAAGGTGCCAAGGCAATTCAGTGGAGAAAGAATAATCTTTTCAACAAATGGTATTGGAACAAGTTGGGTAATATATGTATAAGAATGAACTTCAATATATACCTTACACCTTAGGTAAAAACAAACTCAAAATAAATGACAGACCTAAATGTAAAACCTAAATCCAAATAATATGGACATAAAGCTTCTGGAAGAAAATATGGGAGAAGATCTTTGGTACCTTGGAATAGGCAAAATTTCCTAGATACAATAGAAAAAAAAAACCCTCTCTAAAAGGAAAAAAATGAATAGGTTGGACTTCATCAAAATTAAAATATTCTGCTTTTTGAGAGACACTAAAAGAGTAAAAAGACAGCCATTGACTGGGACAAAATATTTGGAAATGTATATATCTGATAAAAAGAATTGCATTTAAAGTAAAAGAACTTTCAGAACTCAGTAAGTGAAACAACAACCTAATTAAAGAATAAAAAAACAGGAAAAAATTGAATAAACACTTCACCTAGGAAGAAATCAGGAGGCATATAGCACACAAAAAGATGCTCAACATTAACAACTACCAGGAAAATACAAATTAAAATCACAACAAGAAACCACTGCAGACCTGGAAGAATGTCTAAAATTCAAAAGACTGACTATAGCAAGTGCTGCCGAAGACACGAAGAAACCAGAACTGTCAGACATGGGTGGGGGAATATAGAGTAGTCCAACTACTTTGGAAAAAAGTCTGGAAAACTGGAAAAAGAAACACTTACTATGTGATCCAGCCATTTCAGTTTTAGGTATTTAATTAAGAGAAATGAAAGCATGTGTCTCTACAAAGGTGAGTAGATGAATACCTAGAGCAACTTCATTTGTAACAACCAGAAATTGGAAATGACCGTTCTGTCCCTCACAAGTGGGTGATGAAACAAACGGCAGTCTATCTGTACAGTGGAACACTAGTTGACAAAAACTTGTACTGCTGATGTGTGTTACAATACGGATGAATACCAGAATAATTATCTTGAGTGAAAGAAGCCATTCTCCCCAAGGTATGAGTTCTTTTATAAAACATTCTAGAAATCTAATCTAATCTATCTGTACTGAGAGCAGATCAGTTGTTGGGGGGTGGTTGTTGGGCATGGGGTAGGGCAAGGGTGTGAAGGCATGCCTTTATAAAAGGGCATGAGGTAACTTTTGGGGATGATGACTATGTTCATTATGTTGACTGTAGTGATGGTTTCATAGGTGTATCCATGTATCAGAACAACAAATTTTAGGGGCGCCTGGGTGGCTCAGTGGGTTAAAGCCTCTGCCTTTGGCTTGGGTCATGATCTCAGGGTCCTGGGATCGAGCCCCACATGGGGCTCTCTGCTCAGCAGGGAGCCTGCTTCCCTTCCTCTCTCTCTGCCTGCCTCTCTCCTTACTTGTGATCTCTGTCTGTCAAAAAAAAAAAAAAGAACAAATTTTAGACTTTAAATATACAATGCCAATTATCTGTCAATAAAGCTATTAAAAACTTTTATGTAAAACATAAATATGTAATGTATCTTACAAATCATTAAAATAACTATCACTAAATGAACAAAGGACCTGACAGCTCACAAATGAATGCAAATGACTAATAAATATTAAAAATCAGAATTCTTAAAAATCACAAAGAAATAAAAATTTAAAATGATATAATTTTCATACTGTATTTTATACTGTTGTGTAGTCACCAATTAAAATGGTAACTGTAAAAACTCTTGGTCATACCTACTGTTGATAAAATTTTAGGGAAGTGAGAATTCTCAAATAGTGCTGTGCACATATAAAGAAGTAGAACTTTTTTGGAGGACCATTTGAAAACAGCACAAACTAAAAGATACAAAACTTCTGACACAACAATTCCACTTCTAGAAATTTATCCTAAGAGAGATATACACAAAAATTTTAGGAATAAGAATATTCATCTCATCTATGTTTTTATACTAGCAAAAGATTGCAAAGAATCCAAAAGTTCAACATGAGAGAGTTGGTTGAATTTAAGATACCTCCCATCAATGCAGCCACCAGAATTAAATCTGGAAGAATCAGGGCACCTGGGTGGCTTAGTGGGTTAAAGCCTCTGCCTTCAGTTCAGGTCATGATCTCAGGGTCCTGGGATCGAGTCCCGCATCAGGCTCTTTGCTCAGCAGGGAGCCTGCTTTCCCATCTCTCTCTCTCTTTCTGCCTCTCTGCCTGCTTGTGATCTGTCAAATAAATAAATAAAATCTTAAAAAAAAAAAAGGCCATATATCAGAGTTAACTCTTCTCCATTACAACTCAAGCCTTGAGATTCCCAGTAGGTGATTCTACTCCAAAAATGACTATTTTAGTTGGCAGACATTCTGGCATTGATTCCACTTCAAGCCACTGCCGAAACTTTCAAGAAGGAATGTTGATTGAGCGACACATGCATAGGCCCATGTGGGCCTCACTTCCATGACTGTAAATGAAGACTTGGGACCAATGAGTCCCTTGTTTCTCTCATACTCTTTGCTGTATAACACAGACATGGAAAATCGCCAGTGGAGGCTTGGCCATGCAGAGTGGACCCAGCCTAACCAGATTCATTGTCCTAGGCAAGACGGGTACTAATTTTCTTTGTCCTTATTTAACAGCTGTCCTTTCTGTTGGGAGGCCTTAGCTGTGCCAACTAGTATGGAGGGCAAGGCCCATGTCCCCCCTTTAGTGGTCTTGGTCCAGGTCTCCGGGCTCTAATTTTACAGTAGCAGCATCTTGGGCCTCCCCCCACACCTACATTTTTTGCAGCCTTCTGTTCAATTTTTTTTGGGGGGGTCACTAAGACTCAAAATTAATATTTCTCACAGTATCATTTATAGGGCATTAGCATTTATATCATACAAAAAATAATTTTTATTGGAGTTTTTATTATGAGAGCAATACAACTCCATAGTAGAATAATTAAAAATATGAGCAAAAAAAAACCCCTGAAAATTATCTGTAATTGCCTAGCCCAGATAAAACCAGTACAAATATATTTTTTCTACTCATTAATATGCACATTATATGCATCTTTTGTCTAAAACAAAATCATACTCCATATACTGCTCACAACTTTTTTCATTAACTGGTATATGACAGTTATGTTTCTGTGTCTCTAAATATTCTTCCACAGATTTTTAAAAAAGATTTTATTTATTTATTTGACAGACAGAGATCACAAGTAGGCAGAGAGGCAGGCAGAAGGAGAGAGATGGGTAAGCGGGCTCTCCGCTGAGCAGAGAGCCTGATGTGGGGCTCGATCCCAGGACCCTGGGATCATGACCTGAGCCAAAGACAGAGGCTTTAACCCACTGAGCCACCCAGGTGCCCCAGCCCTGATATATGGCTTTAAAAAAACCCCAATTTCCCTTCTTTCCTTCTTCCCATGAAAACATAAGAATCAAGGTTCATGACTTATTATCCCTATGCCACAGAACCATAAAGTTCTCTGAATCTCTTGCAGCCAACGTATCTCATCGATGGGAGAAATACATACACAGGAATGCCATCATTTACTGGCAACAACAGGGTTGGCAAATGGCTTTCATCCTATCTGTCAACTGCCGCCATGCTTGGCAGCAATGTTACAATGAAATCCAAGGCAGTGCCTGGGCTAAATGAAAAAGAATGACGTGATTGATTGAAGATGTGTTGGTTGTGGAAAGGGCAATTAACAGTATCTTTGTCACATACCCATCTTGACCTAGAACATTTGTTACATTTAAAACAGGATTTCTTCCTTAAATTGCTCCTGCTATTGATTACTCTTGCAGAATACCAGATTCTTTCAAATATTACTTTCAGTACATTGTTCTCCTACTTAAAAACCCTCTAAATATCTGTCCCACATAGTCAATCTATTTCCTTAGTCTAATCATCAAGGTCCTCCGCATTTTGACACTGTTTCCCATTCTAAGCCTGCAGCAACCCTACACAGACTTGCCTCCCTGACCTAAGTTTGTACCCAGAACAGGCGCTCTGGTCTCAAAGGGCCACCAGCAGGAGCCAGGGATGGGAACCAGTGCAAATAAGAGGAACTAGACTAACAGATCAGGATGAGTCGACAGCTGGGGAGGCTCAAGGTGGAGAAGGTGTATTAGAATTCTTGGGGTGAGGGTCAAAGCCAAAGCTGAGTGGACAAGCTCTGCCTGAGTCTTTTTCCTTTAAATGGTCTAGTTTCTATCCCGGTTAAGCTGCCCATCATCACTTTCAAAGTAGTGGTATTTTATAGCTCTTTCTTTACTGATACTGGATATACATTCTACACATTATTATTGCCAGCCTAATAATATCTTCTTCACCCTCAATGCCTGTTTCCTTTCCTTGCCTCTTTGAATCCCACCCATCCTTCTGTGCTCAGCTCCAAAGCATCAATTAGGCCCTGGTCTATTTCAAATGATGAACTTCCCAGAGTCTTGAAACTTGACATGATTTCTTAATTCATCTCCGCAATTCCATGTCGATCCCTCTGACTTCTCCAGTGCTGGCGAGGTATCAACATTCCCTGCTAGAGGTGCCCCAGCAGTTACATTCAGGGACTTTATGGGTAACTGACTTGCTGTCCCATTCAAATGGAACAGTCTGGATGTGGACTAGGGTATTAGAGTGTCTTTCAACTGTTAGATTTAAATACCAGTCTAAGGTAACAAAGCACTATGAACTAGCGATGGAACACAGCAGCATAAAGCACAATAAATTCTTATTGCTCATGGCTACAATGAGACAAAATATCATTCCAGAATAGAGAAGAAAGAAAGAAAAACTATCATGGAAAAATATGAGCAGGTTCATTTTTCCAGCATGCCAAACAGCATCTGAGTGACCCAAGAGTTATTGAACTTGAAACTAAACAATTGCTGCACCCTCTGCTAATGACTGGGCTATGATGAATAGTTGTGACAATTTCTCACAGTGATGAGTCTAAGATTAAAAAAAGGTTTACAATGCTCACGTTTAATTTGGAATACATTTACCATTTATAAGCCAAAAGAAAGCAGTAAGAAACATCCATGAATTCTGATTAATACGATGTGGAAAAACTCAATGCCAAGCTTGTATAAGTTATGAGAAACAGAATAGGGCTACTTGTCATTATATGTGTCTTATTTTTAGGATCAGATCAGAAACAGAGAAATTATAAGCTTTTTCCACATGCTCATATACTATGAGCAGTCTTTGTTATTTAGATCATAATGAAAACTGAAGGTAATCTTTCTGTTTGTAATCCTATACCAGTCCCTGTGGCCATGTTGATAAGGCATACTTATCAGTATGACACTTTGGTCTCCTACTTCTTGCTGGGTGGTAGGGAGGAGAGAAGAGGAACTTTCCACTTTGAGCCAAAGGAATAATTTTAGTTACCATTACCAACATTTGGGGCCTCAAAGAGATAGCATGAGGATTTCCCCCATTTTGTAGACCTGTTCCCCTCCGCCCCCCAGGGCTTTGAAGGCATATAATTCTTCTCTTCCACCTTGACCCTCTCCAGAAGTCAAGGCGGGAGTACAGAGGTTCCCGTGGCATCTCCATGATTCTCAAGTGGAGGGCCCAGGACATCGATAGTCCCCTGTACCTCCTCTCCTACCAGAGAGCACCAACCATGTGGGCAATAACTTGGTGAAGGTTTCCATTGACAGATGCCAGGGAAGCTTTACTCGGTAAAGTTATTTAAACACTTGCTGGAGGGGTTCATCTGGGTTGGTTTCAGGCCCTATCTATATAGAAGGCTAACCTAAATAGAATTATCTAGATTTTTCTTCTTGAAAGCTGATTAAAACTCTAGTTGAGTTAGGACAAGGTCATGGGCACATACTGGTGTATGGCTGGCAAGGGAATGGATATATAGGAGCTATTTTTACTGCTCTGCTCTTTACTTACTGTTCAGTGAGTCAATCTGACTGAGAGGATCTGGACTGTGGCATTAGCCCAAGACGATTCAGAAAGGAGCCATGTTGGAATCTAGACAAGCTTTAGAGTCCAGACTAATATCTGCACTCACCTCACATGGAAAGTCAGCCAAGTTTCCACTGGTGAGTCTGGATTCTGTAGGCAATTTAGTGATTTCCTGTTGGCCACCCCCTCCTGCTGCCTCCATCCCACCTGCAAGCAGTCACCCATCCATAAATCCTGTCCAGCCCTGGATTTCAGCCCAACGTTCCAGAGATTTGGACTCACCAACGAGAGCAGAATTCCCAGGATCCAGGACCAGCTGTGCTCCCAGAGGAGATGTCAGCACTGAAGGAAGGTTCGGTCCAGTGGCTGAAAGCAAGGCCCTGAGGTCTTCTAACTGCGTTGGGACTTGGGGAGGATCTGTGGGAAGGCAAATGGGGAGTCAGGCAGGTTAAAGCATGGAGGCTATATTAAGGAGGGAAGGAAATATGGGCATGCACGTAAGGCAGGCATTATGGCTGCCTTTTGGCATCATTTTTTTCCCCCACAGAGAAGGTGTGCCTATCAATATTTGATGCCCAAAACAATAAGGTCAGTAATAAGAATCAGGCATGTTGATTTTAGGAGTTCCTTACTGAATACCACTTTATACCACAGTACCGCTGGGTCTCTATAAATGTGTAGGCAAATTAAACCATATTATAAAAATACTCTTAAAAAGCTAACACTTCTTCAGCATTTATTATATGCCAAGTCCTGTGTTAGTTTTCACTCTTTCCTTCATTTAACTCTTATTCCTGTAGAGCGCTTTGTTATTGTCCCCCCAGATACGGATACATCATAACAGGAGTTTTTTATTTGAGTGAGAGAGTGCGCACACGCACATGCAACGTGGGGGGAGGGGCAGCGGCAGAGGGAGGGAGAGAATCTTAAGCAGACTCTACGTCCAGCATGGAGCCTGACACAGAGCTCAATCTCACGACCCTGAGATCATGACCTGAGCTGAAATCGAGTCAGATGTTTAGTTGACTTTACCATCCAGGTGCTCCAGGAATATCTTATTTAAAAGAAGTCTATGAATGACACCTTCCATGAAGAAAAAGGTTTCTTTATGAAGCTGATAAAATGAATTTGTTTTGTGGTTTGGATTTTTATGCCCAGGTAGGACCAGACAAGCAGGACAGGGATGATTTTTTTCTTCAAAATCTTAGAAGGAGTTAGGAGTGAAGTCATTAGAGGTCTCGTTAACTGGAGCCCAAAGTGACAAAAATGGGAACTATAGTGGCTAATCATTTCCACTGGACAAATAAAGAGGCAAGGACCTAACGAAGCTGGTGGTGAGAGGACTCAAGATTCTCTGAGACAAGAAGCAGAATCCAGTTTCCCTGCTTCCTACATCTCCCAAGGCAGACTCCCATTTTTTTCTGTAGAGCTCTGTTGGAGTCTGAAAAGGAGCAGGAGTATTTCTCTTGTAACTGATGGTCATATTTCATCAGTGTCCAGTGAGAGCCTATTATGTGCCTGTCACTTTGTCAGTTATTTGTTAAGGGAGTGGCAAGTAAGTCATGATGGCTTCAGAGTCTGCTTCAGAAATATGCCTTCTGTCTACTCTGCCTTGACTGCAAAAGCCCACTGCATACAGAAAACAATGATGAGCTTCAAATTTTAATATATATTTATGCATATTTAATATATATAAATTATTAAAATATTACATTATATATGTGTTATATAGAATTTTAAAATATTCCTCATATGGTATAGGTGAAAACATCATGTTTGGGTTCAGGAATGCTCCATTTGAGATGGGGCTCTGTCATTCCCTAACTTGGGCAAGTCACTTAATTCCCTTGAGCCTTAGTTTCCTTGTTTATAAAATGGGGAGGAAACTCATCATTTCCTAGATCTCTTTCTACTCTGAAATACCATGATTTTAGGACCTGATGGTAGCAGTTTACTCCAACCTAGACTCTCTTCTTCCCATCTTTTTAAACTTAAATAATTAACTTTTACAATTTAAATACCAGTTAGTTACCATACAGTGCCTCCCTGGTTTCAGGAACAGAGGCCAGTGATGCTTCACCTCCGCACAAGACCCAGTGGTCATCCCAACAAGTGCCTTCTTTAATGCCCATCACTCATTTTTTTAATATTCCCTTGAGAATATTGAAATTGAATACTGAATATTCCCTCAAGAATATTAAACTCAAGGGGTACTTGGGTAGAGCAGTCATTTCCATGTTGGCTCCTGGTTCTCATTCAGGTCAAGGCCTTGGGGTCGTGGGATCCAGCGCCATGTTGGGCTCCCTGTTCAGTAGGGAGTCTGCTTGAGTTTCTCTCCCTCCCTCTGCCCTTCCTGCTTGTGCTCTCTCTCTCTCAAATATATACATAAATCTTAAAAAAAAAAAAGAATATTAAACACAAGAAACCCTTGCTGATTTCCTAAAAGCCAAGAAGGGAGGTTATGTCCCATCTTCAAAACCATCAGCTATTCTTGGGCCAAATGTCAGCCCCTCCTAATGCCCTTAGAGATTTTATCATATCGTTCTTCTTTGGTGCATGTCCATTTGATCTTCCAAGGGAAACCATATTCTCCAAGGGCAGAGGTCATCTCTTAAATTTATCCCAATGCTCGAGATGGAACTTAGAGGCAATACATCATGAATATTCATCCAATGGCCACAGGAATAAATAAGTGAAAGTCTCATTACATACCAAGTCTCCATGCTATGGGTTAGGCCACAGAGCTTGGTGTGAAAGCTCAGTTTTATACATGAAGTCCCTTGTTTAATAATTAAACCAAATTTTTGGCTGATTAAAATAAAAAAAAAAGAGAGACATTACTTCTATGTCCACAAAGCACCTATACACTAAAAATACCTGGATTAATAAACCAAGGCTTCTGATCAGGAAAAGCCCTCAACTTAAGAGTCTAAACAGTGATTTTTTTTTTCTCATCATGTTTGATTAAAATGGGAAGACGTCCTGCTTGTCCAGCTGTGTTCACAGTCACGCCAGTTTTCAGTCGCAATCCTGCCAGAGCTGGCAGGCAGAACGTGCACCCTTCATTCGCAAAGCCATGGTCGCAACCACGCAGCCATGATTTCCTGTCTGTCAGCGCAGATGACAAGCCAGGCTTATTCGGGAGGAAAAGCCCACAGGAAGCCCCGTAACTCAGTGTGGGGCAACAGTGCCTGGGCCCTGGGCTCCAGACTCACATGAAAACCAACACAGAACAGATGACATCCTTCACCAAGGGGTTTTTCTGTGGCTTTCTAAGATGACTAGTGGTTTATGCAGCCACTGGTGAGATGAAAACCCTCCAGAGCCCCTCTGAAACCTGAGTGGGCAGGGGCTAGAGACCCTAGGCTTTCGTCTATCAGCGATTGGGGCTATGGAAATACAATATAAAGGTTAATTATTTTTCCCCAAGGAGGTCTATAATGTATGAATGTGTGTGTATGTATGGCATGTGAGTCTTTGTATTTCTCACAGTTCCTTCTTTTTTCCCTTAGAATGAGAGCTTTCTCTTAGTGAGAAAACTAGCACGAGGGCTCTCATTATTGGTTAAAAAAAAAAAAAAAGTGGTAAGACGAAAACAAGCCTTTTTATTACATCCCACCAAGTTCCAGACTCTGGGGAGGATAACCCCAGGGTCCCTAGTCCACGGGATAAAAGTAATCCGGTTATTGCTCCCAACATGGCTGAGTCCAGCACTGGGCAACAGGGAATATTAGATAGTGTCCCAGGGGCCATTATTTCTAATACCTATGTTATGTGAAGAACTGTGTTCTTATGGTTCTTTTTATTTGGGGGTACTGTAGTCTGGATACCTGTGTCCCTTCAAATTCATAGGTGAAGTCCTAACCCCCAAGGTGATGGGGCCTTTAGGAGGTGAAGCAGAACCCTCAAGACTGCCATTAGTGCCCTTATACACGAGACCACAGAGAGCTGGTTTGTCCCTTCTGCCATGGACGGACATAGCAAGAAGCCAGTGGTCTGTACCCAGAGAAGGGGGTTCAGCAGAACCCGACTGCGCTGGCCTCCTGAATCCTGGACTTCCAGCCTCTAGAAGACATAATGTCTTCTAGACATATGTCTTATGTGAGACATAAACTTCTGTTGTTATGAGCTCCCCAGTTTGTGGTGTTTTGTTTTAGCAGCCTGAACGGACTGGGGGGGGGGGCGGTATCCGTGTGGACTTGAGGTGGGCTGGACTATGAACTTTCTGAAATTCTATGAAAAATGTTATATGTGTGAATTTTTCTGGAGGGGGTCATTAATAGTTTTCATTTGATGCTCAAAGAAGTCCTTAATGCAGAAGAAATTAACAATAACTTCTTTACTTCTTCAGCATTGGTAACCGCCTCCCCCTACATGGACAGTCCCCGTCATGCATCCACATCTAGGCCAGCATCTAAGGCTTAGTAGGGCTAAGTGAGTCGCCCAAGATCACAAAAGTTCACGTACAGTGAATAAGGAGTAGAACCAGTGTTCAAAATGATGTCTGCCTGGCCCCTGGGTCTGTGTTCTTTCTACTGGAAGGCCCTAAGGTGGGAGGAAGGGAAGGCATATTGCTTTTGTGTACTTAGTTGCATCAGGGATAAAGGGAGGGTGAGGGTGGGCTGGACGGTCAGCCTCAGGGTGTTTACCTAGGATCAGCAGCTGCGTGTTCTCCGTCAGCTCTCCATGGACATTGGCTGCCCTGCAGGAGTAAAGACCCTGATCCAAGGGGGACACGTCTGTGAGCAGCAAGGAGCCCTCGTGCCCATGGGGAGGGGAGCCCAGTTTGCTTTTGTTCCTGAACCAAGTGACTTCAGCTTCGGGCACACCTAGGAAGAAAAAAAATAAACGCATCAGCGGAACACACTCAGGTGACCCTGGAGGCAGTTACCACCGCTTGGCGGACCCTCCCAGGGGCTACTCGGCAGGAAGCATCTGCCTGGGCGTCTTCTACCAACCTCTGGCCAAACCAAATAATGCCTGTGACCTCTCCATGGTCTCGAGAGCTTTGGTCTTTTAAAGCTCATACTGATGAGGCAGGAAGAGAGAGGCCAGTTAACAGAACAGCAAGTGGGCAGCTGGTAAAGGGCACTTGCCAAGATGAAGGAAAGTACCCAAACTCTGTGCGGAAACCAGGGATGGTCATAAGCCCCAAATCTATATGGTGGTGAAGGTGAATGATTGACAAGCACATGAAACAAACATTGAGTAAGAAGAGCTGGACAGAAAAGAATACACATTGGATGATCTCATTTCTGTAAGTGACAGACAAAACCCAGTAACATCAATATAGGCTATTAGCATTCGGGCTGGTGGCTTTAGTGAGAGGGAGGGACAAACAGAGGGGTGCGGAGACTAACTGGGGACAAAGGGCGTGGTCGCTGGTTATTCTCTGGTTCCTGACCCGAGAGCTGGTTTGGTGGGACCTTTGTGATATGTCCCCTTTTCTGTACAGATATTACGCTTCAATAAAAAGTTAAAAGCTATAAAATCTTAGTATTTTGTCTAGTATGAACCAGACAAATGAAAGCTGCTGGAACCTGACCAGAACTGACACTATACATGGAAAACACGCTTGTAGTTTTTGGAGCCTGTGTATTTTCTTAGAATAAGAGAACACAGAGCTGTGGCCATAGCACCCCAGAGAAGGAGACAAAAACAAAGTACTCAGCTCTTTCATCAGTCCAAGTTTAACGTCTGTGAGAGAGAGCTGGGCAGGGTGCGATGAGTTAGGACGGAGTACCTGTCTTTGGAAGTTGGGCTCTGTCCTCTAGGGGCATCATTGACTGAATGTGTTTCTCTGCAAATTCGTAAGATGAAGTCCTCTCGCCCTCCAATGTGATAGTATTTGGAGGTGGGGCCTTTGGAGGTAATTAAGTTTAGGTGACATCATGGGGTTGGGATTGTCATGATGGGATTAGTGCCCTTATGAGAAGAGACTGGAGGGGCGCCTGGGTGGCTCAGTGGCTTGGGTCATGATTCCAGCATCCTGGGATCGAGCCCCATATCAGGCTCTCTGCTCAGCAAGGAGCCTGCTTCCCTTCCTCTCTCTCTGCCTGCCTCTCTGCCTACTTGTGATCTGTGTCTGTCAAATAAATAAATAAAATCTTAAAAAAAAAAAAAAAAAAGGAAAGAAGAGACTGGAGAGCTAGCCTTCTCTCTCTCCATCATGTCAAGACATGGTAAGATGGTGGTCTGCAATCCAGAAAAGAGCTCTCAACAGACCTGTAGGAGCTGGCACCTTGAGCTTGGACTTCTCCACCTCCAGGACTAGGAGAAATACATTTTGGACATTTAAGCCACCTTGTCTATGGACATTTTGTAATAGCAGCCCAAGGTGGCAGCTTTAATTCTTCAGGACGTTTCCCTATGGTTGCCATGCTGGCAAGCAGGCCCTGGACCAGGACAAGCCTTCTGAGACAGTCTGTGTGGGAGGCTCTGCAGGAGGCTGAGCTTGGAGTGAACCCAGAGGCAGAAAATCTGGGGCATCAGTTCACAGGTCTCTGGGGAGCAGAAGGCTCCATTCCTCTCATCCCTCGGCCTGCTGACTCCGCTCAAGTTTACTCACAGCTCTTGGATGTGTATCTAGGGTATGTCAATAATCAAATCCTGGTCAATGGGGGTCAAAGTCAGGAAGAGTCAAAGGGCTTAACCTTTAGTTCTGAGCTTCTCTGAGTTGGGGCTACATGCTGCATTTGGGGCAAGGACAGTGTTGCCTTTAATGGGCAGCCTACTGGTGAGGACACAGACATCTTCAAGGGACTGCCTGTGTATCTGTTACTTGTCCTTGAATCTGCTGAATGGAATTTACCAGCTGTCTATTCTGTACCCCTGGCTCAGTGGCAGCCCTAATTATGGGTCCCTGGCGACTTCCTGCTCCTGAGCTCCCAGTAGGAGGAAGTAGGGTAGAGGTGGGAAGGTGGACTCACACTCCCTCACTGATGATGAATGGCCTTGTGGGAATTCACGGGTATCCTGGCTGCTCTGCTGCCTCAGCTGGGCCTGCAACAGGGGCCCAAGACGCTGGTCAAAGTATCTGGCTAGTCTGCAGGGCCTTCCTCCCTATTTCGAGGAATAGAGGAGGGATTCTCTGGTTTTCTCTTTTACTCCAATTAACAATAATTTAATGAGAAATCCTATGGATCACCAAATTGGCTGGAAGGAGGAGCGCTGCTGAAATGGGATGAAGACTCGGAGACTGCACGCCTGTCACATTGGGGAGAGGCAGGTCCCATGATGCCCAATGCTCAACTGCACAAGGACCAGGGTGGCCCAGCCCCTGAATACACCTGGACAGATGGGGCAGGTAAGAGGCAGAGAAGCTGAGTTTTCATTGCAGCACCACTAGGGAGAGCAAGAGCATCGTGATGCCTAGTCATGCCAGCTTGGGCTCTGGACCCTGAGCTTAGTTTTTAGGTTAAAAGAAAAAAAAAAAATCCACAGCATTCAGGAGAAAGCCTCCGAAAGGTAAGATGAAGACAGCATTCCCTGCCATTTCTCTCCTGAAAGCACAAGGAGAACTGAGGTCCTACAGATCATTTTCTGCAAGTATTTCCCTTGTTGGCACGTTCTTTTGAAGAGTGCCGTGGGCAGCAAGCACACAGTCCCCGCTAGGACCTAAGAATGTTCTAGAGCCAGGCAGCTGGACTAAATGGGCCCTCGGTTCCACTAAGTGAAGGGGAGCAGGAACACTCCCTCCACCACTGAGCTGACGGGACAGCGTGTGTGTCTCCAGCACCAACATCCTTGAGGATCTCGGCAACATGGACAACCCCGCAGCAAGACTTCCGGCTGCTCCCAGCGCCTCCTTCTCTGGAAGGGCCTGTGCTCCTGCAAGACAGCCAGAGGCAGAGACATGCAGGAGAAGTGAGGAAATTGGGCAGGGAGAGGTGAGAAACAAGAGGCAGAGGGAGAGAACCCAGGCCCCGAGAGAGACCTGGAGCCATTTCTTACTTCCCCAGGGCGTGGGTCCGAGCATCTTCAATTCCCTTAATCACTCTGCCTCCTGCCCCCCAAGGAATCGGGGTGTTTGTCAGCGTGCAATGGGGTGCTTACCACAAGGACCGAATTCTCTAGGTGAGGGGAGGGTGGCTCGTGGGAGAAATGCAAACGTTCAGGATAGCAAAGAGTGGAAGGAGGTTACCTCCAGTCTCTGTAGAGCTAAAACCACAGAAATGACGCCCATGCCAAAGGGAGAGAAATTATGTAGTACGCATTCTTTGATATATTTATTCGTAAATCTCTGTCAGACTCACTCCAGTATGGCCTGCATCAAGAATTTGCTGATGGTCGAGTTGTGTCTGGTGTCCTATGTTGTGGGCTTCCTGCATAGGATTGGGGGCCTCAGGCAGAGGACGACACTGAAAAGATACTTTAGAATCTTTTCAGTCTCTTTCACAACAGACTCTGACATCTTACAAACAGAAGAAAGGAAGAGGAGGCCTTAGCTCTTTTTTCCTTTTTTTTCCCCTCAAGAGATGATAATGAGCCTTTAGAGAATGTCACCAGCCCTTGTTTAAGCCAGAGTCCCTTGAAAAGGTACCAGAGACACACGCCCAAGACCGACATTCAGAATAGCTGAACACAGGGAGGGCACAACGGTCAGGGACTGTGCAAGATATCCTGAGCATGTGAGAGGAGAAAGAACACTTGGTGAACCTTTGCTATAAGCCAAGACATTTTATAAAGATAATCACATTTGTCAAAGAGATGAAAAAAAATCTGCCTGAAGTGATGTTAGTTTGGATCCCTGACTGATTATGCAGGGTCAGAGCCTCTGTCTCCCCCTACTCCTCCCCCCGTGGCCAGTCAGTGACCGACAAATGGCAGGGCGGAGATTCATACTCGGCCATTTGATGTCACAGATCCCAGCCTACCGTGTTTACCACACCGCATGCCCTGTACCTGACTGCCTCTTCAGAGAACATCAGAAATGCTACACTATTGTTTCTGAACTGTCAAATCCTTGCTTTCTACTCCGAGAATGAACCTTTTTGCTGTAGCTATAACACCAAGATTATTGTGCGGAGGGGTTTCTAGAACCCATGTGTGCTTTGTTAGCGCTCTTCTTGCCCAGAAGCTGGTCAGATTGTGGGAGATTCCCACCCCTCCAGGCTGTTGTGATGTGACCACACATTTTACCAAAAGGAATGTCTAAAAAATGACAGAAAAGATACTCTACCACAGAACGCAGTCCCATGCTACGGTGTTGACAAGTTACTTGGATAAGCTCCATGCTCTGGCCTCCCGGCTATGATCGGTCTAAAACAGGGGAGGAAAAAAACGCTGCTTTGCCTTTTTCCCTTTGCTGGCCTGTCTTATCAGCAACACAATGCTCTCCCTGTTGCTTGAAAGAATCAATAAGTGAGTCTAGTCACAATGGGTTAGATGATTATAAGGACTAGAAACTTTTGTCTCCATGGAGCCTCCAGTAGGGTGATACTAGAATATTCTTTTTTTAATCTGGAAAGGATATTCTTGCTGACCGGACCACTTGTTGTGTTTGGAAGGCTGCTGGCACCACACAGCCTGTCAGCATCCTGAGCTGCCTGACAGGACGCCTGGTGGGCGAAAAGGAAAGGATGCAGTAACGAAAATGGTAGCTGCGGCAGTTACTCTGAAGAACCACGGAAGTCTGGAGAGGAGGTGTCTAGCATGTCACATTTCTCCATATGGACTGAGGCAGACATTGATAGGGGTTCACAAAACCCGTTTTCTTCTTTTTCCTGGGTGCCCATCCTGGCCCCACTGCTCAATATCCCTTACGGTGGGGAGTGGCCAGGTGACAAGAGGGACCGTGAGAAGTGGTAACAGATGTTTCTTCCAGGTGTGGCCCTTCAAAGCCTTCCCAACCATCCTCCATGCTTTGTTCTTCCCCTCTTCTGGTTGACAGGTTAGAGATAATCCCTGAGGAGACCCTGGGGTGCATGTGTTTAAAATAATAGAGCCACAAGTATTCTGTGACCCTGATCATGCGGGGCAGCCAGCTCTTTGGACTCCTGGGTAAATAACAATAAACTTCTATTTTGTTTGCTCCATGATATATTTGGGGGTCTACTTATTAGCATAGTCTAGCCTGCCCAAATAAATATACTGCCTGCCACTGATTCCTCAACTATTTATTTCTGCATCACCAGTCCTAAGAATTTTATCTCCTAAGTCTTTTGAAAGCTTCTTTTGTTCTTAGGACAAAATCCCAAATTGTACCATAATCTATAAAGCATGTAAGAGCTAGCCCCTGTCTGCTCTTCCCCCTCACCTGCAGAAACAGTTCATGCTACTTTCTTTGTTGTCTGTACTACAGTCACTGCAGCCATACCATATTCTACTCTTTCAGAGGCAGCCTGCTCTTTCTACCTCAGGTCCTTTGCACATGCTGGTCCCAGTGGCTGAAACACTGCCTTCTCCCCCAAACTTTTATCTCCTACAAGGTCTTCTCAACTCTTCTCAAGCAGAGGAAAAAGTGTGGCATTGGATGGATGATTGGATTGGATGACTTTTCAGAAAGAATGCTCACCATACTCACTGCTTAATATTTGTTATGTTTAAGGGTTGGGAACAATTTGTGAGGTGGCATCTTACAAGTTGAAAGCATGTTTGTACAAGAAATTATTTCATGAGAAACTGCTAACAACTCAAATATAGGAGGACACGAATTACACTACATAAATTATGTAATATTCTTAATATGGACTATAAAATAGTCATTAAAATTACCCCATAAGAGAGCCATAAAGGCACTTGTATTAGTAAAGTAGAAGTTGCTCCTACTGCTCTTGACCATTATAACACTTGGTATTTTGACTGGAGATGCAGCTTGAGGATGATGTCTTTGTCCAGCAAATTCACAGACCAACTGTGTAATCAAAAGCAGGCTCTTACCCACCACTTTGAATACATACCTTATTTAACAGAAGGCACAATGACAAAGATACACAAATTTATTTTAGTCAACCATGATTAACACAAATGGTTCTCTGCATAAAAAGAAAACTCAAGACTGCCATGGGTCGGCCCAGGCAAGAAGTGGGCACAACAACCTGAGCTCTCACAGTGAAGTCACCAAGAGTGGGTCTCTGGGTGGAGTCAGGGACACAGGGAACCAAGTGGTGAGATAGAATTGGCCAAAGCTGGTTTTAGTGTCCCTGGTTCCCCATGGTACATATTTCCTCACCTGGATTCTGGTTCTGTCCGTCCCCTTGAAGCGCCCCCTTCCTTGTTGCTTGTCCCCTTGCTCCCCATTCTCTTACTCTTCCCCATTTCATCTCTCAAGAAGAGACCCAGCACGGTCGGCTCTATCTCTGGTCAGTGTTGTGTCTCTGAGGCACGTGTTTACGGTGGTCGGGCAGGGGGTGACGGTTGGGCCCAGAAGGCCCCGCCTGCACCACCAGGCCCCGCCTGAAGGCCAGCTCCTTAATGGGAAGCCCTTGTCAGAGGGTTTGTCTGACTCCTTATCTGGGAGGGCCGGGCCTGAAGGGATATGACTGAGGAAGGTCTCACTGAGGAGGCTGGACACGCAGGCCAAGGGAAGCTTTACAAAGAGAAGCTAATGTCTGATGACAGAGATAGATTTATAGTTCTGATTTCCTGGAGCTACCAGAATATTTCAGAGGAAACCAGACTGGCTGTTCTTTGGAAACAACATGCTTTAGATTAAGATCTTCCTCCTACTTATTCTAAACTGGGTTATGTGTCCTATAAATCACAGGCGGAGGCAAAACCTCCGAGGATGGGGTGGAGATCTAGGATCAAAGAAAGCCTCAGAGAATTCTATTCTATTTTGAGTATGCCCGGGGAAGCCAGCTTTGGGTGTACCACAGGTGGGGGTATCTGATGAGGACGGCGATCAGGGGACTGGAGCTGGACCCTGGCACAGCAGCCGTTCGTTTCTTTGTACTGTGAGAGCGAAGACCCTTAGGGCAGATGTCACCCACTAGTGGTCCAGAGGAGGGGAGAATCAGCAGCTGGGCCTTGGCTCTGTGCTGATGTTTCTGCTTATTAATGGCCGGTAATACCTTTATAAAGAGCATACTACCACCCTCTATTGCCTACGCCTCTTCCGCTGCCCTCTGACTTTCTGTTCCCTGTAGGCCTCTGAGTTTGCAAGGCCAAGTGGAGGGCGGTTCCTATTTATCACAACTCTTAAGAGCACTGGCGGTTTTCCATCATGACTCCTACCCACTTCGGATGAGAGCGAGCTCCGGATTCCTGTTGGTCTTACCTCTGCCACCTCTTTGGTGTTCCTCCACCCTTTACCTATCCATCACCACTGCCCTGAGCCCGGGCCCCCATTACCTCTTCCCTAAACTACCAAGACAGCTTTTGTTTTTATGATTTAACTTTTTAGTCATCCCTACACTCCACATGGGGCTTAAACTCACAACCTTGAGATCAAGGGTCACATGCTCTACCTACTGAGCCAGGCAGGCACCTCAACTACCATGACAGTTTCTTAACTGGCCTCTCTGTCCCAATATTTCCTATCGTCAGTCCATTCTATGCACTGCTGTTGGCTTACTCTTCTGGAAGTCTGGCTCTTTAATGCCACTCTCTGTCTGCCTTTTCCTGAACACCTTGGCCAAGCCTTTAAGGTCTTCCATGGTGCAATTGCAAACCACCTTACTACAACTTAAGCCCCTCCACACCGTTTCTCTACTCTGGGCTCCAGCCAGACCAAAACACACACTGTTCCCTTACAGTCTTGGGCTTTCCTACTTCCATGAATTTTTCACATTCGTTTGTCCGCTTGGAACACTCTTTGCTTCCATCTTAGCACATGCAGTGTTTAAGGCTGAAATAAGAAACCACCTCTATCCCAGCCAGAATTCATTTTTCCTTCTCCAAACTTTTGTAGCATTGTCCATTTTCAGGGTGACTGAGGTTCTTGCCTTAGCTTTCCTACTAGACCTGAGTCCCTGAACGTAGAATTTGTATTTATCTTTGTATCCTCCAACTTAGCACTGGGCTCCATTAATATTTGATCATATGAATTAATACATGAATGCATTTCTCACCTGCAACTTGGCAGTTAATTGTCACATTCACTCCTTGCACTGTTTTGATGGTGCTTCCCACGTCAACTGTGATGGCAGCCTCCTCGGTGTTGATCACAGTCCCTCGTGACGTCTTCACTAGGGGTTTTCCTGAAGGTGGGAAGGAATGTGAGATTTTACTAGATGGTGACTGTGGGCTTGGGGCATTCCCTTGAAACACAGGGATGACCCACAATGAACAACTGGTATACCCAGGCTTTTCCCACTAATCATGTTTTCCTCTCAAAAAAATTATAACTGCACGATATAGAAACCATCCACCCACCCGCTCATCTACCACAGAATTTCAGGAAAAGAACACAGATTGAAGAATCTGAGGATGGAGCATAGTATCTAACAAGCTGTGATGATGCATTTTGCATCATCACACATTTGCATGTGATGTGCATTTTATCATTAAATTTACAAATGCTATTATAGCTCTTATTTTTAAGGGCTTATTATTATTATTTTTAAAGATTTTAAGTAATCTCTTCACCCAACATGGAACTCAAACTTAGAAACCCAACATCAAGAGTCACATGCTCTACTGACTGAGCCAGCCAGGCTCCTCGGCTTTTTCTTAATTAAATTTTTTACTTTGAGATAACTACAAATTCACATGTAGTTGTCAGAAATCACACAGATCAATCCCGTGTGTGCTCTAGCTAGATTCTTCATTCATCTGGGATATATGCCCAGGAGTGCCATTGCTAGATCATATGGTAGTTACAGGTTTAATTTTTCAAGCAACTGAATCATTTTCCAGAGTGGCTGTATCATTTTATGGAATGTAAAATCAGCAATATATGAGTGATCCAGTTTCTCTCCATCCTTGCTAGCATTTAGTGTTGTCATTGGTTTTAATTTTAGCCATTCTGATAGGTGTGTAGTAATACCTGATTGTGGTTTGAGTTCCCATTTCCCTTATGGCTACTGCTGTTGGATATTTTTTCATGTGCTTATTTGTCATCTTTATATCCTCTTTGGTGAAATGTCTCTTCATGTCCTTTGAACATTTTCTAATTGGATTATTTTTTTCTTTTGAGTTTTGAGAGTTCTTTCTATTCTAGATATTAGTCCTCTGTTAGACATGTGGCTTGCAAGGATTTTCTCCCACTTCTGTAGGCTTTTTTTTTTTTTTCATCTTTTTAAACAGGATCTTTTCACAGAAAAAAGTTTTCTTAACTCTAATGAAGTCTCATTTATTGAGTTTTCCTTTCATGGATCATGCTTTTGATATTAAGTCAAAACTATTTATCTACACCTAGATCCTGAAGATTCTTCCTATACTTTTTTGGTAGAAGTTTCATAGTTTCACATTTTACATTGAAGTCTGAGATACATTTTCAGTTAATTTTTGTATAGGTGTGAGACTTCCATCAAACTTCACTTTTTTTGGCCTATGGATGTACACCATCATTTAGAGAATAAGCTCTCATTCTTCCATTGAATTGCTTTTGTACCTTTGTCAAAATAGGTTGGGCATATTTTTGTGCATCTGTTTCTGGGTTCTCTCTTCTGTTCTACTGTTCTGTGCATCTATCCATTTACCAATACCACATAGTCTTAATTACTGAAAGCATATAATTAATCTTACAGCTGAGTAGGTTGATACTTTCCGCTTTATTCTTCTTTACTATTCTAGTTTCTTTTGCTTTTCTATACATGTTTACAATAATCTTATCTACAACGATGAAATCTTGCTGAGATTTTGATAGGACTTAAACCACTATATCAATTTGGGGAGAACTGATGTTTTTAACTGTGCTGAATCTTCCAATCCATGAACAGTGTAGGTCTAATTTCTTTCAGCAGAGTTTTATGATTTTCAGCATATAAATTCTATACACATTTTGTTAGACTTATACCTAATTATTTGGATTTTTTGAGGGATGATAAATTATATTTTTGATGTCAGTGTCCATTGATAATATATAGATATACAGTTGGATTTTTGCATATATCATGACCTTGTTAAACTTACATGTTAGTTTTAGGACTTTTTGTGAGCGGACTTTTTGGTATTTTCTAAGTAGGTGATCATTTTATCTGCAAATAGTTTTCTTTCTTCCTTTCTAATCTGTATGCCTTTCATTTCCTTTTCTTGCATTATTTCACTGGATAGAACTTCCAGCACTGAGTAAGAATGCGGAGTAAGAGTGGTGAAAGTGGGTTTGAGGTATGATGAGTGATTTTTTAATTGAAACCTGGACATTTTTATATTACGTTATGCAAATCTGGATCTTATTTAAGCCTACTGTTTTAGCTGGCTTTCTCTGCAACCACTAAGGTGGGGGGGGCAGGGAGGGGCTGCCTTGTTACTCCCCAGTGGAAGTGGAGGTCCAGATTCTCAACCTGGCCTCCTCTGTCACTCAGCAGGGGTGGGACTTCTGGCTCCCAATTGGTCTCCACTGATCCCACCCAGCCTCACTGCTGCTGGGTAGTGGGGGAAAGTTCTGACTCTCCAAGAGGCCATCTGTCATACCACCCCAGAGAAAAGGGTAAGGAGAGTGCCGCACGGTGAGGATGGAATTCCAGATTCCCCCTGTCTTTTCCACATTACACCCTGTGGAGATGAAATCAGTCTTCTCTGATACCACAACTGTGGGGGTACTGAGGAACGTTTATTTCAGTCTGATGAGGTGGAACTGAGGTTCACCACGCAACTTCTGCTGGTGTCGGTGATGATGGGCCACTGTATATCGTTTTGAAGTAGAGTTTCCCAAAGGTTTTCTGTCTTGGTAGGCTACCCCTTTCCTGGTCCTTTGGCTAGAGAGAACAGTCTTTAGTTGAAGCTTTGTGTGTGAGTGTATGTGTGTGCGTGCGTTCCTATTGTTTTTCCTGACGGCTGGCTTCTTCAGCTCCAAGCCTGGGAGTTAGGAAGCAAAAAGAAAACTGATGAAGTAACAACAGTGTTCCTCACTTCCCAGGGTCTCTAGCTGGTCTGCTTTTTCCTCTCCACTTTTTAGTCTTCTTCATTTTGTTTCATGTATCATCTCCATGGATTTTAGTTGTATTTAGCAAGAATAGGGAAAAGTGCATCTATGCCATCTTGCCAGAAGTCAAGTGCTGTGTACATTACATTTTTTTAAAATTTTTTATTTATTTTCAGCGTAACAGTATTCATTGTTTTTGCACCACACCCAGTGCTCCATGCAATCTGTGCCCTCCCCAATACCCACCACCTGGTTCCCCCAACCTCCCACCCCCCTGCCCCTTCAAAACCCTCAGGTGGTTTTTCAGAGTCCACAGTCTCTCATGGTTCACCTCCCCTTCCAATTTCCCTCAACTCCCTTCTCCTCTCCATCTACCCTTGTCCTCTATATTATTTGTTATGCTCCACCAATAAGTGAAACCATATGATACTTGACTTTCTCTGCTTGACTTATTTCACTCAGCATAATCTCTTCCAGTCCTGTCCATGTTGCTACAAAAGTTGGGTATTCGTCCTTTCTGATGGAGGCATAATACTCCATAGTGTATATGGACCACATCTTCCTTATCCATTCATCCGTTGAAGGGCATCTTGGTTCTTTCCACAGTTTGGCAACCGTGGCCATTGCTGCTATAAACATTGGGGTACAGATGGCCCTTCTTTTCACTACATCTGTATCTTTGGGGTAAATACCCAGCAGTGCAATAGGCCTTTATCAGCTGGGGAGAAAAGTCCACCGCTTTAGGAACCTGACCACAAAATACAATGAAAAGAATCATTTATTGAGCACTTTGGGGGAAATAAAGTCCACGTGAAATCATTTTTATATACCCTACGCTTAATTCTTTGTAAGCCAAATGGATTTAGTTTTGTTTTAACCGTTTTATAGGCAGGACACTCTATGATGGTATTTACCCTTCTGTGCATTCATTAACTATGAAGAAAAGCACAATTTGATTCAATCCTTTAAACCATTTTTTAGGCTTTTTACTTCTTGTTTTCTCCTTCACCTATTTCTCATTATTCCTGCTTGCCCTGTTGTAGTCTCCCATAACGAGCTGTCCCGCTTTCCTTTCCTCTCCCCTTTTAAGGGCTCTAGGTTATTAAGCTCATTAAAGCTATGTTCAAAGGCAGAAACTTGAGTAAGGTCTGAAGATGTGCATTGGCTCTCCCTATCTGTCGTGACTGTTTAGGGCTCTTTTCCCTTATTTCACCTATATTCCATATATGTGAGACTAGGTATGAGGTGACATGAAGATGAGTGAATCTGTACTATAGTCTCTGAGAATAATGCAGGTGATAATAGGGGAACGCACCTGGAATGGCCCTGAATACACCTTGGCTTACCTACCTCCCCTCCCTGCCCACAGGAAGCTCTCCAGCTTGAACTCTAAATAGACCCTGAATCTAAGCCCCGCACTCCCCTCTGTCGCTGTGAACTGATGCTGCCACCATCTCTGGCTTGACTGCCGCAGAGCCCAACTGGTCTCACTTCCACGTGTCTTCCACTATAGCCTCTTCCTGCATCAGCCAGAGTGATCGTTCTCAAACACGGATCACATCATGTAACTCCTTGGGTTAGATTATCCAGTGCTTTATCAGTGTGATTAGAACAAAACTTCAAGCTCCTTTTCATGACCAACCAACCGTGTCTTCTACGTGTTCAGCCATCAGCCTCTCCTACCTCGCGGAGGCCACACTCCCCATCTATCACTGCTTCAGCCATCCTGGCCTTCTCTCCCTTTCTCCAAAAGATCAGCTCATTTCCCATGGCTCTTCTCTTTCCCTGCCATCCTTCAGCTACAGACTTCTGCATGGCTGTCATCTTCGGTTGGTCCTCAGGCACAAGTAGCACCTCCTGTAGGAGCTTTCCTAACCATTCCATCTGAAGCACATACCCCTTTATGCCTGGCCAGTAGCTATGTATCTCGCTACCAACTTAATTTTCTTCATAAGCGAAGAACTATCAGAATTTATAATTTATTTGTGTATTCCCTGTCCCCCATCCCTCACCACGTGGCTTCCATAAAACCAGGGATCACTGCTCTCTTGTTCTCTTTTCATTCCTACCACTGAGTCCTGGCAGATGGTAGGTCCTCAATAAATATCTAGTAAGTGAATATATGCGTGCATGTGGCGTGTTATGTGCATTATCTGAATTTGTTTTTGCTTTCATAATAGGGCGGGTCAAGTATTTCTTTTACGAATCAAGGAATTAAGGTTCAGAGAGGCTTCATGGATTGTCTAAGGTCATGAAACAGCAAGGAATAGGGCTAAACTTGATGCTAGATTTTGACCTGAGGTCCAGTGCTTGTTATAGGGGATCTCAAATCCTTGTCTGTGGACTGGCTGCCTCAGAACTCCCAGGGTACTTATTAAAAACATAATCTGTTCTGCTATACTACAATTTGCCTCACTGTGTAATAAAAACAATGGTGCCAGTGGAGAAAAGTAGGTTAGGGACAAGAGAGTTTCAGACTCACAATTACTAAGTTATTTTTCCTATAGGAATTTTAATAATAAAAGTGGGTTTTATAGCTGCAAGTGTATAGCTATAAAATTCAAAAGTCACTGAATTAAACCCAGCCCTTAATTAATTATTCTGAGCTTTTGCTCAAAAGTAATGGCCTTTGTCCTGTCACTGGAGGGGCTGTCATCAGCACAGACTACTTGTATGTTTCTTATCACCTTCATGATCCACTGTTAAGACAAATCACAAAGTTACCCAAGTATTCATAATCAATGGAAATATACAATGAAAACAATGTCTCTTAACCACCCCTCTTACATCTATTAGAAAAAGCTTGTTATATTATTGAGTCCCATTCTAGATCTACTACATTTCAATCTCAGGTGCTTTAAAACCTTTAAAAAACCTTTAAAACCTGGCTTCTCCAGGACAGAGTTCGGCCTTTTGATACAGTTGTCCGTTCTGGGACAGAAGCTGTAATCTATATTTTCAACAACATCATAGGTAATTCTGATACACAGTCAGGTTTGATAATCAACAAATCACATTCTTGGTTTTTCTGTAACTGATTTCTTGGATTCCTGATGAGTTGGGGAGATTTCTTTTGAGAGATCACTACTAGTTCCCTATTTGAAATTTTCATTTTGGAGCTCTGATTTTAATGGTCAACCAACAACAACAAAAATATGAGCCCATTTTAGACCACCTGGATGATCACCTAATAAGGGAACGCTGCTAAAGAACGCCATGCCTAGGTTTGTGTCTGATTCTTGCGGCACGAATGAGTCTGACTTTAATTATGGAGGTTAACTAAGAAGCAAAAAAGGAGAGATGCAGAGAGAGGGTGAGAGAAATGAGAAATTATATGTTTGTGGGAGGACAGTGCTAAAAACCAAAAAGTCATTGAATACTGTATTAAAAAAGGCTTTCGTAAGAGGCAAAACAGAAGTGTCCTGAGGACCTAGACCCCCGGGCCTAAGCAGCGTGAGCCGAATGTGGGCTCTCAGGCCTGTGCGCATGGGCCACGGGTGGCCACTCCCTTCTGCGACTGCACTCAGCCAGTAGATCCCAGGGGCACTGCTTCCTGATGTAACTGAGAGGGTTTCTAGATGACACTTTTGTTTAATCTATGAATTAGTGTTACAGTCGAGTAAGATCTATACAGAAGGAGATTATGCCTCGTTTTATATGCCCAAGAAAAACAAGGAGATGGGAACAGAGGCAAGTGTTTCCATTTATTGGGTCTAATGTGAGGCATCAAGTTTGTCCGAGAAAGTCCCACTCAGAAACAGAAGCATTAAGAATCGTTTTTGCTCACTTCAGATCTCACAGCCCTTAGCTTTTGGATTATGGTTCTGGTTAGAAGTAATGTGGAACAGGGGAAGTAGAGCCTCATTAATGGTCAGCCAGGGCAGCCCTTGTCCAAAGCATGAACGGAAGGCATAGCTGAACCTTGTGTGCTGGTATCCAATGGTGTGCCTCCCCCAATGCCTTTAGAGCAGGGATGCTCGGTGTCCCAGGCACTGTCCTCATCCTGAAGGATGAGCCATGGAGAGACAGACATGAACGAATGAGCAGTCCTAGGAGCAAATGCTCAGAAATACATTCCTCTGTAGTCTGGGCTCTGGCTCGTGCCTCTTTCCCACATGTGTGACTCTGGGTAAAATCAAAACCCAGTGGGAAAAAATCTGAACATATGTGCCTGAAAAATATCTTTGGCCCAGTATAAAGGTGATTGAGAGAGGAGCCAGAGGAGATGGAAGGTTTGTTTTTTGAGAGCAGCCAAGAACAGAGAGCATTTTAAGTAACTTTTTCTCAGGGCCCAAGGCCAGGCCTTTGCTAATAGGAACTTTGTTTTTAACAGCATGATGCCTTCCATTCTAGAAGCCATGGGTGACATGGATTTGTTACTAACCAAACTCTTTTTTCTTCCTGTCACACAGCTAGGTCACTTTCCAGACTCTTTGCAATTATGTGTGAGCAAGGTACCGAGTTCTAGCAGATGGACTGCGCGAAATATGCCACTTCTTGACCCAATCTACAAAAACTCTCTTGAGCAATAATTTTAGACTTTATGTGAACAAGAAATAATTATGATATTTCAGCCATCATATATTTATGGTTTTCTTTGTTACATAGGCTAGCAAATGCTAATCTAGGCTTAGTGGATATTTGTTGACTCATTAAATGAACCAAATGGATCTTCTTTCATTTCTAACATGAGTCACAAACACCATTTGATGGCAAATAGTAGCCATCAAAAATGAATCGTACTTCAAAGTCTTGTGATTCTGACTGTGGAGCTGGGGTAATCTCTGTTGGAAAGGGCGCATGTGCATGAGTTCCTAGGCAGGGTGAGACATGTTGAGGACTGCTGGGGTACAGGGTAGTGACAAAAACAGGGACTGTAGGCAATGGGTTTGAAGACTACCAAATGGCCAGATTTGAGTTTCTGAAGCATAAACTAGCGACTGGCAGACTCCTTCTAGACTACCAGTCAGGTATGGATTCTGGGTCACATGCATGAGGACTGAGCAAGTTATTCCTGCCTTGGTTTTCTACTTCGATAGCTGCAGAGCTGAGGAATAAGTACACTAATGCATGTAAAGCTGTTAGAGTAATTCCATCGCACAGTGAGAGGTTGGAACAAACGCGAGCGATCATCGGTATCAGCTCTGCTAAAACGGAGAGGAAATGTTACGATGGGTGTTGATGAACTAAGAAATTAGACAGGGACTGTGTAAAGAAAAGAAAGAGGAAAAGGACAGGAAAGAGAAGGATCAAATCTTTTGGTAAGAAAAAGCTCAACTGCTTCCATTTTTAAGAACTATGAAGGTTTTGGAATAATCAGGAGAAGTAATTTCAATACAATGGATTCTCCTGAAACTGCTGTCAGTATCTGGACAGACACAGAGAGCTTAAACGTCACTCCAGGGCTGGTCTCCTTGGAGACCCCAGAAAGTATCTACTTGCAGAGAAGCTGTGAGATTGTGTATGCCAGGCTGACTTGCTGGGGACCCCCACGTCAATGTTCAGGAAACCAGCTGTGATATCCACAGTGGCCCCAAATCTCGACTTGAGAGAAAGGTGAACAAGGCAGTGACACCCACTAATGAAAATATTAGAGTGAAGAGGTTTTACAAATTTCACATACTTTCAACATCTAAAACTAAAACAATTGCATTTGATCCAGCTTTCATCAATGGGTAATGCCTTGTAGTAAGTGAGAATATCCAAACAACGCTGTAAGAAATACTGGCTTCTGCAATTTATCACAGGCTCCTAATAAGGGCCACTGGAGTTAAGTCTGCAAAAACTCCCTGAGCTGAGAATTCCCAGTTGAAGATTTTGAGACTCATGAGTTAAATAGAGTTTAAGGGGCCACAATCAGTGTGATCCCATGAAAGCCCTTATAAAGGCCAACAACATCTTACACATCTGAAATGAGTAATGACAGATACAGATACTATTACTAGTTACCATCCCATGCTGGCCAGAAACTTCTCAAGATCTGGCTACCTGGCCATTTCAACAAGAGTCGCTTTGTTACAGATAACAGTTATATTGAAATGCATGTTTTTTGTTTTTTTTTTTTTCCTTAGTCTGCTTCTCCTTCCAAATGCCTTTCACATTTTATAGCTCAGGGATTTTTAACTCCTTCCTGTCCTGCGGTCTCTCCTGTAGGGTCTCCTTCCCTTCACTTCTACCTCCTGCTTTGGGAGTTGGCATCTGAACCTTCAGTCCACTCTGCTTACCTGGTACCCTTTCTCATCACCAGTCCTCTGGGAACCTTTCCTCTCACCTGTTATTTTTCTAAGACATTACTGGCAAAAGCTATATTTCTTCTAGTCTCCCAATGTAAAAGGAAGGAAATTTGTAAACGTTAGAATTTCAGGGAAGGGAAGTGTATAGCAGGTGGAGGGACTGCTCTTCTTGATTTGTATGTAAGAAATTCATAGAACTTTCAGGTCTTCAAGAGACCCAAAAGTGTGTCTATTTAAAACCCCTCTTTTTATAATAAGGACACATATTTATAGTTCAAAATCTGCTTCTAAATTTTGTAATGAGGCAGATACTTTCCTTAGAATCTTACCTATTCCATGATTACAATAAGCTTCCTTTTTTGTAATAGTAAAAAATAAATGTTTCTCTTTCATCCAAATCACTACATGGTTTTAGTTAGTATAATCTAATAAAATAAATTATTACCCTTTGTGTAATACTCTGACTATACTGGGAAATGTGGTGTAATAGCTGATCAGAAAATACAGAAAATGGAATATTTGACCAGAGGGTACTGGTAACCTCCAGGCTATGTTCATAGCACAGATGTGTTTAGCCCAAAAATAATTTTTTACAAGTTTGAATTAGTTGGGCTCAGTAAAAAATGGAGAGATTAAAAGTGTGTGTGTGTGTGTGTGTGAATGTTTTGAAACCGTTTGGCTTATCTGGAAAAGTTAGAAAGTCTATCTACATTAAATTTGCATTTTTCTATGGCACTAGTTCAATGAAATGAGCTGTGCCCTTCAGACAGGGTGTGGTAGGCAGAATAATGTGCCCCCCCCCCCAAGATGCCTATATGCAATTCTTGGAATCAGTGTCTTTGTTATCCTACAAGGCAAAAGGAAACTAAGGTTGCTAATCAGCCAACCTTAAAACACAGAGATCATTCTAGGTTATTTAGGTGGGCCTAGTCTGTCACATGAGCCCTTAAAATCAGAAGAGGGAGACACAGAAGTTTGTCAGAGAGAAGCAATGTGAGAAGGGCTCAGCCTGACATTTCTAGCTTTGAAGATGGACAAGGTGGCCAAATGCCAAGGAATGCAATAGCTTCTAGAATCTGGGAATGGTGCTCCATTCACAGTCAGTAACAAAACGGGAACCAGAGTCCTAGGTTGCAAGGGACTAAGTACTGCCAACAACCCAAATGAGCAAAAAAAAGAAAAAAATTCTCCTCTAGAGCTTTCAGAAAGGAATGCAGCCTGTTGACATCTTGATTTTATCTTCTGAGACTATACTAGACTTTTAACCTATGGAATCCTAAGATTATATATTTGTGTTGTTTTAACTAAGTTATCACTACAACGAAAAAGATCTATAAATGACAAATCAGCACAAAAAAGCTACTTGACATCATTAATCATTAGAGAAATATAAACTAAAATCGCAGTGAAACAGGACCTCTCATTCATGAGCACGATTATAATAAAAAAAAAAAAAGGATGATAACGAGCATTATTGAGGATGTGGAGAAACTGGAACCCTCATACCTTGCTGGTGGAAATGTAAAACGGTGCAGCCACTTTGGAAAACAGTTAGTCATTTCTTAAAAAGTTAACTCCAGTGCAGAACCCTTGACAAGGGACCTCATACCTGGTACAAACATGTGATGCTGCAGCCTGTCCTAGAAATGACTAACCCAGGATATGCTATATCTCACTCTCTGTCCGACCATGCATCCTTCTCTCATTCCTTTGGATAGACGTGAAAATTGCCTTTTCAGAATCTGAGGTGGGCTAGCTTGGATCATTGGTACTTCTTTGTTTCCTTTATTCTACTGAAGAGCAGAGCAAGTTGGTGGAGTCTCCTGCTATATTCTTATCCATTTTATCTAAGTTCTATAAAAGCTGGGGCTCTTTAGCAGGCATGCTCCACATTTGTACCTACTGAACAAAACTTGAGGATGTTGATTACTCAGTAATATATCAGATAATAAGATCTCTTGATGGCAACTTGGATTAATCAGTGGCCATTTTCCTGTTGTTCAGAGCACCATCTGAATATAGCCAAACATATCTGCTTTTCCTTCTCATCTAATGCACTGGAGAAAACCTGCCTTTGTCTATCTTTGCCACCGGTGACAGGACTCTCTCTGAGTCTGTCTGCAAAGCAAAGTCCTTCTCTGGTTAACAGAATTGCTGGATAAAAATTTCAGAAATGCCAATCTGAAAAGAAATGTGTTATAAAAGCCTTACAAAACTACTTGTCTTTTATTGCAGCTGTTAAATCATGATGGGGAGGGGGTAAAGAAAGATGAATTTCAAGGACAATGGCCTTTTATTTTTATTTTCCTTTATATTTTATTTTCTGTGATCTCCTTATTAGACACAGTATGTGTCAGCTATTCAAGTCATAAAAAAGCAGAAAAGCATGCCAGGAAAAGAGAAATATTTTCTGTCTCTCTCTTCCTGAGAAAACTTCAGATGAGCTCATCTGTATTCTCGTCTTTCAATGAAAGATATGCTCATCTCTCATCTTCTTCTCATTTTCCAGTGATGATGTCAGGCAGGGCTTACAGTATCTCTTTTGTGATCTTATAAAATCAATGACAACCAAAAACTTTTCCCTTATGGCAATGACCTCATCCATGGTCAACACCTGGACAGGACTCATCTGCATTGGTAAGTAGAGCTCAACTCCACTGAGCCAGACTGAAGCAATTTACCAGGAAACTACTGCTTTCCTTCAAAACCCTGCCTTTGCCATTCAGATTGGAAGGTTCCTGAGCAACCTGTCTGAGTGTTGAATCTGACTAGTTGAGATGGCTCTCCAATATTTGTGCCCATCTCTGTACACACCAGAAACTCTCCTTTACCTAGAGCCGTCTATAGCGGATATAAAATAATCAATACTTCAAAATGTTAGGTATGTGACCTTTTGGGGGCATTCTTATACTCCTCCCTATCCGCTATAACCTACCCATCCATGGTATCCTACTGTCCTCTACATTCTAAGCAGTGAAACAGGTATCCAATTTAGTTGGTTCAGGACAGAAAGGAATCTTGTGGCCCTGTGCCTACCTGGCTGTGAGCTTCCGTTCTGAACCAGGGAGGTAGATAGGGAGACGCTAGCTGTCTCCATGCTGACACACACTTACAAAGTACCCTCAAGTCTCTGAGACAGACAAATCAGGTAATGGATGAGTTTGGAGGAAAGCAAAAGGATACTGAGGACAGTATTTTACAGGGTCAAAGAAGGCAGACCAAGGAAGGGTTTGTCTAGCATGTCTGAAGTTGAATGGTGTTTACATGTTTAAAGAAAAATTGTGTACAGAGTAGCAACAGACCTAAAAGGAATCTGAGAGGCAGAATTGGCAACACAGTCACTCCGGAGGATGGGGTAACTCGGTGGAAGAGGTTGTGGGCCAAGGTTGTGGACCACTGAGAGTTCATCAGGCCCATGTGAAGTATTCCTTATTTCAAGGTGTCTCCCTTCTGAATCTAGGAAGTCCAGCCCTTTCTAGATGGCTAATCCAACTTCCTGGGCTGGCATGGAGACATTGAGGGTATGGTGCCCTCCAAAGGGCTTGTGAGCATTCTATTCTCTGAAAAGGAGTCTCCTCTCCTATAAAAATAATTCAGCTTTTATTTTATGCACTTTCCTCACAGTAATAATAGCTAACAAATATGGAGCGCACAATTATAAGCATTTTCTATTGAGTCTTCACGGGAACTGTCTGAACCAAGTACTATTTTTATCACCATTTACAAATGAAGAAGCCAAGTCAAAGAGAGCAAAGAAGTTCCTTGAAGTTATACAGCCAGGAAGTGACAGAGCCAGGATTCCGATCCAGACCAGGAGGCTGCAGAGCCCTTAGGCTTAACTGTCATGCTTTGCGTGCTCCCTCGAATTACTATGAAGTTTCCCCACCTCTAGTCAACTCAAGCACACTGGCAAGACCAAAGTTCATACCTTCCTTACAAAATCATGGAGACACCTGAGTATCTTGAGCCTCAAAAAGATATTTTTTCCCCCTTTTGGTCTGACATCCGTACAGAAGTCAAGGCAAAAAGTCTGCAATGTTTTTGGAAGTCCAGAAGCACAGAGATTTACCATGAAGATTAGACTGCATTTGGGCTGAATCAGTTCCTAAATCCATACAGGAAAAATCTCAGTGTGAAGACTCATAATGAAAAATACATGGAAGCCAAGTTGGACTAATGTTTTACACATTTTAGAATGGCTTTCAGGATGTGTTTCATTTTAGCAAAGCTAGAGAAAGAAAACGAAACATTTACTGATGCCTGGCATGGGGCTAAGTGCTTTTTCACATGTGCCATCTTGTTTAACTCAACATGATCCCATAATATATTCTTTTTTTTTTTTTTTTTTTTTTATTTATTTATTTGACGGAGAGAGAGAGATCACAAGTAGGCAGAGAAGCAGGCAGAGAGAGAGGGGAGAAGCAGGCTCCCTGCTGAGCAGAGAGCCCGATGTGGGGCTCGATCCCAGGACCCTGAGATCATGACCTGAGCCGAAGGCAGAGGCTTAATTAACCCACTGAGCCACCCAGGCGCCCCCCATAATATATTCTTAATTTCATTTTTCTAAATGAGTATGAAAACCCAGGGAGGTTATAGACTTCATTCAAGGGAAGCAGCATCATCGGTCAACAAATTTATAAATGCTCGACCCTTTAAGGGGTAAATAATTTTCCCCTTAAATTTAGTGTATATATATATGTGGGTGTTTTATATGCCACTACAAAGGACCTTGATGTATACATTTGAAGGAAACTATTACTATCTTTCCATTCTAGGTAGTCCTGTTTGCCTCGGTTGCCTTGACTAGTCTGTATGCATTATGGAGCACAAAATTCAGGCCTTATTTATTGCTAAATGTCCCACGGTACTTGGTGGAGGGTATGCTTAGAACAGTAGCTGATATGCCACAGGTGTAGATGATAATCCCAGGTAAAGACACAAATCCAATCGCAAAGCAATATATTAAAACACATTTTGAGACTTAATTTTTAGTGGGACCACTAGATTCATCAGCAGACCTGAACAAAGCCCAGCACTGAAGTACAAGGACCCAGTCCCCTAGGTCCTAGGTGTGGTATTTGTGATCTACTTCATCGGTCAGCCCCTTTCCTCCCATTACCCGGTGCCTCGTTGGCTGCTCTCTCTTTTCTGGCTTTGAACACTTTGGCAGCCTCCACTAGGTCTTCTTCAAAGAGCTGAAGACAAGTTTGATGTTACAATTGCCTTACTTAATTCCAGACAGGTTTCCATTAATCGTATTAAATTCAGGTGAACAAGGGTATTCAGTCTGTGATGGAGCTGAACCATATCTGGATAAATATAAATAAGAGACTTAATCCTCTAAGAGCCATTGTTTGCCAGCTATTGGAAGGATGTCAGCAGTGCCCTTGCGAAAGGCAGGTTGGAGTGTGGAAGGCAGAAGAGCTTTTAAGAGATTGGTGCTGAGCATCTGGACTCTGTATAAAGAGGGGAATGAAGACTGTAACTGGAATACATTAGGAGGAAAGCAAATGTTCTGCTCAAAAAAATAGGCATTAATAATATCAGTCTTTAATCCACCCCAGGGTGATCTTAGCTTGCCTTATTCACTGCTGACTTTCATCTTCCCTGGAAAGCCTCTTGCTAAAGGTCCCTTTCCAGATCAGCCTTAGGTCATGGGGGCAGAAATGCTGTTGCTAAACAGATATGCAAGGGAGTAGCATGTGTGACTAGAGAACAGTGTGACAACATAATCCCAGCATGGACCGACGAGGTCAGTGTGGGGTGACGTTGGCTTTTCTAGCATTTACTGAATCATCTGATGGGAGCAGCAATTGAAAAGAATAAAGACAAACACATGCAACGTACCGCCAGAAAGACTGCATGGGCCAGATCTGATAAAGAGGATCCTACTTCGGTAGGATCGTTGGGGAAATGGAAGGAACAATGAGCTAGGAGTCAGGAGGCCTCAGTTCCCTTCTTACCTCCATGACTAGCTGAGTGGTTACATGACCTCAGGTTACAGGACCTGGCCTCTCAGAAATGAGGGCACTGGTACAGTTGGTACCTAGGTCTCTTCTCGTTTTGAAGGAAAGGATTTGTGTCCTGTGTTGAGAGGTTTTTTATAAAGTACATGATGACAAGACCACAATCTTGGGAGACACTGTACTTTATACAGCAGTTTTCGTAAATCACCATGTGCAGAATGTTTGCCTAACTTTACGGATAAAGGGAAAGTGTGGGCAGGTGTGTCAGAGCAAGAGGTTGACATAAAACAGAACCGGAGAGAAGAACACTCCTGCTCCAAACCATGACTGAGGATTTCCAATGACCCGTGGGTCTTCAAGACTTCTTCACAACACATGTAACAAGGAGAAAATGATAGGATCCCAAATGAGCACTCAAAATCCCAGGTCACAACTCATGTTCCCGAACACGTTAATTACTTGTACACAACTCCTTTGCTCATGTCGCTCTGTCTTCCTGGAATATTGCCCCATCTCTGCTCAACAAAACCCACTCATTCTGACTCTAAAATCTCCCAGATGAAATGAATGTCTGTGCACACTGTTAGGTTATCATTTATACCATGTATTTCATTCTACCTCCTATTATACTTCATCTCCACTTAACTATAATTATAGGCTATAACCTCTCTGAAGGTAGTGTATGAATCTTTTTTATCTAGGTGTTCCTGGACTTGCTTGGCAAATCTTAGGCACCCATGGTGTCACTCCAAATCGAACCACACAGAATTTTCATGTTACCTGCTAACGTGACGGCAATGGAGACAGAGTCATAGCCCAAGGCATTTGTGGCATTACAAGTGTAGAAACCCACATCAGCTTCCACTGGTGCTAGGATCTGTAAGGAATCATCTGGCTGCAGAAGAATCCTGGAGCAACAGAAAAGAAAGAGAGACCTAATCAGGTCAGTTGACTCCTTTCTGTCATTCAATACTGGTAAGGCAGGAAGGAACCTTGTTTTATTTTTATTTTTATATTTAAGGTACCCTCTATCCCCAACATGGGGCTTAAACTCATGACCCTGAGATCAAGACCTGAGCTGAGATTAAGAGTTGGAGCTTAACTGAGCCACCCAGGTGCCCCTGGAACCCTGTTTTTAAAACAGAGACAAACCAGCCACAGTGACACTCAGGAACCCAGGCTCTATTGCCACTTTGATTGATGGGATTCTGCTAGCAGCCCCAAATGAGGTTTTTGATTGCCTGTGCAGCTTGTTGATTACTTGATCTAAAAATGCCCGTTGGAGTAGACAGTATATGTCTGCTGAATACATATAACACCCACATCATGGATGAGAGGAGATGCTGGAATGAATGGTGCAGGTGGATTTGGGAAAGACTTCTTAAGGAAAAGGAAGGAGGGGTAGAGTTTTGTTGGGTGGTGGAAAGTAGGCAGGGTTTCCAGACATGGAGAAAAGCATCTGGAGTAAAGGCCTGGAGTTGTGTGAGAGTAAGCCAAGAGTCAAATATTGAGGAGAGGATACTGATGCATACGTTTGAAGGAAATCCTATGTCTAACTACCTCTCAATTCTAGGTAGTCATACATATATCCATCCATGGGGTATAAAACTCAGATCTTATTGTTTCCCATAATACTTAATAAAGGACTCTTTGTAGAAAAGGTCAGTAAAGGGGCACCTGGATGGCTCAGTGTGTTGGGGCCTCTGCCTTCGGCTCAGGTCATGATCCTGGGGTCCTGGGATCGAGCCCCGCAATGGGCTCTCTGCTCAGTGGGGAGCCTGCTTCCTCCTGTCTCTCTCTCTCTCTCTCTGCCTGCCTCTCCACCTACTTGTGATCTCTCTCTGTAAAATAAATAAATAAAATCTTTAAAAAAAAAAAAAAAGGTCGGTAAAATAAAGTCAAAACCTGCCCTTCAAGACAATGGTAGAAAATTCCAGAGTAATCACCATCTAGTTCCAATATTTTGCCTTCCCTGAAAAGAATTATAAGCATCACATTGTGAGTGCCTAGCAAGAGCTTCAAAACCCACTCCAATCTTAGTCTTCCCTTTGTTCTTTTTTGGATTTATGCCATTTCCAAGAACCACTAGCTACCTCATGGCAGTTAAGCAGATTAGTGACTAATGAGGACTTAAACTTATGTCTCAGTGACTTGGTGAGGCTGATGACAACTGGATTGTATAGGTGGAGGTGGGAATCCAGAAGGACAGGACAGGAAGCTCAGATATCCAGTGCATTGGTCAGCAAACCATTCGACAGTACAGCAATGCCTTACAGGTGGCTTAGAGGCTTCCAGAATCAGTCATTTCCATCTTTGGGATAATTCCTACCTCCCTAGTTTCACAAGGCCAAAAGATCTGTTCACCTAATATCATGTCAACATCCACCCACAGGACATAAGCTGGAAACGGCGGTCATTTTTCAGGAAAGGTTGGGGTGGGGAGGGAAAGCATGAAAATGTCAGGACTCATGAGACTTGGTGGTGAAATTCAGACTAGGAGTCAGACCTCCTGCCCCAGCAACATGTTCTCCTCACTGTACAATTCTTTCCCTTCCTCACTATCGGGTCCTCTCCAGACTCTATGTTATTGACATTCTGGCACTGATTCTCATCAGCTTTTAGTTATTCTGAGGTAAGCAGCCAATCTGGCATTGGATCATGCTTCCTTGGCTCCATTTTTGGCCTTGAACTGACTGCATTTCTTACTCTTACCTCCTGGCAGAGGGAAGGCAAGAAAGAGGGAAAAACAAGACTTACATGTATCAATCTTCAATCTACTCTGCAGTTCTGGTAAAAATGGGGAAGGAAACAGAAAACCCCAGCTAAAGGGAAGTTTCTGGATGGTCTGTGTTTGATTCGGTACCATTCCACACCATCACCACAATTGCTGAGGAGAGTCAATTTTTTGGGGCACTGAACTAGCGCTGAAGTTTCGTTAGGGTTGGGAAAGAGGCCATGAGAGACTGCGGTAGAACTCATCCACTCATTCATTCACACATCCATTAAATGCTAAGTGAATTTTCTCAAACAATTACATGTTAGGCTATTTCAAAGAAGCTAATAAAAGAAAGATGACAATACTCACTTCTTATCTTTGGTAAACTATATAATAGGTAACAATGTTGATGTGGGAAACAGAGGCAGAAGAAAAGTTATCAAATTTCCTTAACCACTGACAAGCCCTTAAAACAGGCAGAGTGACATTCCTCTAGGGACTCAACTACCCCCACCTTAAAGCTTTGCTATGTCAAACGGCAATCCTAGCCTGACCGACCCCTATCCCCAACCAGGATCCTATAAGTCTACTTCAGCAATTCCTTTGGAAAATTTATCTCTAAACCCTCCAAGATAGTGCTGACAATCATTCCCAAGCATATGGTCCACTCTAAAGGGTCTCATGACAAAGGTTTTATTACTAGTAATGAATAACCCTTTACCTAACAGTAGCTAGCCCCTCAAGGTCCTGGAAACCTTGCTTCCAAAATTCCTGAGAGACTTACTGCCATCCCTGACCCCCTCTCAACTTGCAAGCATATAATGGACCACTCGTCACAGCCCCGGGGCAGCAGCTCTTTCTGCCCACAGGTCCTGTCCCCATGCTTTAATAAACCACCATTTTGCACCAAAGATGTCTCAAGAATTCTTTCTTGGTCATCGGCTCCGGACCTCACCCCACCGAACCTCACTTATATTCTAAGACTTCATCAATGTCACTATCTTTTTTTTTTTTTTTTAAAGATTTTATTTATTTATTTGACAGACAGAGATCGCAAGCAGGCAGAGAGGCAGGCAGAGAGAGAGAGAGGAGGAAGCAGGCTCCCCGTGGAGCAGAGAGCCCGATGCGGAACTCGATTCCAGGACCCTGGGATCATGACCTGAGTCGAAGGCAGAGGCTTTAACCCACTGAGCCACCCAGGCGCCCTCAATGTCATTATCTTAAAAAAGAATCTTAACAGACACAACTATATTATCATTGCTAAATCTCTTCAGGTATTCAGGCTGTTTCAGATTAAAAAAAATTAAAAATTGACTATGATTTAAATCATGATGGTGTCCCAGAACATGTATGCCTCCATAATGATTTCCAAACAGCAATAATAAAAGCAGGCTTAATCAAATATCAATAGAACTGACTACTCATGAGGATTGAGTTTAGTCCATTGTTATTCAGTTTTATTGCACTCAAAAGGCAGGGATTAGAATATGCCAAATTCCCAAGTCCATTGGGATGCCTGCTTCCCTAAAACCTGCACCGTCTCTCTCTTCCCTACAGAAAGGTTTCTTGAATTGAACATTTGGACCAGGAGGCTAGAAGACCAGTCTTCTGAACTTTATTTTGGTCCTGCTATTGCTTAAGTGGTCACCACTGGCAAATCCCTTCACCTTCTTATATTTCAGCTTATCCACGTCTAAAACTCAGCTGAAGTAGGTTTTCCTACTCAGCAGAGGAAGCTGTGAAAATAAGGTATATCAGGAATTTCCATACCATCTTCTGGCATTTCCAGTGATGCTTTTGTTGGTAATGTTGGACACCCTGAAGGAAGAATTAAATGTGAGGAAGGATGGGAGTGGTAAAGATTGTCAGAAAGGAAGAGAGGGGAGTATGTTATTGGCCAATTCTCTGTAGCCCTCCAACAATTTATTAGATCTCCACATTCAGATCATTCCTCTCCTGCCTCATAGAACTACTATATCTGTTTGATCTCAGGTAGGAGGTATAGAACCCGCTCCCGACAGTGGGCCTGAACCACCCATTTTTTAAGGTGGGAGGAATAGCTTTTGTAGCTGCACCACTTAACGGATGCTACTGAGTGAGGCATAATGCTTTCTGAGCAGGTCTGAAGCTCAGAAAAGATTCCCACAAAGGTGATGAAGAGAAGGAGAGCCGTCACACCAGGCTAAAAGCCACACAAGGCTGAACTAGGATGGGAATAGTGAGAGTGGAAAGGAACGAACCTAGACCTAGATTTATCATTTGCATGTTCTTTTATTCTATGTAACATATATACAAAGATAGAGATGATAAAGTATTTGCCTTCATAAAAACAGTCTTAAGTATTAAGGGACAAAACCTACATGGGACAAAATCTGAATTTGCATATACTTACAAATGATTTACACTCATAAAACCGAACTCTGCAGCTCAAGGAGGTACAGTGTTATTTGGTTGCAGAGTTGGAATCTGAAATAGAGATTCTTGGTCTAGCACTCTTTTTTTTCCAATTTATTATGTCTTTTAGTATGTCCTCAACTTTGGTAGCTGGGGTTTGGAGGTTGCCACCAGGGGGAGCAGTAGTTCTGAAGAGGGTTCCCATGCAGGGCTCTCTAGGAAACATGACAAGGCAAAAGAAAGGGCTTTGCTGTGAAGCCTGAGGTCAGCTTTAGTCTCTCTATCTAGCTTGCTATCTAGGGAGAGAGATTCATGGGAAAAAAAAAAGTTTTCTTTGTATTTCAGGCGTCTGCTCTATTAATTTAACTTAATTTGTTAGTAGCTGATTTCTGTCAACTTGTATTTTGTTTTTGGATTTGACAGGCCTGTTTTAGAATGCACAGACACAGAACTATAGTGCTGCTTTCCAAGCAAAACCAGAAAGATTTCTCTGGGGTTGTTTTGGAATTTAAAGAATCAGAGAATGAGGGGACATGGAATGGGGCATAATTAAGGCCTACACAGAAAATGGTCCTGTGGTCACATTAGGAATATTAATACTAGCTGCTTTTCTCCCATACCCATACCCCACTTCCCCTTTGGTTTACTGAAATAAAACCTACTGCTTTATTTCTTTGCTCATACAGTTAGCTAGAAAATAAAAGAGTTTTGCTTTTCTGATGGCCTTTACTTGTGAGCTTCTTTGGGACAGCATGTCTTCTCCAGCATTCTAGAAAAGAAGGAACAGCTGAGAGTGCAAATAATTGTTTTAGTTACGTAAGTACAGCCCTTGTCCACCTTATGAGTAGGATTCAGAGAAAGTGCTAGGGGTCAGTCCTACCAAGTATTAGCTCTTTGAGGTGAAATTGCCTCATCTGCATTTGTAATGTATAGTGAGAAAGTACCCTTAGTTGAAAGGAGGCCGCTCTGGGTGTCTAAAGGAAAGTCTCTAGCAATTCAGTGAGCGGGGTGGCATCAGGATATCCTCTGAATCCCTGGCTCAACGATGACCATCCCTGTCTTGTGTAGGCCTGTTTCTCAAAGTGACCTCCATGACCAACCACGTGAAGCTGCTGTGGAGAGGAATGTTTCTGACTTCAGTCAAGAGTGACAGAGACATGTGGAGGTCTTGGGTAAGATTTTCAACTCTGGACCTCTAAGTTCTTTCTGCAAATGGAGGATAATACTGACCTCAGACAGTTCTTATAAGGATAAATAAAGGGGTATATTGACCCATTCTTACTGTTTTCTAAATAAAAAAAAAAAGTTTCAATATAAACTTCAGCTAAGAAATTAGTATTTTTTGAAATGATGCAAGTGGTGCTCACTTATGTTACCATCTTGGAACTCCTCCTTTTCAAGAGGAAATTTTAAAGCTCTGGACACAGAAATATGCATCTGCTACATGGGTCATGATGTTGTACTGTCTCAGGCCTTCCGACCTGACAAGCATGCATTCTTAAATCTATTTTAGGTCCCAACACAGGACTGGGTGCTGGAAATCATAGGCACGTCCCTCCTCTTTAGAATAGTATCTTCCTCTCATCTTTGCAAAATTACCTATCCCAGATCCCAACATTAACTTGTTTATCAAAGTCAAGGTGGCCTCTTTGATTCTCCTTGTCATTAGCTTGGGGATGAATTCATGCTCTTGCTCCTCCCATCTATCCTTCCCAATTTTCCCATTCCATTAAGAATGAGTCAAGTTCTACCTCCTGTGTTATGGTCCATGAGAATTTCTCCCTTTCCTGATCCTCCAGAGTTGTTCTGAGCTGCGCTACAAAATGCTTTCAACTCAACAATGTCTCATTTCTTTAGTTAGATTGGAAAATAGTACTGCAAGGGCTGGGACTCTTTTGCTTCTTTCACAGTTCCTTCCTGAGTATTCTGCACAGAGCTGGCATGCTAAATAGAAACTTGTTGAGTTACCTTCAGAGCAGTGAAGCTCAAAATGACCCTACTGACAATACAGCACTGTTGTTAAAAGCTCAGATGCTGGAGGTAAACTGTCACAGTCCCAACCCCAGCTTTACCACTCAGTCACTTGGTAGCTTTGGGCAAGTCATTTACCTCAGTGTCACAGTTTCATTATCTATAGAATGAGGAGAATTATAGCACCTGTCTAGGATTTTTGTGGGTATTACACTTAAGCTCACATATTTAAAGAATACAGATGATGGGGGTGGGGGCAGGAGCAAGATGGCGGCAGTGGAAGAGACCTAAATATCATCAGGTCCCAGGAGCTCAGCTAGATGGTTATCAAACCATTCTGAACACCTGCAAACTCAACAGGAGATAGAAGAGAGGAAGAGCAGCAATTCTAGGAACAGAAAATCAACCACTTTCCGCAAGTGTATATTTTTCTGGGGTCGTTACTACCCTTTTAGTATTTTGTTCTCTCATTCATCTATTCTTATCTGGATAAAATGGCAAACTCACCACACACACACACAAAAGAACAAGAGGCAGTACTGATGGCTAGGGACCTAATCAATATGGACGTTACTAATATGTCAGAATTAGAGTTCAGAATGATGATTATGAAGGTGCTAGCTGGGCTTGAAAAAAGCATGGAAGATACTAGAGAATCCCTTTCTGGAGAAATGAACTAAAAGCTAACCAAGTTGAAATAAAAAAAAGCTAGTAATGAGGTACAATAAAAAATGGAGGCTCTTACTGCTAGGATAAATGACGCAGAAGAGAGAATCAGTGATATAGAAGACCAAATGATGGAGAATAAAGAAGCTCAGCAAAAAGAGACAAACAACTACTGAACCAAGAGGTGAGAATTCAAGGAATAAGTGACACTGTAAGTTAAAACAATATTAGAATAATAGGGATCCCAGAAGAAGAAGAAGAAAGAGAGGGGCAGAAGGTATATTGGAGCAAATTACAGCACAGAATTTCCTTTATTTGGCAAAGGGAACAAGCATCAAAATCCAGGAGGCACAGAGAAACCCCCTCGAAATCAATAAAAATAGGCCCACACCCCATCATCTAATAGTAAAACTTACAAGTCTCAGTGACAAAGAGAAAATCCTGAAAGCAGATCGGGACAACAGGTCTGTAACATACAGTGGTAGAAATACTAGATTGGCAGCAGACCAATCTACAGAGACCTGGCAGGCCAGGAAGGACTGGTGTGATATATTCAGAGCACTGAATGAGAAAAATATGCAGCAAAGAATACTATATCCAGCTAGGCTGTCATTGAAAATAGAAGGAGAGATAAAAAGCTTCTATGACAAACAAAAACTAAAAGAATATGCAAACACCAAACCAGCCCTACAGGAAATATTGAAAGGGGTCTAAGCAAAGAGAGAGTCTGAAAGTAACAGACCAGAAAGAAACAGAGACAATATACAGTAACAGTCATCTTACAGACAATACAATGGCACTAAATTCATATCTTTTGATAGTTACCCTGAATGTAAATGGGCTAAATGCCCCAATCAAAAGATACAGGGTATCAGAATGGATAAAAAAACAAGACCCATAGGTATGCTGTCTACAGGAAACTCATTTTAGACCCAAAGACACCTCCAGATTTAAAGTGAGGTGGTGGAAATCAATTTACCATGCTAATGGACATCAAAAGAAAGCTAGGGTGGCAATCCTTATAACAGATAAATTAGATTTTAAGCCAAAGACTATAATAAGACAGGACGATGGACACTATATCATACTTAAATGGTCTGTCCAACAAGATGATCTAACAATTTTATTTTATTTTTTATTTATTTTTTAGATTTTATTTATTTATTTGACAGAGATCACAAGTAGGCAGAGAAGCAGGCAGAGAGAGAGGAGGAAGCAGGCTCCCCACCAAGCAGAGAGCCCAATGCGGAACTCAATCCCAGGACCCTGGGACCATGACCTGAGCCAAAGGCAGAAGTTTTAACCCACTGAGCCACCCAGGTGTCCCTAACAATTTTAAATGTCTATGCCCCTAACATGGGAGCAGCCCAATTAATAACAAAATCAAAGAAACACATCAACAACAATACGATAATAGTAGGGGACTTTAACAGCCCCCCTCACTGAAATGCACAGATCATCCAAGCAAAAGATCAACAAGGAAATAAAGGCCTTAAATGACACACTGGACCAGATGGACCTCACAGATATATTCGGAACATTCCATCCCAAAGCAACAGAATACACAATTGTATATGCATGGAACCTTCTTCAGAATAGATCACATCCTGGGTCACAAATCAGGTCTCAACCAGTACCAAAAGACTGGGATCATTTCCTGCATATTTTCAGACCACAATGCTTTGAAACTAAAACTCAACCAGAAGAGGAAAGTTGAAAAGAACTAAAATACATGGAGGCTAAAGAGCATCCTACTAAAGAATGAATGGGTCAACCAGGAAATTAAAGAAGAATTTAAAAAAATTCATGGAAACAAATGAAAACAAAAGTACAACTGTTCAAAATCTTTGGGACACAGCAAAGGCAGTCCTGAGAGGAAAGTATATAGCAATACAAGTCTTCCCTCAAGAAACAAGAAAGGTCTCAAGTACAACCTAACCCTACACCTGAAGGGGCTGGAGAAACAACAGCAAAGAAAGCCTAAACCCAGCAGGAGAAGAGAAATCATAAAGATCAGAGCAGAAATCAATGAAATAGAAACAAAAAGAACAGTAGAACAGATCAACGAAACTAGGAGTTGGTTCTTTGAAAGAATTAATAAGACTGATAAACCCTTGGCCAGCCTTATCAAAAAGAAAAGAGAAAGGACCCAAATTAATAAAATCATGAATGCAACAGGAGAGGTCACAACCAACACCAAGGAAATACAAACTATTATAAGAACAAATTATGAGCAACCATACACCAGCAAAACTGACAATCTGGAAGAAATGGATGCATTGCTAGAGACGTATAAACTACCAAAACTGAACCAAGAAGAAGTAGAAAACCTGAACAGACCCATAATGAGTAAGGAGATTGAAGCAGTTATCAAAAATCTCCCAAAAAACAAGAGTTCAGGGCCCGATGGCTTCCCAGGGGAATTCTACTAAACATTGAAAGAAGAATTAATACCTCTTCTCCTGAAACTCTTCCAAAAAATAGAAATGGAAGGAAAACTTCCAAACTCATTTTATGAGGCCAACATTACCTTGATCCCCAAACCAGACAAAAACCTCACCCAAAAGGAGAATTACAGGCCAATATTCTTGATGAACACAGAGGCAAAAATTCTCCCCAAAATACTAACCAATAGGATCCAACAGTACATTAAAAGGATGATTCACCATGACCATGTGGGATTTATTCTGGGGCTGCAAGTTTGGTTCAACATCTGCAAATCCACTAATGTGATACAACACATTAATAAAAGGGCAAGAACAATATGATACTCTCAATAGATACTAAAAAAACAACTGACAAAGTACAGTATCCTTTCTTGGTCAAAACTCTTCAAAGTGTAGGGATAGAGGGTACATACCTCAATATCATCAAAGCCATCTATGAAAAACCCACAGCGAATATCATTCTCAGTGGGGAAGAACTGAGAGGTTTTCCCTCAAGGTCAGGAACACAGCAGGGCTCTCCACTATCACCACTGCTATTCAACATAGTACTAGAAGTCCTAGCCTCAGCAATCAGACAATAAAAAGAAATAAAAGGCATCTGAATTGACAAGGAGAAGTCAAACTCTCACTCTTTGTAGATGATATGATACCTTATGTGGAAAATCCAGAAGACTCCACTCCAAAACTGCTAGACCTCATACAGAAATTCAGTAAAGTGTCAGAATATAAAATCAATGTACAGAAACCAGTTGCATTTCTACACACCAACACCAAGACAGAAGAGAAATTAAGAAGTTGATCCCATTTACAATTGCACCCAAAACCATAAGATACCTAGGAATAAACCTAACCAAAGAGGCAAAGAATCTGTACTCAGAAAACTATAAAGTACTCATGAAAGAAATTGAGGAAGACACAAAGAAATGGAACCATGCTCATGGATTGGAAGAACAAATATTGTGAAAATGTCTATGCTACCTAAAGCAATCTACACGTTTAATGTAATCTCCATCAAAATACCACCAACTTTTTTCAAAGAAATAATCCCCAAATTTATATGGAATGAAAAATACCCTGAATAGCCAGAGTAATGTTGAAAAAGGAAGCCAAAGTTGGTGGCATCACAATTCCAGACTTCAAGCTCTATTACAAAGCTGTAATCATAAAGACAGTATGGTTCTGGCACAAAAGCAGACACATAGATCAATGGAACAAAATGGAGAGCACAGAAATGGACCCTCAACTCTATGGTCAACTAATCTTCAACAAAGCAGGAAAGAATGTCCAATGGAAAAAAGTCTCTTCAACAAATGGTGTTGGGAAAATTGGACAGTCACATGCAGAAGAATGAAACTAGACCATTTCCTTATACCACACACAAAAAATAGACTCAAAATGGATGAAAGATGTCAATATGAGACAGGAATCCATCAAAATCCTTGAGAACACAGGCAGCAACCTCTTTGACCTTAGCAGCAGCAACTTCTTCCTAGAAACATTGCCAAAGGCAAAGGAAGCAAGGGAAAAAATGAACTCTTGGGACTTCCTCAAGATCAAATGCTTTTGCACAGTAAAAGAAACAGTCAACAAAACCAAAAGACAACCAACAGAATGGGAGAAGATATTTGCAAATGACGTATCAGATAAAGGACTAGTATCCAAAATCTATAAAGAACTTATCAAACTCAACACTCAAAGGACAAATAATCCAATAAAGAAATGGGCAGAAGACATGAACAGACATTTCCACAAAGAAGGCATCCAAACGGCCAACAGACACATGAAAAAGTGCTCACCATCACTTGGCATCAGGGAAATACAAATCAAAACCACAGTGAGATACCACCTCACACTAGTCAGAATGGCTAAAATTAATAAGTCAGGAAATGACAGATGTTGGCAAGGATGTGGAGAAAGGGGAACCCTCCTACACTGTTGGTGGGAATGCAAGCTGGTGCAACCACTTTGGAAAACAGTATGGGAGTTCCCCAAAAAGTTGAAAATAGAGCTATCCTATGATGACCCAGCAATTGCACTACAGGGTACTCATCCTGAAGACACAAATGTAATGATCTGAAGGGGCACATGCACCCCAATGTTTATAGCAGCAATATCCACAATAGCCAAACTGTGGAAAGAACCTAGATGTCCCTCAGCAGATGAATGGATAAAGAAGATGTGGTATATATACACGGTGGAATACTACGCAGCCATCAAATAAAATGAAATCTTCCCATTTGCAATGACATGGATGGAACTAGATGGTATCATGCTAAGCGAAATAAATCAATCAGAGAAAGACAATTATCAATGATCTCTTTGATATGAGGAATTTGAGAGGCAGGGTAGAGAGTCATTGAGGGGAAGGGAGGGAGAAAAGGAAACAAGATGGGACTGGGGAGGGAGACAAACCATAAGAGACTCTTAATCTCACGAAACAAACTGAGGATTGCTGGAGGGTGAAGGGGGAGAAATAGGTGCCTGGGTGATGGACATTGGGGAGGGTATGTGCTATGGTGAGTGTTGTGAAATGTGTAAGCCTGATGATTCACAGACCTGTACCCTGGGACAAATAATACATTATCTGTTAATTAAAAAGAAAGAAAGAAAGAAAGAAAGAAAGAAAGAAAGAAAGAAAGAAAGAAAGAAAGAAAGAAAGAAAGAAAGAAAAACAGTATAGATGATGGGTGCCTGGGTGGCTCAATCAGTTCAGCTTCTGACTCTTGGTTTCAGCTCAGGTCATGCTCTCAGGGACATGAGATCGAGCCCTGCATTGGACTCCACATTGGGCCTGGAGTCTGCTTATGATTCTTTCTGTCTCTGCCCCCACTTATGCATGTATTCTCTCTCTCTCTCTCTCAGAATGAACAAATAAAGAATGTAAACAAGTGCCTGATGAGGTCAGAGCTATGGAAGCACAGGTTGTTGCTGCTGTGATTGACATGACTGTCACCATCATCATTCACTCTTCATGTCTGAGCAGATGTGCTCTGGATTTTGGGATGAATTCTTCCAACAAGGGTAAAGGACTGAGAAATGTGGAGCTTTCAAGGAATAAAACATCAGTCAGGCACATGAGGGAGGGACAAGGGGTTTTCTGTGTTAGCGAGCAAGGAATGAGCCCTAGGACCTTGACCTTGGGGGTAGCACTGGGGATGGAAAATAGGAACAGAGACTGAGGCCGCATGGCACAAGGGTTGGCAAGCGGCTCAGTTCTAATCCTGACTCAGAAATTTCTAAGTACATCTACACATTTTCATAATTGCTTTAACACTATGAAACAGATACTGAAATCTTAGGACCCTTAAAAAAAAAAAAGTCAGGATCCTGCAATGCCAACAAAACAAAACAAAACAAAACATATAATTAGAGAATAAAGGAATGAGATTAGGAAAAAAAGTGAGCTTACGAGCAAATAAGTGAAGTGAGAGGCAATTGTGCAGAGAACATCAGCTCCAAATTCCTAGGAGGAGATGCTGAGGGCTTTTACTTACCCTGAAATGCAAACTTTTTTTGTTTCTCCTACCTAGGAATTTTTTAGATTAGGATCATCAAATCTACCACAAAGGGACAGTGGGGGCTGTTAATTAGACAAGCATATAAGCTTTCCATAATTTTATTCTCACTGTCCTGTGATTAGATTGATATTTTTATCCCTTTTGAGAGAGGAACCAAAAGCTCAGAGAAGTAACTTGCTCAGCTAGTGCATGGTGGAGTCAGGAATGGGGAGTGACCTTTGACCTTTAAAAAAACTGACCATATGCAGGCATCTGCTGGGGCCTAATAGCAAGGCATGTGGTTTGGCTTCATTTTTGATGGGGGGTAATTTGTGCCAAGGTTTGTAGTTACTCAGGGAAATGGACAATCACTAACAAGAATATTCTGGATTTTAAATAGCTTGAAGGCATGTGGTTTGGCCTCATTTTTGGTGGGGGGTAATTTATGCCAAAGTTTGTATTTACTCAGGGAAATGGATAATCACTAACAAGAATATTCTAGATTTTAAATAGCTTGAAGCTGGAGGAGAAAAAAAGAATGCTGTGAGAAGACCTCCACTGTGAGCAAGATTTTTTTTTTTTTTCTGAAACCCAAAATTACAGTAGCCCAGAGACTTGCAAGGGAGAGTTTTGTTTTGCACAGATATTTGGGGGAACAGATTTGAAGTTCAAGAAGAGTTTCATGTCACCATTTGGCTAGGGCAACTTTTTATAACCTTGGCTGTTTTTAATGTAATTGCCAACCAAAAGTTATTTGATGCTGGAAGCTTCATGACTGCTTCAGGTGGAAGTATAGAAAATATTCTTGGAATGGGAGAGGCCACCTGACCACACATTCTTAACCCTGTCCTAATACTTCTGCCAAACTCTTCAACTTCTGTCTCTTCAGCAACTCACGAAACCTTGAATTTGCTAATATGTGTACTTTTATTTGCTAGCTGGGTAATTCATTTTGAACTATCAACTTCTGCATGAAATGATTCTGACTCGATTTCCAATTCACCTGGAAGGGGGCTCAAACTTTGGTCAGCTGGTCCTGCTTTTGTCACTAGAGTTTTATTAGAGCACCATCATGCCCTGTAAGTGCTTTCTGTGACTGCCTTTAGGCCATCATGGTGGAAATGACGGTAGAGATGGTCTGCACATACCTAAAATGTTTATTATTTGGCCCTTGACAAAAAAAGTTTGCTGACTTGGACCTAGAACATGGAAGAATTTTCACTTCTGGTTTGTTTCAGTTCCTCATTTATATAACTGTTAACTTTATATAACTGTTAACTGTATAACTTTTTTCAGAACTCTGCCTTTTTCTAGGACCACTTTTCTAGGAATATATGAATCATGAAGGGGATCTTCCGAGAACCCCTAACCTTTCAAGGAATAGTCAGTGCCTCACTTGTGCCAATGTCATGTTCTCGGATGCTCTTGTGACCTTTATATTGACCTTCAATACTTTTTTCCCCCTCACTTGTGCCAATGTCATGTTCTCAGATGCTCTTGTGACCTTTATATTGACCTTCAATACTTTTTTTCCCCCCTCGAGGCTTAGGTATTTACTGAGATGGCCCCTTTTCCTCCAACTTTCCTCCAATTTTCAACTGGGAAAAACATTTGTCATTCCCACTTCCATTACTTCTATGAAGGAAATAAGCCAAACCAAACTGAAACTGGTCTCTTCTCTCCCTATCTGTCCTGCTTCCAGTTTTTATAGTCTCTGCAAACTTGGAGCCTGCATTTCATGTGCTTATGACTTTTACATATAGCGTTATTCACAGCTGTGGTTCTGATCTTGACCCTGGAGGCATTTCCCATTTGATTCTCTCTTCCATTCTGAGAAGTTTCCATCTGTAAATACTCTGTGTTGTCCATGCCAAAGCCTTCCAAGTACTCCTTAATTCATCTCCTATTCAACGCCACTTTGGAAAGTTGTCCAATACTGTCTGGGAAGTATAAGCATGGAGAGTATACAGATTTCTCTTTTCTACCAGACCAGAAACAACAGCAAAAAAGAAAATGTCATAAGAATATTAGAACCCTTTCCTGTTGTGTGGATTTAGGCTAATTCTCCATCACACAGTTTTCCTACCTGCCCTTCTATCTCAACTCTTTGAACAACTGCATAGGTTGTTCCTAGGTTCTGCAAAATGAAAATAGAGCTCCTTGCTTGGTGATGTCCTGGAAGGTGTTGTGGTATAATGACCTCCTATCTATATGCCAATAATTACAGATACTGATGTACGAGTATCCATCGTGTGCCAGCCACGTTACAGATATTATCTGTTTTTCACATTCTTGCTCTTCTGCAGAGCAGGTGTAATTGTTTGTAACTTAACTAATGAGCAAACCAAGGTTCAGAGGGGTTAAAGTGGGCTCACTTCAAAGGAAATGGCAGAACTGGAATTCCAGCCTAAGTTGCTCTGATTCTAGCCCTAGTGTCCTTCTACAACTGTGGGCTGCCCTCTATGTTAACTGCTGTGCCATCGGACTGCTCTTCCTAACCAAGGGGGTCATCAGATATGACCAGCACAAATCAGGCAGGCCTAGAATAGAAGGAAAACAGGGACAGGCTTAAGGGTTAAAAGGCAGAAACTCCTTGGCATTAGCCCTTTCCCTAGGATTCCATGTTGACTATTACCTTGGATCCACTTTTCACCCCTAAGAAAGAATCAGCATTTTCTGATACATATTCAAAGTATCCAGTTTCGTATGATTCTTCATGTTCACCTTCATTCCTTTGAAAAATCCCACAACCTTTAGGAAAGTCTTGTTTAAATGCTTTAAGCCTTTTATGAGCTGAGCTATGCATATTATGTCCACTGGCAGCTCAGTCTTGGGCCGAAGTGTTGAACAGTGAGCCAGGACTTCTGTGTCAGTGTGGGACTATGAGCAGGATTTAGGTTTTCTCAGAGAAAGGATCCCCCTTCAGCCAGCTTTTCTTCCCAATTTGGTAATCTGACTTCCGGTGCCAATTTTAGAGAATCTGGATTTTCTTTTCTACAAGGAAGTCAGTGGTGTCCTTACAGGTATTGCTTCTGAATTTGGGTTTGGATGTAGGAATCTGGAGCGTATATCTGTCCATATTATGCAAGCCTCCTGATATAAGGTGTGGGGAAGAGTTACTTGTGAGACTCGGGGGCCAGTGTTACACCTTATCTAAAGGCACACTGGAGTTAGCCTCTGCCTGAATCACAGTTCAGTGTGGTGAAGTACAGGAGGGTCCAGTAAGTGTTCCGTGTTTATGCAGAGTAACTGAAAAGCAAGGAACCGTTTAGCATTGGCCTGCTTGTGGTCTAGGTCTCTAGGTCTCCAGATGCACACGTGCACAAGCCATCAACACTGTAAACACACCCAGAGATGCAAATGCATATGTCATAATTACAGTGTTTCCCAAGTAGCTGTTGTGTGCCTAGCACCAGGCATGTTTATAGCTGGGGATGTCCACGTAAAGGTAGAAGGAAAGGAAATAGAAGAAAGGCTTTCCCTAACACACATGTGCCAAATAAAAAAACGAAAGCCCCGCAGATTGCAAGCCAGCTGGCTAAAAGACGGAATGTTAATTTATGCTAGATCTAGCTGACCCCAGTGGCTTCTTTTTAAAATAATGGCCAAGTCCTTGGATTAAACTAAGGTTAAAATCAACACAAAGAAATAGTTCCTGGGACCAGACTTCCTTGGGTTCAAATCCCAGCTCCACTACATAGTAAGTGTGGGATTTGGGGCAAGTTAATCTAACATCTCTGTGCTTCAATTTCAACATCTGGACATTTGGGATAGTAACCTCAAAATGAATAAACGAACACCTATAAAACACTGAGAACGGCACCTAGCTCAAAGCGACTGGTCATTGAATGTTAACCATAACAATGATGATGATTTCCTCATTGGCCTGGATGTGATAGGAGGTAGGATGCTACAGGGTGTTTATTCTTGGTACTTATTCATTTTCCAGTAGGGCTTTTCAAACTGTAGTTGCATGCCACAGGACCTCAGGGTTTCCTGACACTTCTGTAATGGGGAACACGTGGGCAGGGCAGAAATGTTTAGTTGGGAGTGGGTACCACTCTGGAACTCTGCCATATTTCCATATTAATACTGTTCAGATTATGCAAAACCATGCAGACTACAGTCTCTGGTAATTAGGAAACCTCCCTGCTAATCACTGTGTTCATTCCTTTATTCGTTCATCCATTAGTTTATCTTCTGTTGGGTGTCTATTGTATTCTTGGAATTGTGAAGAAATTGACATACCTTCTTAAATATTTGCTCTTGAGGAAGAGTAACAGAATTTAGAAGGTAATATAGAAAAACAAACAGCGAATTCTAACATGCAGTGGTAGGGTGGGCTGAGATAGAGTACAACGTATAGGGTACTATATGGGTCATGGAGGGGGTCATCTTGAGTTCAAATTCCAGCTCTACTGTGCCAGCACAGCTGAGCCTTGGGGATATGCTTCTGGTAAGGAAGGGTAGGATGAGGCAAATCTAAGACCCCAAGAAAATTCATAAACAGTAAGTAACTGTGTATTGCTGAAAGGCATCACTCACAGGGGTGAGGTGGGATACGGTATGGTAAGAGATCAAACGAGTGAGAGAGATTAAAGGTGTTGCAAATCATGTGAAGACACTTGGAACTTATCCTCAAGTGAGGGCAAGCCATTAAAAGAATTTTAAGCATGGGAGCAGCATGGACAGGTTTGCCAGAAAGATACTCTGGCAGCAGCATGTCAAATGATCTAGAGCAGGAGTCAGTAAATTTTTTCTCTAATGGGATAGATAGTAAATATTATAGTCTTTAGAGGGCCACCTATAGTATCTGTTGTATATTCTATTTCTTGTTTGTTTTCAATAACCCTTTAAAAAATGTAAAAGCCACTCTTAATAACCCTTCAAATAACCTGGGTTCAAATCCCAGCTCTACCCCTTACCGAGTGTGAGAACTTGAGCAAGCGGACTCGACGGCTCTGGGCACAATTTCAACAGCTCTCTCAATAACCCTTTTAAAGTCGTTTTTAATAACACTTTAAAAAATGTAAAAGCTACTCGGTGTAGTTTGCCAACCCCTGGTCTAGTGAAGGCAAATACAGAGTTGGGGGCAGTTGAAATCATCTAGAGTGGACAAGGGTAAACCAAAGTAGAGGCAGTGAGAACAGAGAAGGGAGGAATGAAGGAGCCATGGTAGAGCAAGAACAGCCTAGAAATATTTAGGTTTTGGCAGTTGGGTAGGTGGAAGTACTCCTTCCTGAGATAGAGATTCAGGAGCTTAGTTTTCATTCTGCAGAGCTGATCTCTTTGTGAGGCATCTGGTAGGGACGTCCAGCAGGCAACTGTGCATAAGAATCAGAAGAGAGACTCGGGCTGGTGTTGGACACATGACAATCATCGGCATCCAGGGGAAGTCTGGAACCTTGGGGCCATTTATAGATTTACAGTAAGGCTCCCAAGAAGTAGACAAGTGGCAGGTAGGGGAAGAGAAAGGCACAAAGACTGAGAAAGAATAACCAGACACGTAGGAAGCAAACCAAGTGCGTGTGATTTCTGATAAAGCCAGCATGTGTTTTTAGCAAGACGTGCTTAGCCTGTATGGAATCTTGCTCAGAGCTCAGGTTAGCTAAGAGATGTTTTCAGAGACCACTTTCTTCTTTTTGAAAAAACAAACAAACAACTTTTTTGCGGGGGCAGGGGGAGGGGAAGAAGCTCTTTCCGAGAAGTGTATGTTGCATGCAGCCTGATAATATGAAGTAGACAGGAAACCATCAAAATCCTAGAGAACACAGGCAGTAACCTCTTTGACATGGGCTGTAGCAACTTCTTACTGGATATGTATCCTGAGGCAGGGGCCTATTGGGACTTCATAAAAACAAAAAGCTTTTGCAACAGTGAAGGAAACAATCAATAGAACCAAAATGCAACCTATGGAATGGGAGAAGATATTTGCAAATGACATAGGAGATAAAGATTAATATTCAAAATATATAAAGAATTTATAAAACTCAACACCCAATGGCTCAGTCAGGTAAGCATCTAACCTTAGCTCAGGTCATGATCTCAGGGTCTTGGGATCAAGCACCGAGTGAGGCTCTGTGCTCAGGGCAGGGTCTGCTTGTCCCTCTGCCCCTTCCCCAGCTCATGCTCCCTGTCTCTCTCAAATAAATAAAATCTTTTAAAAAACCCACAACAACCCAAAACCAAATAATCCAGTTAAAAAAATGGGCAGAAGACATATATAGACATTTTTCAAAGAGGACAAACAGATGGCTAATAGACACATGAAGAGATACTCAACAGCACTCATCTCAGGAAAATACAAATCAAAACCATAATGAAGTATCACCTCATAGAGTTAGAATGGCTAAAATGAACAACATGGGAAACAACGGGTGTTGGCGAGGATGCAGGGAAAGGAGAGCCTTCTTACATTGTTGTTGATGGGAATGCAGACTGGTGCAGCTACTCTGGAAAACAGTATGGAGGTTCCTCGAGAAGTTAAAAATGGAACTACCCTAAGATCCAGCAACTAGGTATTTACCCAAAGGATACAAAAATACTGATTCAAAGGGATACATGCACCCTGATATTTATAGCAGCATTATCAATTATAGCCCAATTATGGAAGGAGCCTAAATGTCCATCGGCTGATGAATGGATAAAGAAGATGTGGTGTGTATACAATGCGCGTGTGCGCACACACCACACACACACACAATGAAATATCACTCAGCCATAAAAAAGAATGGAATCTTGCCATTGTGGATGGAGCTAGGGAATATTTTGCTAAATGGAATGAATCAGAGAAAGACAATTATCATAGGATTTTGCTCATATGTGGAATTTAAGAAACAAAGCAAATGAACAGGGGGAAAAAAGAGGGGCAAGCAAAAAACAGACTCTCAACTATAGAGAAGAAACTGATGGTTATTTTAAGGCAGGTGGGTTAAGAAGATAATGGGGCTTAAGGACGGCACTTGTGAGGAGTGCTGGGGGATGTATGCAAATGATGAATCAACCACTCATTTTACACCTGAAACTAATATTACACCATATGTTAACTGCATTTTAATAAAAAATTGGAGGAAAAAAATAAGGGAGGCACCCTATATTTAACTCTTTGAACTGCAAAAAGAAAAAAAAAAGAATATGAAGTAGACAGAGAGAAGCCAACTCAATAATAAACTGAGGGAATAGTAGGTGGAACTTGAAAAAAATTCATAATTACTAACCCTGGAGGAGCACCTAAAGTAGCCTCCTATACGCGAAATACTTCTGTGTATAGGCTGGCTACTGTAGGGCTATCATATTAATGTTTCAAACCATTCCGGTACTCCTAGTGCCCGAGACCCAGGAGATGAGACTCTAATACTTCTTTCCTGATGGACCTGGCCAGGCAGCACTATGGTGAAACCGGTCAATTGCAGGTCCACAGAGCTTAGCGGTCAACAATGAAAGCAGAGAGAGAAGGAGGCAGAGTCCTCTTTATTTCTAAGTCAAGTGGTACTGCGGCCTGTGAAAATCTGTTTCTACGCACCCTCCATGCTGTGCTGGCAAGTCCGGTCCTTCTTTGTTCTCAGGCTGAACCAGGTGGCCACACTTGGTTATTTTCACCTCTAGCCAGTCCAGAATGTTTCCTGGACCCTGGCAGATTTGAGTCTGTTAACTTCCACTGTGTCTGCTCCCTCCACACACAGGCACTTTGTGGGTTGGCCTCAACTCCAAGGCCCGGTGTGAACTCCAACTCACCAAGGTGCAAGTGTGTGGGCTGGTGGGAGTCCGCGAGGGAAGGTGGGGCGGGGAGGGGGTGGGGGGAAAGGGAAGGTGTCCGGAATCCCTAAGTGTCACTTCAGTGCGAGTTCTGTCTCCTGCCACCAGATCTTTTACCAGAACTAATGGCAAGGTTATCATTCTGCTCTGAGCTTCTCCTTCCTCCCTCGTTCTCTCTCAACGTGTTTCTTAATGGTGGTCCTCGAACCTCTGGTCTCAGAGTCATTTGTGGTGCTTGTAAAGGGTACATTACAGAATCTACAGAGGGTTTCTGGGGTAGGGGAGATAAGGGAATCTGCATTTCTAATGAGCTTCTGGTAATCACTGTGCACACTGAACTTGGGAACTCCTCCTTGACTCACTTTTAAACGTTTAGAAGTTCTAAGGGAAGTATTCTTTCCACTGAAGTTGAAAACAAACTCCGGGGTGTGGTGTATAAACAATGAATCTTATAACACTGAAAAAATTAAATAAAAACAACAAACAAACAAACAATAAAACCTCAGGGCCCAAGTTATTTTTTTCCATGCCAGCCCTTCAGTGTTTCCTAGCTTCTGGAGAGCAGTGACTTTTATTTCCTGTCTGTCTGGTGCCCACCACTGTACCTAACGCCAACCACATGATCGTGAAGTTGAAGGAATGATTGCGAAGGACACCTTACTAGACTCCCCCGCTTCCATTCCTGTTCCTCTATGATCCAATGGCCATAAAGTAGCCAGTGGGTCTATGAAAATGGAAATTAGATCATTTTACTTTCCTGAGATCTTCCCAAGTCTCCCTGGGATACTCAGACTAAAAGCTAGATTCCTTCTGTTGGTCTCGGCTTAACCTCATGGCCTCATGCCACATCCCCTCTTGCTCCTGCCTACCATGGTCCAGCCAAATGAACGTCCTTCGTGGTTCCTTCAACACACCAAACTCATTTCACTTTGGGGGTTTTATGCTGCTCTTCCCTTGTCCAGGGGTGCTCTTCCTTCTGATGTCATATGGCTAGACACGTCATCATTCACGTCTTGGCTTACAGGTAACCTCTGCAGGATATGTATCTAAGGTAGTCACCAAATCACTCCTTATCAACCCTGTTTAAGTGTTCTGTCCAACACTTATCACCCCCAATACCTGTGCACTTTTCTGTATTTATTGTCTTCCTTCTTTCCTTCCTTCCTCCATTCTTCCTCCCTTTCTTCCTTTCCTTCTTTCCTCCCTCCCTTCCTCCTTCCCTTCCTCCATCCCTTTCTTCCATCTGTTTGGTGCCAGGCACTATTCTCAGCACTAGGGATACAGCAGTAAATACAGTCTCTACCCTTATGGACAGGCAATCAACAAATACATATCAGATGGTGGTAAATTTCTGTGAATAAAACAGAGTTAAAGGGATAATGAGAACTGCTCTTTTAGATCAAGGAAAACCTTTCTGATGGCAGAAATTTGAGCAGAAATCGAAATGAATCTAAACTGCAGGGGAACGCAGACTTCATTTACAATATTCCCAGTGACTAGAGGTGTGTGTGTGTGTGTGTGTGTGTGTGTGATATAATACATAGGTCAATAAATTCTTATGGGGTGAATAAATATCCTTACTGATCTTTTAGTACTTATACACTGAATTTACTTCTCTGGCTTCTAAACGATACTGAGTTTCACTGACAGGGAATGAGCCTCCCTTTCCTCCATCCCCAGTATCTAATATAGGGTCTGGCTCTGAGGATGCATGGGAATGTTTGTGAAATAAAGGAGAAGCGGCGATTATGATGAACTAGTTTGTTCTAATACATTCAGAAACATCCAGTAAACTATTGCTTGAGAAGTTGGCACAGGCTTCTAAGAATCATGTGAATTCATTTCAACTACTAAATTATATATATGATGAGATACAGTAGTAATTGACTTGATAGCGATTCTTTCATAGAAGCAATTTCTTGCACATAAAACTTTGGAATATTTCAAAGCCAACGAAGGAGTAGACTTCTCCTCTGTTACTGTCTTCCTCTCTCTATCTTGCTGGCCCAGGCTACAAAGAGTACATTTGAATACACTGCAAAGTCCCACAGACCAATAGCCAGCTGAACCTTGCAGATTCTTTCAGAAAGATGGATTTGGTACTAAAGCAAAAACAGACTAACTGAACTAGAACACAGGGCATTTCAGCACATCTCTGTGTGAAAATAAATGAGCATTTCTGAACTGCTACCGGACACAGGGATGATGACAAGCAATGAAACCCAACCCAGAAGGGTCACCGACAGCCCATAGCAAAGCGGTCCCAATGGCAGCTCTGTTCCTCTTACGTGCTCTGTGAAGATAATATTCACTTTCTTTTCTCAAACAGGACTTGAAAAACCCTATTGAAAATGAAATGCCAGTCCTATTTCTTTTTGGACAGCTAAGTTAAATGGAGAAATTAGGAGTCGGAGATCAGTATCCAAAAGCTCTTATTTTTCCTTACTGTGTGCCATTGACTTGCACCAGAAAGCTGTGTCAAGGCTAGATCAAGAAAAATCTCGAGAGTGGCCAAAACTGTAAAACTGTTTGCCTGTGCCCCTCACGTGCTCTCCCTCTTAATGCTACGCCTCACCCACGCTCCCACCAATGTCCTGGTGACTGAAGAGCCAGGATTATCCTTCCGCTGTCCTAGTCTAGCACCTTCAGTATCTTTAAAAGCACCTGGCTGCCATGTGTCTTTTTTCTAGCAAGATTCCATGGAACCCTCTTCATCTTAAAGACATTAGGGCTAGACCCTCAGCACCCAGGGAGGTGAAACCTAAAAGGTGAAAGTAATATTTCCTAAGCGGTATTTCAAGAACTCTTGGTATCCCTGAAACGGTGAGAGCAAAAAATTGTTCATTGATCAAAGAACTGCTTGGAAAATAATGCATCCTATATTGTTCACTTGGAAAGTCACAACACATGTTGGAATGCTTAAAGGAGTTTAAAAAAAATGGAAAAACCCAAATAATTTTCAATTGGGGGATAGTTAAATGCACTCAGGAACAGTAATCAGCCATTAAAAATGGTGAAGCAGATCTCTACATGCTATAATGCAATGTCTCTTAGACCTATTGTTGAGTAGAATCCACGTGAAATTTCTAAACACAAGTAATATCCCATTACAAAACTGAATCATATGTGTGTATATGTGTTTTATATATAATACAATAAAATATATAAAAATTCCAGAAGGATGTATACCAAATTATTAAGAGAGGCAGACTCTGGGGAATAGATGTGGGAGGATGAGGGAGACTTGCATTTGTCCTTTATAGATTTAGGTATTATTTGAATTGTTTTATGGTCCCTTTATTGCTTTTATAATAAAAATGAGAAAAAATATCAAGCACTATATTAAAAAAAAAAACAAGTAAAATCCAGCAGTAAATACATCTGTCCAGCTTTAAGTGAACATGTCCCTAACTCATGTGATCAGTGAACCCCCGTTTTGTGGAGCACCGAGAAAGAGCTTGTGCAACAGTTTGCAGTTATTGGCCTCAAGGCTCTCCCCACTCCCCAGCAGCATACGGGTTTTTTTTTTTTTTTTCTTCTGTGGCCTTTTGTAAAGGAGTGAAGGAGGTAGAAAGGACCTCAGAGGTGAATTGGTTACAACCCCCAACCACCTGCTTTTTAAGATGAAGGGACTGAGGCCATACAAAGTGAAGGGTCTTGGCAAGATCAGCCTGAAGCCCTCAGTCCTCATCTGACTCCGTCTGTGTCCTATCTTTAGTCACCAGGGGACCCAGATGGGCTGGGACCCTTGGACTTCATACAAAGTATTTCCAGCACTCAAGGAAATGGTCAGGACCTCTGAGTAAGCCACGGACTCAAGTTCCAGGTACAGCAGAGTCCTGGTGACCCCTATGCCCCTTCCCAACAGCCTGCCTTGTCCACAGCTTTTAGGAGGAAGGAAGTGACCCTGGAAATAACTGGTAAACACTAGCAACTTGGCATCACTAGTGAAGTACAGATGTATGGAAGCATGAACTCACCCATTCACTCAAAACAGCATGGGCTTGAGGTGGGCAGAACTGGGTTCCAATCTGCCCTCTTGATTCTGCCTGTTGCCAGCTAGCTAACATCGTCAAGCTCCTAAACTACTTTGGGCCATGGTTTTCTATCTCTGAAATAGGGATAAGAGCTCCTGTGTTGCTCCCTGTGGTGGTGGTTAACCAAGATGGTGGCTATGAAAAAGTTGCTAGCGTGGAGCACTAGGTCTGTTGCTAGTCAAGAAATGCTAATTTCCATCTTCTCCTGTGCACAACCAACTGTTTCTCCCTCAACCCCAGGAGTGCAATCCTGGGCACAAGGCCAAGGAAATATGAATAAATGGTTCCTACACTTGAGAAGCTGACTGGCTGATGGAGATGATGACAAGATTTGGTCACAGTAGGGATGACAGGTGCATTAACAGAGGTCCAGTGGTCCACCCACCCAAGCATAAGGGTACCACTCTTACCCTGCCCCCAACATCCTCTGGGGCCACCTCTCATTGACTCAGTGACCTAAGGGGATTTACTCCAACCTCAGCTTGACCCCAAAATGTGTTGTAAAGATTTCTAGAAAGACCTGCGGGAATCCTAGAAATTAAGCTGATCAAGGAAAGTACAAGCTGGGGAGGACTAAGGAGCCCACAAGAGGAGAGGATCTCAAGGTGTGCATTCAAACCACCTGGCACACAAATCCTGCATTCAGACCTTGTCTCCAGAGCTTCTGTGGGTCCCACATCTGCGCCTTGACTTCCTCATTGTTGACGTGGTAACAACCATAGTATTTACCCCATATGGTTATTTTTGAAGATTAAATAAGATAATGCCCTTAAAGCACTGGTCACAGTGTCTGACACAAAGTAAGAGGACACAGGAAAAAATACTTAGTATCATTGGTATTAAAGTTATTTGGTCTATAAGTATTAAGGCTGAAAGGCAACATCACTGACATTTCAAAAGGCACCAAAGATGTGGGCTGGCTGGACAAAATCACCTTTGTTCACTGGGTCTCAAAGGAGAACACAGAAATGTGTACTCTTTGGACTCAAATTTGATATTGAATCCTTGGTCTGACTCTTGCTGAAGTGTGATCTTCTTGCGTGAGCTGCTAAACCTTGATTTTCTGTGTGACCCTGGAGGACAAGGTCAATCTTGGAGACTGACTATTAGAATAACAAGTGCACTTACATAGAAAAAACCTGGCAAACTGCCTGACACGATACATCCGGGCTTCTTCCTTTCCTTACCCAAAACTAGCAAACTAGGGATAAAGACGGCCGAATAATAGTATTTAGGATTACGTTTAATGAAAAGAGCATTCTCCATGGATTCCAAGCAGATAACAACTTAAAATGAGGACCCTGGACCAGAGGATCTTAAGGAGCCCTCTCTCACCCAGAGTATAAGATTCTTCTACTGACTGCCCATCGTATTTGTGTCACCTGCCTTGGCTCTGCCAGCTAACAAATAAGATCTTTAGCACGTTCCTAGGCTTTGTTTCCTCTTCTGTGAAGTGCAGCTAAAGACTGTACCCGCTTCTTGGGGCCACTGTTAGAATTTGGTGAAATAAACACAGAAAGACCACATTTGCCTGGGGGACAGTCATGACTCAATTAATGCTAGCTATCACTGTTGTCAGGGCCACTATAAAGACTAAAAGAGAATGGATGCAGGAATTATGGCACAGTTCCTGGCACACAGTGTTCAAATATATTATCATTATAACTTCTACCACCGCCACTGATTTTACATTAGGAATGACTGTGGCCTAAGGAAACCAGTAAGTAATACGTGCTGTCATCCGGGTAATGACACACCCGCACAGAGACACCATGAGATATTAGGATAATTAATCACAGGTCTGACCGGGAATAAAAGCTTTCTGGAACAAACAGCTTTGTCCGGCCCAGACAGAGGATGGGCTCACCCACGGAGAGCAGCAGGTGCCGGCTGTCCTCTCCCCCTAGCCCTGGGGGACCACACACATGGAGACAGTATCCTGACGTATAAGCTTTTCAGTGGTCCAGCTCACAGAGTGGTAACGTAATAGTGCTTTGGCCTGGAGTGATAGCTTTCTGCCAAAAGTTCAAAGCGATCTGGAGAGTATCTCATTAATCTCTGGGACTCTATGGGGATGGGGGTGGACAGGCATTGTTGCTATTACCTTATAAAGAGGACAGCATAGTGTTTAGAGAAATTAAATACCTTCTGTTCCAGCAGTCCTATTGGTACTAAAAGAGGACTTGAAACCCAGGATGCCATCCCTGAGGCCCAGGGCCCTCAGCCCTACCCCTGGAACCACCTCAGAGGAAAAGTGAATCAAGCACCTTAGGCGAGATGCGGCTCCTTACCACCCCCCATCCCACCCCGCACCGGGTTGCTGCAAGGCTCACCTGTCACTGAATTGCACCTCTTCTCCATTCCTGGCCCAGCTGATGGTAGGCCTTGGGTTGCCTATGGCCTCACAGTGCAAAAGCACGCTCAGCGTCCCGCTGGCCAGGGCCACAGTCTGCCCAAGGTGGGTGACCACCTCGGAGGCCGAGAGCTGCTGGGCAGCTGAGATCTTCCGCAAGATGCTGGGCTTGCGGTGGGGCCGGCGAGAGCCACCCGCCGCCTCCCCGGTGGCCGAGGTCCGGAGTGAGCTGCTGAAGCCAGACACGTGCTTATGAGGGGAGATGGCCACAGGGGGCATCCGCCGCTCTGACGGCTTGAGCAGCACGTCCTGGTGCTCCATGTGGCTGCGGAAGATCTCCTGGGCCAGCTGGGCCACCAGGTGCTTGCTGTAGACGTCTCGAAGCTCCTCGGGCTGCTGCGAGAGGTTCCTGAGGATGTCGTCCAGGCGCCTCTGCTCGGCCACCATGGTGAAGGGCAGGTGCCAGAGGGCCTGCTCCGCGTTCTGGTCCTCCTCGGAGGACGTGTTCCTTTCCGTGGAGTCCTGCACCTCCCACGAGGCGAGGAGCTCCCCGGGCCAGCCCCCCTGCTCCAGCAGCCGGGAGACAAGGTCGTCGTAGCGGCTCCCCGGGTCGCCGGCAGGGCCCCGCTTCTCGGCCTTGCTGCCGTTAGAGAAGATGCCGTTCTGGTGTTTGTGGGTCTGCAGGGCCTCCTTCGGGCCGGCCTTCCTCGCCGCGAGGGCCTCCTCCTCGCCCCGCAGGCTCAGCGGCCGGGCCACCAGCTTCCGGTTGCCTCCGAGGAGCTTAATGACAAACTGCTCGCGGGCGGGTCCCGCCGAGCAGGTGTAGATGCCCGCGTCCGAGGGCTTGAGGCGGTGGATCTTCAGGTAGCCGAAGGGGGCCACGGTGACGTGCGCCGAGCTGATGAGGTGCTGGCCGTCCTTCTCCCAGGTGATCAGGGGCTTGCGGAAGCGCCGCGTGGGGCAGCGCAGCACCACCGCCGTCTTGGGGAGCAGGTAGGCGAACCCCCCCACGACAAAGTGCAGCTTCCTCTGCCGCCGGGTCTGGATGTAGATCTTCCTGGCGGCCGCGATGTGAGGGCTGTGCTTGGTGGATGGCCGCCCGGGCCCTGCAACGAAGGGGATGGAAGGGAAGCCAGACAGCCGGAGAAAGAGAAGGGACGGCAGAGGACAAAGAGGGTGAACACAGGGACAAGAGAGAAGGAACGGAGAGGGCGAAGACAGAGAGAGAGGAAGAAGCAGCTTGAGTTTATTCCGGCGGGGACTTTCATTTACTGCCTTATGGCTTTCCGGGGAGGAAGTGGCCACCAGCTGAGGCCCATCAAGGCTCAGCAAAGCAATACTCCAACTAATACAGTGCAGTGGGGTAACCTGCCATGGCCCTGCTGGGGCTTTCTACCTCTAGAAGCTGAGATGCAGGTTCTAGATGGGGGTGGGGAGGATGTCAGGGGGAAGGCAGTTCCTCCCATTACAAGGATTGGAAAAAAAAGAACAAGCAAGCAAGCATCATAAAAAGAGGCAGAGGACAAAGGGAAGGAGAATCTCTCCCTTTCCACCTTTCCCCTTTGGGTTCTGCAGAGCACCAGGGCCCTAGTGTACAGGGGGAGGGGAGCCCAGAGGTGTTACAACTCTAGGGATTAATATTAAACAGAACAAATCTGTTTAGAGCATTTTAAAAACCCCAGAGTGGACAACACTAGGCTTCATTAGTAATACGCTGACTCCAGCTTCCAGATCTCTCTATGCCAGCAAGTGAACTTTGCTCTACCCCCTGCAAACTGTTTTTCCAGCCGAGAAGAGAATTCGGCCTGGCCACGTGTAATTAAGATTCCTTTTCCATCTCCAGCTGAGCTCACCAGCCTGCTGCCCTCCTTGGGCTCTCCTGCCTGATGATCTCCCACGGGTCTCGGGTTTAGGGAAGGCTACTGCATGGCCACAGTTGCTTCTGGGTGGGTCTGGTCTCCCCCCATCCCCAGAGCTCTGACATACTCACGTGCACAGGTGGCCAGCATGCAGGGCCTGATGGCTGAAGAGAAGGGCAGGGGAGGGCACAGGGAAGAATTGACAATAGCCGAAAGCCCGGTTTTCAGCACCTTCCGGCAAATGGCGCTTCGAGTCTGCGTGCCTTCGCCACAGCTCGTGGAACACTGAGGAGGAAAGAAGGACCACCTGCATGTAAATGCGGGAAACTGGAGGCTACTGGGTTCTGGTATGGACTCCCAAACTCACCAGAATGTGAGAAAAGTTGCCTGGAAAAGCAACAGTCACTATTAATTATGTAGCATGGTGGGAAGACTCAAACGTCCGTATTGTAAACACATTCTAAGATTTTTCTACTTGAAAGTTTCCTGTAGAAACTCTGTTTTTTATTTATGTGGCCTGGGCTTTAGAGTTACAGAGTCATAGAGTCTGTTGCAATCCCAGCTTAGTAATTTACTAGTTGGCAACTCAGAGTCTGTTTCCACTTCTTACACTTAGCTTGCAAGGTTGGGAATTAAATGAGATAATATATTTGAAACTTCACCCACAGCGGTGACGCTCGCGAATTTTTTCCTCCTTCCTTCACAAATATAATACTTTAATGTCAAGCATCAGATAACTGTTCTACATTTACTTTGTCTGAGGTAGGGTGCTAGATACTATGGAAAAAAATTGTGCAAGGTGGTTTGTAACCTCAAGGAGCTGTCATTCATAATGAGTTGGGGGAAATCCAAATGCATTGTTAAAATGAAATACCGCATGAAGGAGAGAGAAATCAAAACTACATTAACAACATACCACTTTGTATTCCCTGAAATGGCCATAATAAAAAGAGACAGAAAGTAACAAATGTTATTATAAATGTAAATGTGAAAAATTAGAACCTTCTTATATTGCTGGTGGCAATATAAAATAGTATAGCCCTCTTGGAAAGAGCCTAATAGTTTCTTACAAACATAAACATAAATTTACCCCATGACTGAGCAATTTCACTTGTAGGGTATCTCCTGGAGAGAAGTGCAAACATCCATCCAAAGACTGTATGCAAATGTTCAACAGAGACAAAAAAGTGGGAACCACTCAAATGTCTGCTGACTGGTGAATGGATAAACAAAAATATGGTCTATCTATATATGGGAATGTTATTCTACCATAAAAGGAATGTTGTTCTCCTGGATATGTGGTAAACAGATAAACCTTGAAATCATCATGTGAAGTGGAGTTTAATAGTATGTTATTTACATCTCAATAAAGCGGTTCAAAGAATTAAATAGTAATACAAAAATTTAGTAGAAATATAAAAGTACAAGACGAGTATTACAAGATTCATTCTAACGACGGTTGAATGCTGATGGTGCTCTAGTGATTTCCTGACGTAGGTTTTGAAGATGGGTAGTCTGAATGTGTGGAGAAACTGGGGATAATCATGGGAGGCAGGGGAATATCCAGAATGAAGGTCGAAGGGTTCAGTGCAAAAATCCAAGGCAGGCTTTGGGGGGGCAGAGCTAAGCCAGTTGGACTGAAGAGAGGGAACAATTCGAGAGTGTCAGGAGCTCATGAAGTAGTTTGGGGCCAGATGTTGGAGACTTTTAATTTTCAGACAGAAGGCTTGGAATTGGTCCACAAGGCAGTGAGGAGCCATTGGAGGGAGGAGTGAAATGATGAAAGAGGTGTTTTGAGAAGGTTAATCTGGCAACGGTGTCTGGAAGAGAAGGGAGTAGGAGATGTATGGCAGGCGGGGATGTCAGTTAAGGAGGCTGCCACAGTAGTCCAGGCTGGAGATGATAAAGACCTGAACTGGGGTCATGGCAGGGTGCCACGTTAACTTGAAAAATGACACTAAAACCAAAAAATATTACATTTTCAAGTTTTATATGCTAACCCACTGACATGAACTAAGCTCTGATACACAGCACCCTGAAAGATATTTTAGATGCAAAAAATGGAGGTAAGAAACCCATTGCTTTTGTTTCCTGATGATTGTGGATTCCAGATTCCACTCACCCCTTATTTGATTTTAAATGCCAGTACCAAATCCCAGGATCAGGTGGGATGGAGGCAAAGAGCCTTGAAAATTGAAAAGTGTCGGGGCATCTGGGTGGCTCAGTCATTAGGTGTCTGCCTTTGGCTCAGGTCATGATCCCAAGGTCCTGGGATGGAGTGCTGCTTCGGGCTCCCTGCTCAACAGGAAGCCTGCTTCTCCATCTCCTACTCTCCCTGCTTGTGTTCCCTCTCCTGCTGTCTCTCTGTCAAATAATAAATAAAATCTTAAAAAAAAAAAAAAAGGCATGGTAAGTTCAGTACTACCAACCAGAACTGTGTGTCTCAAGATTGGTTTATGATTTTGGTCAAGTCTAGTTCTTTCTTGAGGCTCAATTTCCATATCTCTAAAATAAAACTAAGTAAGAGTAGGGATTTTTAAACCCTGTTCTATGTTGAGGAAATGATTCAGGGGCTTTTCAGTTGATCTGGAGATCCAACCCATGGAGATCCGGGATCCTAACCCACACTTCAACCAAAGCAGCTCCGATTTTATCTGTTTTAGATTCTTGGCTTCATAGAAACATTTCATTTGAAAAAAGGGTCCGGTGGCTTTAATTTTTAAAAGAACAACCAGGCTATAGGATCTTCTAAGTTCCCTCTATCTCTAAAACTGACTACTCTGACCTTAATTTCTTTTATATTTTGGGAGAAATGACTTTCATAAAAGTATTTAAAAATATGTAATAGCCAACTCTTTCAAAAGATGCAAGGAATTCTTTTAAAGAAGTACGATCTTCAGTCTCAGAATAGAATCTGAAAGTAATTTTATTTGAAGTGTCTAAAATTTTGGCTTAATTCTGTCTCCAGGGGATTCTGTGCAGTAACTGTAAGATTGAGCCCAGATAGTTGAGGATGAAAAATACCCATAGATCATCCAGGTCTTCCTTTCTCCAAGGGGAGCCTTGGGGGTGGGGGATGTGGAATGTGTGTTTCATCTCAGTGAGAGGGCCAAGGCAAGGGCTGCTGGGATGACAGGGCCAATGGGAGCCTCCATGAACACCCCCCAGAGCTCATTTGTATGGCACTAGCTTGAGTTAAATCCCAGTGAATTGGTGATTACTTCCTACTTCCTACCATTCCTAGCCCCTCCCCAATGTTTGGAATTTCCACTCATCAACCCCGATAACCCAGCACCTAAGAATATTCCACGGAGAAGGGCTAAAGCTGTCCTACTTCCCAAACTGTAATTTCCTCTTCCTACGAAGAATGGTAAAGCCTGCGGGAAGCCTGGGCCATGACCCTGGGTCCAGCTGGTCAAGGGAAGTAATGTTTTCTATTTCCTCTCCTCCTTACAATGAGCAGGGGTGGAAGAGAATCATAACAATAACAGGGCTCACTTTTACTAGGCATAAGGTAGTTTGCATGCATCGTTTAACTGAAGCTTCCCAAGAACGAGATGAGCAGACATTATTATCTCCAGTATTCACATACACAAACTGAGGCCTAGAAAGGTTAAGTAGTGAGCCCGAGGTTATAGAGCCAGTAAGTGGCAGAGTCAGGATTGGAATCTAAGTTTGCTTAACTCCTTTTGTAATCTTTTTTTGAGAGAGAGAGCAGACAGCCTGAGCGTGCACAAGCGATGGGGGAGGGGGCAGAGGGAGAGGGAGAGAGAATCTTCAGCAGACTCCACACCCAGTGCAGAGCTCGATGTGGGGCTCCATCTCACGACCCTCATGACCCTGAGCACAACCTGAGCCAAAGTCAAGAGTCGGATGCCTAACCGACTGAGCCACCCAGGCGCTCCTGTGAGTCTAACTCCTAAGCACACATGACACTGTTCTAAAGGTCTGTGATACTTAATGGGCCCCAGAGGACCTCAATTCGGCAGTCTCCTTTTCTTAGTGCCTAATCACAAGTGTCCCTGCTCCAAATCTACAGGACTAAAATAATTTTAGGCCTGAATTCTCTGTGTCCCATGTGCTCAGAGGCCACAAACTCCAGGAACAGGGGAGGACAATTATAATACCCACAAGTCCCTTCCATAGCATCTCACTCATGGCGAGCATCACCGAAAGACTTAGTGGAAGGACACGTTTTAAAATGCGGCGCTGGGAGGAAGTTTTCCTCCAGTCACTCACTTGGCAACTACACCAGTGCACTTCCCTGCACTGTTAGTTCTGGTATGATTTCTCCTATATAATACCATACCCCAAATCAACATTCCATGGAAAAACTGACACTAACATGTTCATGCATGCATGTGCATGTGCACACAAACATGCTGATTTTACATGCTTTAATCCCTTATTGAGCTGAACGAAAATTATTTCTAAAATTTAAGAAAAATAATCATACCTACTTCCATTCTGAGACATTTGGGGTGAGACACCACCAGAAGGCAATTTTACCGCCAAATTACAAAACCTATGGTGATGTAGGTTAACTCACCCTTGCAATGCCCTTAGTAGACACCATCTGAGTGAACTCTGTATGAGTTGATAAGATAAGGGGCAAGAATTCTAAGAACCCAGGTTGGAAAAGGTGGCATTTTAATTTTCAGGGGCAGCTTGGCCCCCTGTGGAAGCAAGGGTCCCTGTGAAGGTTTCGACCCACAGCAGCCCCATGCCATTGTATACATACAGCACACACGTACACACAACCATACAAAGAAGGGAATGGGATCAGCAAGCCCAGTCCGAACGGTTCAGTGCAAGAGAGGGCAGGGTCTTGAATCTGTTTTTGACACAAAGATTTTTCACTTCAGGCCTGGCGATTCTGTCCTTGGCTAAATCGGCTTATGAGGCAATACTTTTGGGGGGCTTCCTTCTGGGAGACACACATGCCGATGAAGCTGGGGGAGCTGTAGGCAATTCCCAGCAGGAGTGTAGGGGTTGAAAACAAGTTAAAGCTGGGTGTAAATGACTTAATTTATGCTAGTGTTCGAACAGGAATTATTTAGAAAAGTAGGTCAGTTGGGGGTATATCCCTAACTTACGAGGCAAGTCAGGAACGGTGGAAGCTGATGTCATCATCCCCTCAAATGCAAACAACAGGGGAAATCAAGTTCTCTTGCTGGGAAGTTGTTAACATCTTGCAGCCAGGAAACGGACAGTTAAGATGCAGAATTTCCCTGGCCTTCTTTTCTTAATAAATCATGTTCCTTATTGTCCAGTAACTTGGAAGGGAATAATCAGAGAGGCTTTGCCTTTCCTGAAAAGAGACTAAAAACATCTGGGGGGAGGAGGTGCCGGGAGGTCGAGAAGGTGGTATGTGGATAAAGGTAGGATAACGGGGTCTTCTGAAAAATATTCTGAGCCAAACAAGGCCTGGTTTTGTTCCACGAGGAGCCGGTTTACAGCTCCATGCTTCGGATTGTTATGTAAGGGCTGGCAACTTACCTCAGGTCCCTGCAGCCTAGTTAATAGTAGGTTATACACATTGCGGTATAACTGGTTACAAAAATACCTCTCCATCATGTTGGGTGGACTATCTCATTCTGTTCTCATCTTCTGTTTGTGTAAGTCTGGGGCGCCTTCTTTTCTTCCTTTGGTGTCTTTCATCCTCTCCTTCTGAGGAGCGTACCTACCTCTGTCCAGTCAGAGAGGAGCCACTCGCTGGGACAGTCGTCTTTCTTGCAGGCCTGCTGGGAGGCCAGTTTCGAGGTTGAACAGAAGGTCTCAGGAAGCTCCAAGAAGCTGCCATCCGCCATGCGCTGTTTGCAAAGAACCTCACGCTTCTGGATGCCCCCTCCACAGGTCCTGGAACACTGGGGAAGGAAGAGAAAATCAACTGAACCCAGGACAGTGGTATGTGTGACGACAGCCCGTCCTTACCTTAGCCTTGGCTGTGTAAAGAGTGGGACAAAACAACAGAAGAAGATAAACCAAGAACCAACCCCAAGGATGTTGCTTCCTTTCCTTGAAATGAATTTTGCAGCAGGATCTACTCCTTCCAGTCTTAATTTCAAGTATTTCACTAGAGCATCCAGGAATTTCCAGGGCCTTTGAATCATAAAGTTATCCCTCAACTATGATTTGCAGCCCCCCAAGACAACTGGTCTAAAGGGTTAGTATAATAGAGTGTTAAACGTATTTACAACCCCGTGAACGTAATCTGGGCAGCTTCCAGAAGGAATAGGAGAGATCTCCTGCCATCAGTGTAAATCTGCAAGAATTAATCTGCACGGAAGGCAGGCCTTTCTCTCTAAGTGTAAACATCCATTCTACCCTATTGGAAGGACATTAGATGGAAGGCCTGGTTTCCTGAAGAACCCCCTGGAACACTCTTCTTGCAGGACTGGTGATTTCTCAGGGCAATGGGAGGGAGCAAGAGCCATTGGAATTCAGGATACAGGAAAATAGTCTTATGTCAGTGGATTTCAGTGGGACCCCAGTCAAGTACGTTGTTTACATGTAACTTAATAATTAAGTCCGCCGCATGAGGGGAAAGGGGAGCACTCTCAGGCCCAGACTGTTGGCTCTTGTCCCAGTAGGCCACTCCCTTGCAGTAACAAAGGAGCCCCCAATTTCTAGGTGGGCACATGACTTCCCAGCATACAGACTATATTTGTTGATGTCCCGTGGAAGTACAGTCGGCCCTTCGGGGCTGGCCAATGAGATATTCATGGCAGGGTGGTGTGCACTTTCAGGGAGATGACCCTAAAACGAGGGTACCATTTCCCCCTTCCCGTTCTCCTTCTTGTTGGCTGGAAGGTGAACATGAGGCTTAAATTTAACCTCCCGTCTTGCACAATGATAGGCAAACAGATGGAAGCAGTCTAGCTTCCTGGTTGTGAAGTCACCACACGGGCCCTGGATGGTCTGGGCTTATATGAGCGGGCAATACTTTTTTTCCCTTATTTAAGCCGTTGTGACTTTGGGTTTTCTGTCATTTTAAGTTGGATCTTTTTGTTATTTTTAGATCAGTAACCAAGGACTGCTCTGTGCTGGGGATGCTTTACTGGCAACATTCTAGGGAGTACTCTGCTTTCCTCCAGAATACTCCTTTTGCTTCCACCTGCTGCCCTTGGGCTCACTGGGAGGTTGGCCTGGGTAAACAAACCTGAGGGTTTTTGCTGAAGGAGCAGCTCCTGCTGCAGCACTGGCCTCTCAGAACGTGTGTGTGCGCGCGCGCGCGCGCACGTGCGTACTGTGGTGGGGGTGTCTGTGTTCAGTGAACTGTACTTGGAAATGCAAGTGGGATTTGTGCTCACAGTCAAGGTTAGGCTGGTGATACCCCGAAGATAGTCAGAATGGTGCTGTGGCCCAGCTGTCACCCTCTCTTAGTGGTCCCAACCCTGGATGCGCTTTAAAATCACTTGGGAGCTTTTCAAAAGTACTGAAGCCTAGAGGGATCCCATCTCAGAACCATTAAATCAGAAACTCTGGGAGGTGGGTCCCATGCATCAGATTTTTAAATTAAAAAATAACAAATCTCCCAAGTAATTCTGTGCAACCAGGATTGAGAACCATCTCTCCAAATGAACCATCTCTCCACCCCTCCACCATTTCCAAGGGGAATAAAATAAACATGGAGTGGCAGTGCAACCCAGGAAAGCCTCTGTTAGAACTGGTAGTTATTTGGATGCCGCCCATGCAAACCTGCCCTTCGTCTGCCATTGTGACTGGCTTGAGGTCACAGAACTACTAGATGATGAAGTTAAAAAAGCTGTCAACTTTGTCTAGTTAGGGTTCTTAATCCTTGAGCCTTCTGACCATTCAAACCAGTGGTGAGCAGCCTTTATTTAGATTTAAAATGTAAAAAGTTTGCATCCAAATGGCCAACAGACACATGAAAAAGGGCTCCACATGACTTCCGCATAAGGGAAATACAAATCAAAACCACAATGAGATACCACCTCACACCAGTCAGAATGGCTAAAATTAACCAATCAGGAAATGACAGATGCTGGTGAGGATGCGGAGAAAGGAGAACCCTCCTACACTGTTGGTGGGAATGCAAGCTGGCACAGCCACTCTGGAAAACAGCATGGAGGTTCCTCAAAAAGTTGAAAGTAGGGGCGCCTGGGTGGCTCAGTCGGTTAATCATCTGCCTTCAGCTCAGGTCATGATCCCAGGGTCCTGGGATCAAGCCAGCCTCGAGTCGGGCTTCCTGCTTGGCAGGAAGCCTGCTTCTCCCTCTCCCACTCCCCCTGCTTGTGTTCCCTCTCTTGCTGTGTCTCTCCCTGTCAAATAAATAAAATCTTAAGAAAAAAAAAAGTTGAAAGTAGAGTTACCCTATGACCCAGCAATTGTACTACTGGGTATTTACCCCAAAGATACAAATGTAGTGATCCGAAGGGGCACGTGCACCCCGATGTTTATAATTAAGGACACATCTACAGCCTCAGAGCTAATGATTCAATGAGTGGGCCAGGCCTTTAGCCTCTCTGGCTGATCTCAATGATTCCCTGGCCTTTTCACTGATGGCAGAAGCAAACCTTAATTTTAGTTCTCGTTTAGTAGCAGTTCAATAAAATCTCAAAGCATTTTACTTCTGCAATGCATTTTGTACCCACACTGCCCAATACAGTGTTTTCTATGAATGTAAATCCTCAATAAATATTTGTGGAATTGAAGTTGGTAGTTGGGGGAAATTCAATTAGTGGCTAAGAGTTCCACTGACTTAAAATATGCCTTCTTGTTAGACAGTGAAGGGTTTAAATTTGTTTTCGTAGTCTCCTGCATGACTTCTTAGGTTCAGTCTCCCCTTATTTTTATAGAATCCTCACTTCCAAGTACCCAGTTATTCTATCATCGTATTAATTATGACCTTCAGCATTCAGCCCTTGTTTGGGACTCCTTTATAATTATACAACTAACCATGCTCCACAATTCTTTCCATTCTATGAATTATTAAAATTTTTCCACGAACTTAATGTAATTTTGTTCAAATTGTAACTGTCTGGAAAAAATAAATTTATGCTGGCGAGTCAAAAATTTGAATCTTACGCTCCAACTTCTCCCCTCCGCCTCCTCGACATGTCCACTTAAACACAAACAGGCATCTTGACCCAAATATATCCAAAATGGAACTTTTGAGCTTGCCCTTCCATCCTTGCCCCAGATCTGCTCTCCTCTCAGTCTTTCCCATCTATTGGACGGTGCCATAGCAAGACAGAAATGTAGGAAATGTCTTGAGAGTTTTCTTTTTCTCACCACCTCTTCCCTGATAGTCAATCCACGAGCAAATACTTTCAGATGTCCCTCAAAATCAATAAGGTTTACCTCCACAACAAATAAGAAATTAAGATATCATCTCTTGCTTAGACTACTACAAAGCTTCCTAACCAGTCTCTAGTTTTCTCAGTTAGGTCCTAGCAGGATATGGATGGTGTACTCAGTTTGAAGACACCCTCTCTCCTGATAGCCTGCTGAAAATGCCATTGGTTGAACACAATTAGAATCCAGAAGGTAGAGTCTATATGGTCAGCCTCCTGAGACACAGGTGGGGAAGGTAGAGCGGATCTACAAGAGCAATGGAAAATATTCAGCATATCTATAGTCCATTCTCCACACAGTAGCAAGAATGATGTTTTCAAAGCATTTGCCAGATCATCTAATTCCTATGTTTAACAGCCTTTGATGACTTTCCCTTGTGATTAGAATAAAATCCAAACTCCTGGAACCCTGACTAGTAAAGCCCTTACATGTTCTAGTCCCTGCCCTGAAGGAATTTTGAGACTCTTACTTAAATTTTAACTTCATTCATTCATTTGACAGAAATTTATTCAATACCAAGCATGGTTCTAGGTTCTCGGTTCTAGGAGTGAGCAAGCAGAACCTCTGCAATCTTATCTTATACACGTCTCCCCTTTCTCTGCATATTTCAGCCACACTGGTTGTGTGTGTGTGTGCACACGCGTGTGTGTGTGTGTGTTGTTTCTCCCACAGTGCCTTTGCACTTGCTCTTCTCGCACCTGGCCCACCCTCTTCTTACATCTTCACATGGCTGAATGTTTCTAATTATTCAGATTTAATTTCATTCTTACCTGCTTGGAGAACCCATCCTTAACCTCCTAGACTAGGGTAGCCAAAGTAGTCTCTATTCTATTAGCCTCCTTTTGTTTATTTATTATTTTTTATTTTTAAGTAGCTCTTTACATAGCTCTTATCCCTCTGGAAATTATCATCCATTATCCTGTTAACTCTATGAAGAAAGGCCTTTGGGTTCTTTCGTTGCTTATATTAGCGTTTGAGAATTGCATTCAGAACTTCCCCCCAGTGTGAGAGTGTTACCTCTCAAGTAAGAGACTTTAAGATCGGATGTCTCCAGCTCTAGTTTTCTTCCACGCCTTCTCTAATTTTTTTTTCTTTTAAAATTAACGATTTCTTTTTCCTAGTAAAAAAACTGTTCAGGGTGTGAGCTAAACAGTAGCTCATTTTATAACTGATCCTGGAGGAAAATGACATTTAGGTGTGGTGGATATAAATACATCTACACTGTAGTGGAAATGCAGTGTATTTTTCTTTGAGAGAAATCATAGCTGATTCATAAAATCATTATCCCCTAAGCCCCCAAATCACATCAAACCACTTTTCTTCTAATCCTTTGATTATAACTCACGATCAAATCCCCCATGAGTCCCGTTGAGTCTGTGGAGGCATAGAGAACGTGCTCTTAAAGTTTCTGTTACCTGGTGACTGACATTTTCTGCACTTCACTAATATGTTGAGTTTGTAGGACTACAGATCTCTTCAATGCTTAATGGCTCAATTTTTCTTTTTTCTAAATATCTAAGAAGACACATGGGGTTCCTTTCAATTTGAATAAATGCTCCCCAAACAAACAAGTAGCCTCATAAGAAGAGCTCTCTCATCCAAGCTGCTCAGGTAGCGCTTCTTAGCAAATGTGGCAATAAAGAAAAATGCAGATTAATCTCTCTCTTTCAAAATGAGGAAACAGATGAGGAAAATCACTGGTCTTATTTAAAGGGTGGTGCTGTAGTATGATTGTGCCAAAGGGGGTGACCATTCATGAAACAGAACCTAGCCAGGTCATCCCTGGGTAGATAGGACCTGATTTAAGGGACAGACCTTCAGGGGATTCCCCTCAGTGCCATGTATGAGTCTGTGACCCTATGGTGACAAGGCAGCTACAAGAAAATGTAAGGAAAATCAGCTTATTGTTTGGGAATTTGAACACAGAAAACTTCTGGGGAATTCTTAGTACCCGGGGGTAAGGTTCAGACTCCTTGAGAATGCCTGGGAGAATGCTCACGCTTGGGCCCAACCTGTGCTGAGCTGCCAAGCCACTGTTCCTCGCTGGCCTGGCATGGGGACAATGTGTCCTTCCCTGGCATACAGATCCCTTCTCTGCCTAGGCCTTTGATCACCTTGTTCACTCTGTGAGCAGTGTCCTTTGCCTCTTTGCTATCCAGAAACTTTTAAGACATCTTTGAAGGCCCCATTCAAAGGCTCAAAGAAGGAGTCACCTTCCACCCTGCCTTAACCTGAAAGGGTACTGCGTTTCTCCTAAAAGGGCCAGTTGTTTATGTGCCTGTGAACCAATCCCTGCCCTGCAGCGCCTCCCTGCACGCACGCAGGATTATGCATCTTTTGATGAAAGGGAATGCACTCCTCTTTCTATTCCCCAGTGTCTAGTGTAGCATCTGGCAAAGAGCACGCACTTCATAAATGCTTGTTGAATTGATGACTGGATGAACAAAAGATCCCCAAATCCAGATGTTTAAAAGATGTGACACAAACATCCAGCGGATGGGCTGAACATCCACCTTTTATGGAGCTGTCTTATCATTAACCAGAAGCTTCTTCTAAGTAAGTCACTGGGTTTTAGCCAGATGCCACGTGGGTGCTGCTGGGTGCTGTGACCCTCCAGGTATGGTAGACAACTCTCTAGATAAGTTAATATTGTCAGGGAGTTTGCTCTTAAACATTTGTTTCATCTTTGCTCAAAAAAGTTTCCTTGGAGAAAGGGGAACCCTCCTACACTATTGGTAGGAATGCAAGCTGGTGCAGCCATTTTGGAAAACAGTACAGAGGCTCCTCAAAAAGTTGAATATAGAGCTACCCTATGACCCAGCAACTGCACTACTGGGTATTTGCCCCAAAGATACAAATGTAGTAATCCGAAGGGGCACCTGCACCTCCCTGTTTATAGCAACAACGTCCACAATAGCCAAACTACGGAAAGAGCCCAGATGTCCATTAACAGATGAATGGATGAAGAAAAAGTGGTATATATACACAATGGAATACTATCCAGCCATCAAAACCCACAAAATCTTGCCATTTGCAATGACGTGGATGGAACTAGAGGGTATTATGCTAAATGAAATAAGTCAATCAGAGAAAGACAATTATCATATGATCTCACAGATAAGAGGAATTTGAGAAACAAGACAGAGGATCATTGGGGAAGGGAGGGAAAAATGAAACAAGATGAAACCAGAGAGGGAGACAAACCATAAGAGACTCTTAATTTCAGGAAACAAACTGAGGGTTGCTAGAGGGGACGGGGGGGGTGGTGGGAAGGATGGGGTGGCACGGGGATGGACATTGGGGAGGGTATGTGCTATGGTGAGTGCTGTGAACTGTGTAAGACTGATGAATCACAGACCTGTACCCCTGAAACAAATAATACACTATATGTTAATTTAAAAAAAGTTTTCTTGGTGGGTTTACATTGTTGAAACGGCATTGTTAGAAATTCTTAAAAACCATAGATAAAATTCAAATAATAAAGTTTCCAAAGTCTGTGACAACTTTGTGAACAGGTTGAGATTGCCTGACAAGGCTGATAGTTCTGAAGTGAGAAGCAGGAGGCAAAGAAGAAAATTTTAAAGAGAACAGCAAGAGAAATTTAATAAAACTAAATGAAAAATGTTTGCCTTTATGAATCATTTAAAATGAAATTGTGGTACAAGAGGTAGAGCTCTAGTAAGGGGTATTATTTTTAAATATGTGCCATAAATTGAATAAATAACAAAAACCAGTATTTTGTTGTTTATCTTTGGCATCATACATGTTTTATGATAATAAGGTCATAGATTCATTACTTTTATAAGAAAGTAAAAAATTTACAATAAGGGGAGCACTTAAAAGTTTCATTTCTTGGGCTCCTGGGTGGCTCAGTGGGTTAAGCCTCTGCCTTTGGCTCAGGTCATGATCTCAGGATCCTGGGATTGAGTCCCGAATTGGGCTCTCTGCTCCTTGGGGAGCCTGCTTCTCCCCACCCCTCTCTGCCTGCCTCTCTGCCTACTTGTGATCTCTGTCTGTCAAATAAATAAATAAAATCTTTTTTTAAAAATTTATCTATTTGTTAGAGAGAGAGAGCGAGCGAGCACAGGCAGACAGAGTGTAGGCAGAGGCAGACGGAGAAGCAGCCTCCCTGCCGAGCAAGGAGCCCGATGTGGGACTCGATCCCAGGACGCTGGGATCATGACCTGAGCCGAAGGCAGCCGCCTAACCAACTGAGCCACCCAGGCATCCCAATAAATAAAATATTAAAAAAAAAAAAAGAAATATAACTTTTTTTTAATGATTCATTTATCTTGAGAGGGGAGGGGTGGAGGGAGAGGGAGTCCCAAGCAGACTCTCTGCTGAGTGTAGAGCCCCACATGGGGCTCGATCTCATGACCCAGAGATCATGACCTGAGCCAAACCAAGAGTTGGTTGCTTAACCGACCAAGTCACCCAGGTGCCCCTAAAAGTTATGTTTCTATACACAATTACAGCGGCCTAAGTGCCTTGTATCTTTAAAAGACTTTCCCATGATCAACATACTAAAAAATTCCGCCTGTCTTGACACCTTTGGTTTCATCTTGGTGGCTTCATTTACTGAAGGCTGAGTTCATTTCCTTGGTCGCTCAGGTCATATTATTGAGCCCAACACAAAGTGACATTTATGTTCTTCCTAAGGTCAGCTTTCTAGTTTCAACATAACATGTTCAGTTTGTAGTTTCTAACTCGTTGCATTCCTTTCTTCATTCACTCATTCATTGTTTCATCAAACACTTACTGAGTACTTGCTGAGTGACAGGTACTGTATTCGGTGCTGGGAGTTTAATATGACTAAAAATTGGTTACTAAGCCTCAGATAGTTGCAGTCTAGTGAGGGGGAAAATTATCAAATGTGATCAGTTTTACAAAAGATGGAATACAGAGGAGAGGCAACTAAGTCTTTATGGAAAATCAGGGAAGGCTCTGCAGAGGTAGGGGTGTCCCATGCCACGGGGGCGAACCGAAGGGTCTTGGGCATATCTGGACAAAATCTTAAGACCATAGGGTGTCATTAAGGATTTTAAAGTAGGGGTAACATGATCCAATTTGTAGAAAATGATTCAGTCAACGAAGGCTGATGGGTTCTAGAGAGTACTGCCCTGTGAGATATTAACAGGTGTACCATGGAGAAAAGCCTCCCAGTCCACTGAGTCTAAATAACACTCCATACCATCTATTTGTGGGACCTCAGCACACGTTAATATTTTAAAAGCTCAACAGAAGGCACGTAGTAAAGAACCATTGATACAAAGTTGGGGCACAGTGGATGAGAAATAAGACAATGTGGGGGACACAAGTAAAAGGCTGTTTGTAATGGTTTGGTTCATTGTGAGGACTGGAACCACAGGAATGGGCTAGAGAACATTCTAGAAGGTGGTGTGACCCAGGAAGGAAGACTGGGTCTCCTGCAAAGGTGGTGGGTAGCTTGGTGTTAGACCTTTGGAATTTGAGGTAACTTTGTGATAGGCGAGACTGAGAGGTTGGAGAGACAGTGCTTGGTATACAACAGAGGTCAAACTGAGACACAGTGATTAGGGCTCAGAGAAATAAAGAAAATGAGGACTGGAATCTCGCTCAAAATGATTAAACGAGGACAAAATTTCTACCCCAACCATTCTGTAGATTAGAATTGCCTAGAATTACAGTGTATCTTCTGGGTTTAATATTCTGTTACTATATGAAGCATGGGACAGCACACCCACTAAAATCCAGGGCAATTATTACAAAGAATGTTCTGCTAATAAATAAAAACACTGCACATATGAAATTTTACTTCTAATCTCTGTTTTGCTTCCATTTATTGTTGGTTCTAAAGGATCAAGGGTCCTTTTTCTTATGAAACAACTACCAAAAATGAGACAAACATCCTAATAGGGTTTTTTTTCCTCCTGGATACAACATGTTAAATAAGCATGGTTTCTAAATTATGAGGATTTATATTTTAGTCACTGGAATGTAACAAAACTGATGACTCAATTGATTTTTTCTGCCAGGCTTCAGCCCTCAAATCCAGACCAAAATCATTCTTTTCTGTGTGTGTGTTTTAATCCAAAAAATGAAAAAAATGAATTCTCAAGCATTTGTAGTTGTCATTAAAATTCCTCTTTTTTTCTTCATTTTACCAGCAGGGACTCTTCTCACACATATCTTTTTATATAGCTACACTGTAGGCATTTTGTATTGTAACCCTGATTTAAAAAAAAAAAAATTATAGGGAAATGACCGCATAATCACAGTTTTAAGCAAGGGAGAAAACAGGGGCCATGGTGATTGTTTCAGTCTCTGCACAGATGTGTGCAATATGTGTGCACAATTGGGTGGACACAATCGTGATCATAAAACATGCGTAATATAGAGAAATATAAATTATGCTTCAGAGTGGACTCGCTAATTCATTTCAATTAACCCTTCGAGCATCTATCTCTTTTATTCTCATTTCTCTTTTCAATTTTTTTTTAAGAATAAAAATTAATAAAGAAAGACTGAGGCATATGAAGCTCACAGAGAGCGGTGAGCAGAGTGGTAGTAGAAGGCAGATTTTAATCTCAAGGATCTTGTGCCAATAGAAATTAATGGTTCGCCAGCCCATAATCTAAGTACAGACCATAGTAGGCTGAGCAATGATATCTGTGTCCTCATCTCTGGAACCTGTGAAAATGTTATTTTACATCATAAAAGCAACTTAGCAGATGTGATTAAGGCTTTTGAAGATGGAGAGATTGTCTGAATTATCCAGGTGGGCTCAGTGTCATCATAATGGTCCTTATAAGATGGAAGAAGGAGGGCAGAATCAGAGAGAAAGGACAGAATCAGAGGTTGGAGTGAAGTGCTTTGAAGTTGGAAGAAGGGGCATGAGCCAAAGAAGCAAGCAGCGTGTAGAAGCTGGAAGAGACAAGGTAATGGATTCTCCCCTAGAGCCTCTGGAAGGAACGTGGGCCTGCCAACCCCTTGATTTTAGCCACGTGAAACTGATTTCAGACTTCTGACCTCCAGAGCTGTAAGATAGTAAATTCACATTGTAGTAAGCCACTAAATGTGTGATAAGTTGTTATAGCAGCAACAGGGAACTTGCACAGATTAACTGCCCCGGATAAGGCAACAAATAGTGACTTTTAATGTAAACTGCTGGCTTTTAGGCTGGTGTCAGATTTTGTCACAATTTAATACCTTGGAGAAAATGGTAAAAAGGTCTCAGGACAGTTGAATTGCACAGTGGAGAAGAGAAGGGGTTTTGAAGCCTACAAGACCCCTTTGCTTTTTATTGGCTATGTGACCCAGGACAAGGACACCCTCTCTGAGCCTTGTTTCCTTGAAGGATTGCTGTAGGGATTAGAAAAGAAAATGTGAGAATTGTAGAAAGAGTTCCGCTATATAAAGTTGGAATTTGTGCTAACTTCACAGGTCCTCATCCATAGGTCCTACACCCCCTCATCCATGGAATGGGGAGGACAGTAGTAATGGTCACAAAGGATAATGAGGATTCAATGAGTTAAATCTATAAAGTGCCTAGGACTGTGCTCGAAACACAGTAAGTTGCTCTTATTAAAAAGAGAAGGTCCTGGGGCCCCTGGGTGGCTCAGTGGGTTAAGCCTCTCTGCCTTTTGTTCAGGTCATGATCTCAGGGTTCTGGGATCGAGCCCTGCATTGGGCTCTCTGCTCAGCAGGGAGCCTGCTTCCCCTACCCATGCCTGCCTCTCTACCTACTCATGATCTGTCAAATAAATAAATAAAATCTTTAAAAAGAGAGAGAGAAGGTCCTGAAATGGGTAAGTGCTCAACAAATAGACTGCATTCTTGCCATGGAACTTTCCAGCACTAAGCTCTATGCTGACACTTGGTCTCTGTCCCATCAACCTTATGGTCTAACTCAGAAGTCACAGGAAAGTGCCCATCCAGGTAAGGTAGTATGTGACTGGTCAATGAGCAGCACTGACCATGAACATCATGCCACTTCCGTGCAGGAGAAGGGCGGAGGAGCCCTGGTAGAGGAGGTGGGACTCCTACCCAGTTGGACAAGCAGAGGGGAGGGGAACTGCCTGTGGGCAGGGGAAGCATGGGCAAACAGGAATGTACAAGCAGGGGTGGGAGAAGCATGGTGGGAGATGGGCAGGAGCAGATGTGCTGAGGGATAAAGGTCTTGACTAAGGCATTTGGCTTTATTATATGGCAATGGAATGTAACTGAAAAATTCCCTAGCAGAATACCGTCATGATCAAAGTGTCTCAGATGGACTTACAGTGTGTATCACAGTGGTTCTCAATCATGGTGCTGTAACACACCAGCAGGATATGATCCCTTGTGTGGTGTAGATAAAGCAACACATAGCCAACACCAAAGACGACGACGACGACGATGATGACGATGGGTGTATTTAATAAATTAGAGAAGATTCAGGACACCTATGCACTAAATCTGTGTTTCAAAACTAAACACAGACCTAAAGGGTATTAAAGCGAAATTGATAAAGATAAATGAGTTGTTTACACAAAGCCAGAGAAAAGAAAAAACAAGGGATGCAGTATTAAGTTGCTGAACTGAAATAAAGAAGGCCCCCTAAGCCAAAGCTAGAATTAGATTTTTGTTTCCCTTCTACTTGTTTCTTAAAATAAAATGTGAACATATGTACCTGGACTGCATGCTAGTCCTCTCCAGACCTGCAGAATGGGTGACTATTGGCCACTTGCCAGTTGTCAGGCAAATGCTCTACAAAAGACAAAGGACATTGTACTTTTTTCCTGGAAAATAACAGTTCATGGAATTTGTGTTTTTTTTTTCCCAGGAAGAAAAGTGTACACATGAAGTCAATGGTAGCCCAGTGTTCAAAGAGCAAGGAGAAGGAGTTTCTCCCCTCAAAAGCTAATGTTCATCATGTTATTATGTCATCCTTTGAATGAAAGTTGACACTACATCTGTTTTTCTTTCATATGAAGAAAGACTTAAGGCAGGTGTGGAAGGATTAGAGACCTCAGCACTATCCTCTAGTAAATCCAAATAGAAAAGAGCATATGAATGCACAACAGGTTCCCTTGTTCTAAGAAGGACTACCAAGGAACCAGAGGACTAATCAGGCAAATGGAAGGTCAACAGATGGTGTCTTTTACTTAAGGGGGGTCCTAAGACAACAGCCAATCACCTTGGAGCCCCCCAGGTTACTCCTGACTTATTTCACCATATGGCATAAATAGGGACTTCCTTTCCTTTACCAAGTGGTCAATGTTAGCTGATTTTATCTAACAAAGCTTAACTAAAGAAGTAGTATTCTAGGAAATCATGTAAGAATAGTCTGTTGTTTCTTCTAGGTTTAGAAAGATTCCTAAAAATGACCAAGGATTCTTAAAAACAGATCTTATACACTACATGCCTACAGAGGATTTTTCTAGAGGACAGAATCACTGGTGGCTTTCACTTCCTATGTTCCTTATTTCTTGTTATGTTAGAATATATTTCACAATTACTATGTATTACATGTAAAGAAGATACTTTTGAAAGATCTTAATAAAGTGTACTTAGTAGCTCACGGAATGGACTTCAAAGGGCTGTTTTCTACTAGTTTCCTGATCTGAAAAATGGACTTAAATCTGACTCAAGCCCAAAGGGCCTCTCCCTAATAGAAGGAAGTAGAAAAAGTTTTCAAAAAAATTTGTGTCTTAACAGGCCTAGGAAGCAGAAATGGAAGAATAATGGACTTTTTGGAAATCCACTGTATTAAATGTGGATACTGGGCATGGCGGTAGTGGTGGTGGCAATAGGACCCAAAGAAATCATGTATAGGGATGTGCTCTAAAAAGTGAAGGAAAAAAAGTCATAGGTCACTGCCATTATTCAGCAACACATATGGCTATTAAAAAGAGGTTGCGGGGGGGCACCCTGGGTGGCTCAGTTGGTTAAGCATCCCACTCTTGGTTTTGGCTCAGGTCATGATCTCGTGATTGAGATGTTGAGCCCTGCATCATCAGGCTCCGTGCTCAGTGGAGAGTCTGCTTCAGATCCTCTCTCTCTCTCTTCCTGTGCTCCTCTCCCTGCTCTTGCATGTTCTCTCTCTCTCTCTCTCTCTCATGAATGAATGAATGAATGAAATCCTAAAAAATAAAAGAGGTTGGTGTTTCATTGAGATTCACTGCTAGGTCAATATTAGAACCCATAACCATAAGACACATTAGAGAACATATAAAGTCAGACTTTTCAGGGCTTGTGGGCCAGTATTCTTTATCTAGTCATTCATTTTGTCATTCAATAAACATTTTATCCAGAACTTACTATGGACCTAATAGAGACTTAATACAGCAGTGGAGATTGATTCCCGGTCTTGTCTTAGCATTGACATTAGTTAGTGGTGCAGTTTGAGGTCAGGGATTCATTCTAGTTAAAGCTAACAGTATAAAAATACTAGAACCAGGAGACCTGGGGTCTCAACCAGGCTTTATGATCTTGGCAAGGCCATATTGAGGCTGCAGTTACCTCATGTGTAGAACAAGGGGACTTATACATAATCCCTGATGGCTCTTTCAGCCACAGTAGTCTCCAACAATGAGGTATAGGGGAAAAGATTGCATAAAACTGGGTTGATGGCCAACCCTGAATTTGCTACCTGTATGAGCCTCAGTTCCCTTAAACCTAAAATGAAGACAATAAAACCTACTTTCACTGGTCGTTGAGGGGATTAACTTTAGTTAGGTGTGTAATAATATTTCTAAATGGAACGCTGGTACATAGGCATTCAAAATATATAACATCCTCTTGATTTCCACAAACCATCACATAGTAACATGGTATTTATGAGCTTAGCTACATATATATTTAAGCTCTAAAAGGAAATAGTCAGTATCTCTTTCCAGATGCTTTATATTTTAGAGTTTCGCTCACTGATTACTCTTTGATTCATTGAGCGCTTTACTAAATCATTGTCCCAAGATGGGAAGAGAGAAGGAAGGGTCTCTGCCAAGTGATAGTGGAAAAACATCCTCTGATGCATGGTGGTCTAGAAATGGCAGCCCCCTCTCAGCACTAAGGCAAGGGTGTGTAAGCTGCTATGCTCTCTCCTCAGTTGGCTAACCATGTAATTTATCATTTTAGTTGAGATGCTTAAAAAAAAATTTTTTTTTGAGATGCTTAAAATTTTTTTAAAGATTTATATACTTTTAGAGAAAGAGAGGACAAGAGTGAGTGGGGGCAGGGGCAGAGGGAGAGAATATTTAAGCAGACTCTTTGTTGAGCATGGAGCTTCATGTGGGGCTAGATAGGGGGGCTTGATCCCATGACCCATGACATCATGACCAAAGCTGAAACCAAGAGTCGGGCGCCTAACCGACTGAGCCACCCAGGAACCCTAACTGGGATAATTTCAAAAGTGAAAAACCATGTTAGTAAAACTGGGATAAACTGGGATGCATGTCCCCCTCACCTTCCAGGCTTACTTTTTGTGACCATTATTGTCACCGTATGGGTACCTCTGACATCCTCATAGAGAACAAATGCAAAATAAGGTTCTATCCAAATAATCTAAAACTTGTTTTTTAAAGGCATGCAAAAAATTACTTAACTGAAGCTTGACAAATACACATTGATTTTAGATGGAATGTTATGGTAAAATAGTTGTGTTTGTATTATTACTATGTATACTTTTGGGGGTGGGTCAGCAAAGTTCTTCTGTGAAAGGACAGAGTAAATATCTTAGGTATTGTAGACTAAATGGTCTCTGTCACAACCGTGTTGTTCTGCCTCTCCAGTGCCAAAGCAGCCACGGACAATACATAAAAGAATGGGCACGGCTTCGTTCAAATAAAAATTCATTTACAGTGACTGCTTGTGAGATGGATCTGGTTTTGGGCTGAAGTTTGTCAACTCCTGCTTTAAAACAATACTCCCTAGATTTTTGGAATTCATAGGACCAGGAAAATTTTAAAAATTCTGGAATTGATTTGACTTCTAATTTGTTATTTTGGTAAATAATTCTATTTAAAAGAAAAGAAAAGTCATTGCCTAGTACCCTGGCCTCTTGGAATGTTAAAACAGCAAAAAACTAGAGAGGGCACAAATTCAGAACCAATTCAGCTTTGTGGAAAACCAACCACACTGTCCTTATTTTTTAAAAAAATGTTTTCTTGGTTTGGTAAAAACTTTGTTGTGAATATACTCAGTTTAACAGATGGGTCTTGAATTGCTTTTGGTTCCACTGGTGTGGACCCATAGACAGAGCCCAGTATTTATAGTGAAAATATCTGGATTTGAATAAGGTTGAGAGAGTACTAAGAAAGGAGGGGGGAACAGACTTTGGACATTCCTTTAATGGGGCAGAGCTCCTTGAAGACAGTGTCCCTTGCCCTGAATCAGAGTTGTATACACAAACTCCACTATCAGGTAACTCCAGAACTCACCGGCTGCCACTGTGTAGGGTACCAGGCAGGGGGGCAGTTGAAGCGGTTACAAGCTTGTACCGTGCTGGGCTTGGGCTGACGACACAGTTCATCAGCCAGGATTACGGTTTCATTCATCTCTCTGGAAAGTAGGTGGGAGCAGAAGACATCTCTGGTCTGCAGGCCAACCCCACAGGTGAGACTGCATGGACTCCACTTGCCGATTTCCCACCTGGGAAGAAACCACAGAGGATGAGGACATCCTTAGGACCCGTGCAGAGAACATTGTGACATCGAGTGTTGCCAATTGAGTAAAAATACATACCTGGGAAGGTGGGAAATTCCAGCACAAGATTGGTGAGGAATTCTATCCCAAGCCTAGAACACATCCACTCCTACAGGCTCTAGAATCCATTTTGAATAAACAAAGAGGGTGATAAAATGGAACATCCATTTCTACCCACAAAATCACCAAGAATGGTCGCAACCATGTCTATTTGGATGAAACATACAAACTTCAACAAAATAAGATGGTATGCTAGAAATAACACAGGTTTGAGCACAGAAAGGCTTTGGGCACTGTGTATGGAACAGCTTTTCTGCTAATCTGTCTGGTCCCCATTCTTAACAAGACTGAAGAATTTGTGCTTGTTTTTCTTTGGCTTCAAAGTGAAAGGTCATTGGCTCCCACTTCCTTCAAACTTCCAACATAGCATAGAAATGTTTCTGTCTTGTGTATAAATATCATCACTGCCCGGGACTGGAGAATGTAACAAAAGTAAAGGTTGCTAAAGAGATCAGTCTTCTTGAGGGGAAATAAGTGGAGAGAATGGCTCATTATCTGGAAGTAGAAGTCAAATACACACAGAGGAGTTGAGTGCATAATTGGCCATTCCAAACGGCCAAGTCTTGAGAAGCACATTTACAGTGAGCTGAAGGCCTATAAAAACAATCCCACTCCATTTCGCTGTTGATGCAGCCTCCAAAATGGGAATGATAAGGAAAAGGCCCAGTTTTTTGGGCTTGGAGTAGGAAGTATTCTTTAATGATCAGATTTGGAAAGTTCTATTTACAATATGAGGCACAAAATTTCTATGAACAGAAGTCAGCCAAGAAAAGCATGGCGAGTAGATCCTTCAGTAGCTAGGCCCTCTTGGCTTTTGTAGCCAGCCTTGAAAATTGGCTTAAAAATCTTGGGTCTTAATGTTTTTCATCAGACTGCAAAACTGAGTACATACTCTCTCAATCTCTTTCTGCTACTCTGATATGTGACTGCCTTACTAACCCCTATTTCCCCTATCTCCTTTCATCTATCCTGTGTTTGAGTCATAGGTGTAGCAAACAATTTCATTAGAAATTCATGCCCCCTGGTTCTCCAGCTCTGTTTTTCCTCAAGCTGTTACCCTGAATTTGGAATACTTTTTGTCCTTTCCTTGCCCAGCCTTCAAAATGTCTTCCATTTCTAATCCCAGTTTGATCCATGTTCAAAGGATGCGTACCTGCTTAGGGGATGTGTACCTGCCCCAGATACTGATTATTTTCTCAATTATAGTTATTCTGTCTGTCAAGGGCCCCACTGGAGTACACACCTCTTGCAGGCAAGCTCTGTGTCTGCATCTGCTTTGTATCACTCCAGTGTTCAGTATAGCCCCTTCTATAGTTAATACACATGGTTAATAATTGCCTGATAAATGAGCAAATGGAAGGGACCTACCCTCACAGTAAGTACTTTACACCCATTATCTCATTTAATTGCCTCTAGGATAACATGAGATAGGCTCTATTGATTCCCCTCATTTTATAATTGAGGAAACCTGAAAATCTAAGAGGTTGACTTGCCCCAAACCCGTAACTAGTAACTAGTGAATCTGGGATTCGGACTTGGGTGTATTTGGCTCCAAAGCCTTTGTCTTTTCTATTGTGCCACGCTGTCTCCAGGAAAACTGTCCTATAAACATTCACAGAACGTTCAATGAATAGAAGAGAAGAGGCTGGATTGAATATATATTTCTTTGAGATCCTTGTGGGAATTCCTATAAACTTATTTTTAGATCCTGAGTTTGGGTTAATGCCTAACTTTAAAATGCTGTGTTTTAAAATATATCCACACATTCTCTGCCACCTGCCCCTTCTAAAGATGAGGCCTGGAGTCTGGGCTGAACTTGGTGGCTCACTTGTAATGAATAGGATGAGGAAGAAGCAAGGCTCTGTGACTGCTAAAGCTAAATCATAAAAAGGATATCGTTTCCACTTGGCTCTCTCTTTGCTCACTCTGGGGGAAACTACCTGTCAGGTCATGGGTATACACAGTCAGTCTTCAGGAAAGTCCACATGCAAAGGAATTAAGGCTGCTCACTGACAGCGGGCACCAACTCGCCAGTCTTGTGAGTGAGCTACCTTGCAAGCTGATGCGCTGGACCCAGTCTAGCCTTCAGATGATTGTGCCCTCATGAGAGACCTTGAGTCAGAAATGCCTTTCCAAGGCATTACCAGATTCCTCACTCATTAAATGGTGAGAAGTAAAAAAAAAACACACACACATTTATTTCTGTTGTAAGCTACCAGGATTTGCGGAAATTTGCTGTGCAAAAATAGACAATGAAGACAGCACACCCCCCTTCCAAACATACATATGTTCATCAAAAGACATATACAAGAATATTCTAAGCAGCGCTACTGAGAATAGCCCAGGTGTGGAACAACCCAAATATCCATCAATAGTTGAGTGAATACGAAATTACGATATCGTCATATAAGAACACTGGGCAGTGCGAAGAAACTGTAATGATAAGCAACACAGATGAGTCTCACAAGCATACAATTGAGGCAAGAAAGCCACAAAAGCAAAAATTCATTCCGTGCTCTATTTTTGTAAAGTTCCAAACCCAAAACTAATCTACGATGCTAGAAATCAGGTTGGGGGTCACCCTTGGAGGGCAGTAACTAGAAGAGGGGGGCTGGAGCAGAGAGACTCGGGGAGGTTTCTTTGACCTGGGTGCTAGATCTGGATCCACCTGGTGAAAAATCACCAAGCCACACATGGAGGATTGGCACACTTTTCTCTGTGTTTGTTATGCTTCAAGAAAGGGTGCTTTTCCCCACTTATAAGTGAAATGCTAAAACATGGTGGCTGTGAAACAAAATCCAACAACCAGGCTCAAGGCCAGTGACTGCAATGGGTGTCTCATAAAGGAGCTGCCTACACGGTGAACGCTGTCCAAGGTTAAATCCTGTCCTAGCGCAGGCCTTGCACGTCTGCTGCCCCCACTAATTCCTCCGCCTTTGGCAGAAATTCAGTCACTGGGACCTTGGAGCAGAGGCGTTTGGCAGCCATGAGGGCACTTCAACACCATTCGTCAAATTCACAAAATAGATCTATCTACTAACCCATGATAAAACGACATCGCATACCCAAGGGAGGAGGTCAGCAGAAGCGATCTGTGCCTTAAGTACTTTACTATTGAAAGTATTAGAATCAACTTAGGCCAAAAGAAAAATAAAAGGGAAAGCAGACTCTCCCCACCCCCCACATTTCTCTGCAGAGGGGCTATGTTTGTGAGCCTTGGGTCTGGCTGGCTGCTGATAGAACCTTCCAGCAATCTATGCCTTTGGCTGTTACTTGATGGAGTTGTGACAGGCCAGGAGGGAGGAGCAAGCCTGGGAGCAGGGCTGGCTGTGGCTCACAGCCTGTGAGGTACTTAGAGGCCGTCCCTGGGATTCTGGGGCCTGGCTTTCTCACAGGCCCGGTGATGAGAGGGAAGAGGAGCTTGGAGGATGAGGACATTAGTGGTTTCCCCCCTACTATGCCTGACTCACTTTTTTTTTTTTTTTAAGATTTTTAATTTATTTGACAAGTAGGCAACAGAGAGGGGAAGCAGGCTCCCTGCCGAGCAGAGAGCCCGATACGGGACTCAATCCCAGGATCCTGAGATCATGGCCTGAGCTGAGGGCAGAGGCTTAACCCACTGAGCCACCCAGGGGCCCCTCAGTTTTACTCATCTTTATGTCTTCATTGACAATGGTACTTCCTCAGGGATGAAGCCCTCAGCTGGTAAAATCCACCTCCTATATAGTCTCACGAATCACTACCCCCTTTGGAAATTCTCGACACTTAAAAAAACTAGTGTGTTTTAAGAACACAACAGAAGAGACCCTCTTAAGAAAATTTAAAGTGGACAACATAATATTGTTGAGTATAGGTACAATGCTGAACAGCAGAGCTGTAGAACTCCTCTTGCTGAACTGGAGCTTCATGCCTGCTGACGAGTAACTCCGCATTTTCCCCTCCCTGCAGCCCCTGGCAATCGTCATCCATTCTTTGATTCTATGAGTATGACTGCCTTAGATACCACATGTAAGTGGAATCATGCCGTTACTCATTCTCGTGTAACTGGCTTATTTCTCTTAGTACCATGCTTTCAAGGTTCATCCGTTGCAGACTTATTTTTTAACGCTGGATAGTATTTCACTGTGTGTATGCACCACATTTTCTTTATCCATTTGCCTGCTGAAGGATATTTAAATTGTTTCCCCATGTTGGCTGTTGTGAACAGTGCTGCAGTGAACCTGGGAGTGCTAGTATCTCTTTGACATCCTCATAGGGCAGCTCTCTTTTTAATTCTTCGAGGAACCTCCATGCTGTTTTCCACAGTGGCTGCACTAGCTTGCATTCCCACCGACAGCACACAAGGGTTCCAACTTCTCCGCATCCTTGCCAACGCCACGGTCCTTTGTTTTACTGATGATAGCCACCCAGACAGGGGTGAAGGGATGGTCTCATTGTGGTTTTGATTTGCATTTTATTTTATTATTTAAAAAATTTTTTAATTTATTTCTTTAGAGAGATAAAGAGAGAAAGAGAACAGGTAGGGAGGGGCAGAGGGAGAGAATCTCAAGCAGGCTCTGCCCAGCATGGAATCTGACGTGGGGCTCGATCCCATGACCCTGAGGTCATGAGCTGAGCCAACCTCAAGAGGCAGATGCTCAACCAATGAAGCCACCCAGATACCCCTGATTTGCATTTTGATGATTAGTGATGTGAGAATATTCTATATACAGTTGGCTCTTGGTAATCTTTTTTTGGAGAAATGGCTTTCAAGTGTTTAGCTCATTTTTAAATTGGGTTATTAGATTTTGTTCTTGTTAGTGAGTTGTAGGAGTTCCTGCTATGTTATAGAGATAAGCTCTTTATCAAATACATGGTTTGCAATTCTTTTCTCCCTGTTTCCCTGTTGAGTGTTTTCTTTGCTATGCTCAATGCTGTAATCTGAGTACCCTACCCTACTGTTATCTTGAGGAGAGCATGGGGCAATGTTTATTTTGGTTTAGCACTTGTTATGAGTTCAACTGTATCCCCCCACCCTGCTAAAAGGTACGTTGGAGTCCTAACCCCCAATAACTCAGAATGTAACTTCATTTGGAATAAGGTTATTACAGACATAACCACATAAGGTGAAATCATACCAGAGTAGGGTGGGCTTTTAACTAATACTACTTAAATAGCCATTAATTAAATTAAAATTAAAATTTATTTTTCAAAGTTTAAATTAATTAATTTATTTAAATCATGTATTTTAATTTAAAAATTTTAATTTTTAATTTAAAATTAAAAAATTTAAACATTTAAAAATTTATTGAAATTTATTTAAATTACATATTGTGAATTATGAGTGGTGTTCTCATTAAGTAAGGAGAGAGACACTCAGGGAGACTAACAACAAAGACAGAGACTGTAGAGCTACATCTCCAAGCCAAGGGGTGTCAAAGATGGCTGGCGGACACCAGAAGCTAGAAGAGGCAAGGAAGGATTTGCCCTCACAGTTTCAGAAGGAGCATGACCCTGCCGACATCTTCATGCCAGAACTGTGAGAGACTGCATTTCTATTGTTTTAGGTCACCCTGTTCGTGGTGCTGGGTTACGGCAGCCCTGGGAAACCAGTACATCGCTGTGACCTCCACACCTAGAATGGGGCCTAAAACACAGCTGCTCGGGAAGTATGAGGTGATGCACGGGGAGTCAAACCCCAGCGAACTGGGTGTGCACCTTTGCTTTCGACGCTTGTCTGGTCAACCATTCCAGCTGTGATCGCTGAGTGACCGCCAGCAGCAATTCCAAAGTCCCCAAAGCCCTGACCACCACAAAGTTTTCTTTCGTGTACTGCAAGGTATTTGGTGACAGCACTGGACCTGAACTGACATGATGCTTTCGTAGGTTGCATCCCACTTGGTGTAAATATTTACACGTTTTACTGAAGCCATGTTAGACTGTTGGATTATGGCATTTTTCCTTAGAACTTACTAGGGGTAATACGAAATTTATGTTACAGTAATCCTGACATACTTCTAAAGTACAAAAAATCCTGAATTCCAAAACACATCTGCCCTGATGGTTTTGGCGAAAAGATTGTGGCTCTGTATGAGGAGGATGGTAAACAGGATCACTGTGTTTTCTTTCAGCTTCTAGGCTTCAGGTGTTTAGCTTCATGGTTAGGCCCTCGGCCAGAATGTTATGGGTCCTCCAGCATTCCCTTACTATATTGTCGACCTTCTTCTCCGTATTCCTGTCCTTTTTATCAAAACCTGCTTGCAGGGAAGGCTCTGGGAGCTGACAGATCACAGCTGAAGCCCTGTGGCGTCAGGCTGGACCCTGTCCAACTCCCGAGCAACTGACTCCTGACCAAGGGTAGACTGGAGACAGAGGGTTACCTCCTGCCCCTGAAGGCTGGGATTAGTCTTCCTGCCCTCTGTCCAGCATCAGATGTACTTGGGTAGGCCTGTGTTTATAATTGGATTTTAAATTTTAGCCTTGGTTTCCGAATTCCCATTTTGTTTCCCTGATGGTGCTGGAGTTCTGCCCAACATCTAGCCTCCTGCACACTAAACCTGTCACTCTGCTTGCATCTGGCCAGCCCCTTGCCTTGGCCTGGGCAGAGACCCTCAGCCACAAGCCAGAAGCCATGATGTGACAGCAGGTGAGCTGACATAACGCATTACTGCTTATAACAATAGTAATTCTAACATTTATACAGAGCATACCACAAGTCAGGTACTATACTAGTTGTTTTAAATGCGCTCTCTTTTATAATCCTATCCACAGCCCTGTGAGGGAAGTACTATTATTTTCTGCATTTTCAGAACAAGAAACTGAGGCCTGGAGAAGCTAAATGATTAATTATTCAGGGCCCAGAATACCTACCGTCAGGTCTCACGCAGATGTCAAGGCTGCGTGCATCACATCCAAGTCTACCATGGATAGACCTGGATGCATGGGTGCTAAGAATGGGGGTGCTCCCTCCCACATAGGCCAGCACATGTATTTACAAACCCCAGCTCTGCATTGTCCCAGCTCCTCTTGCAGAGGTCCTAGCCGGACTCAGGGATAAGCTCGCCCAAGATGTAGGATGCATATATGAACTCATTCTTACTTATATCAACCCTATGGATACGGTACCATAAGTTCCCCCATTTTACAGGGTGACATAACAGAGGCTTTGAAAGGTCAAGTAACTTGTCCAAAGTCACACAGCAAGTAAGCAAGAAAACCAGGATTCAAACCCAGGGAGCCTGGCTCCCGCAAGCCTAAATATTACATTATACTGCCTTTCTGGAGAAAGATGATGAATAGAGCTGTACAGAGTAGATCCGAGATGCAAATTCTAGGATCCTTGGTGCTTATAACTTCAGAAATGGCAAATGGCAAGATGACAGATCTATTCTTCAATACTAGAAGCCAACACACTGATGGCAGCCAAGGTTACAAATGTACTCGGAGTTGTTATTTCGGGAAAGTGGCAGTGATGCTTGGCAGCAAATGAGCAAAGGCTGAGTGTGGTCCCCTGAAGGATATGTTTATTTTTTGTAAAGGTGGCCATCAGAGATAATGTGGGCAATCAAGGACCCATAGTGGTTGGCAAGTCTTAGCAGCTTGTGTTTGTATTAGCTATATAAAAGGAGGAATTTGGGCCTTCTTTTGGACAAGGGCTCATTATGTGAGTTGCCAAGGTTTTTCTCCCCTACCCTTTCAGAGAAGGTACTGGCCATTGCCTCCAGCAACTCATTGTTGATTGCTGGTATAAATGCACATAATATCTAATGGTAGACTCTCCCCACCCCAACCTAGGCCCTAAGAACCTTCTCCTACCCTGGTTTTTGCAGGAAAGTGGGGCTTGTTTCTTTTTTTTTTTTTTTAATTTAATTTAATTTTTTTTTTAATTTTTTTATTTTAATAAACATATAATGTATTTTTATCCCCAGGGGTACAGGTCTGTGAATCGTCTGGTTTACACATTTCACAGCACTCATCATAGCCCATACCCTCCCCAATGTCCATTTCCCCACCACCCTCTCCTGTCCCCCTTCCCCCCCGCAACCCTCAGTCTGTTTCTTGAGATTGAGTCTTTTATGGTTTGTCTCCCTCCCAATCCCATCTTTTCATTTTTTCTTTTCCTACCTCCCCCCAAACCCCCCCACCTTGCATCTCCCCTTCCTCATATCAAAGAGATCATATGATAGTTATGTGTCTCCGATTGACTTATTTCGCTAAGCATGATACCCTCTAGTTCCATCCACGTCATCGCAAATGGCAAGATTTCATGTCTTTTGATGGCTGCATAGTATTCCATTGTGTATATATACCACCTCTTCTTTATCCATTCATCTGTTGATGGACATCTAGGCGCTTTCCACAGTTTGGCTATTGTGGACATTGCTGCTATAAACATTCAGGTGCACGTGCCCCTTCGGAGCACCACGTTTGTATCTTTAGGATATATACCCAGGAGTGCAATTGCTGGGTCGTAGGGTAGCTCTATTTTCAGTTTTTTGAGGAACCTCCACACTGTTTTCCAGAGTGGTTGCACCAGCTTGCATTCCCACCAACAGTGTAGGAGGGTTCCCCTCTCTCTGCATCCTCGCCAGCATCTGTCATTTCTTGACTTGTTAATTTTAGCCATTCTGACTGGTGTGAGGTGGTATCTCATTGTGGTTTTGATTTGTATTTCCCTGATGCCGAGTGATGTGGAGCATTTTTTCATGTGTCTGTTGGCCATCTGGATGTCTTCCTTGCAGAAATGTCTGTTCATGTCCTCTGCCCATTTCTTGACTGGATTATTTGTTCTTTGGGTATTGAGTTTGATAAGCTCTTTATAGATTTTGGATACGAGCCCTTTATCTGATATGTCATTTGCAAATATCTTCTCCCATTCTGTCAGTTGTCTTTTGGTTTTGTTAACTGTTTCCTTTGCTGTGCAAAAGCTTTTGATCTTGATGAAATCCCAATAGTTCATTTTTGCCCTTGCTTCTGTTGCCTTTGGCGATGTTCCTAGGAAGAAGTTGCTGCGGTTGAGGTCAAAGAGGTTGCTGCCTGCATTGTCCTCAAGGATTTTGATAGATTCCTTTCGCACATTGAGGTCCTTCATCCACTTTGAGTCTATTTTCGTGTGTGGTGTAAGGAAATAGTCCAATTTCATTTTTCTGCATGTGGCTGTCCAATTTTCCCAGCACCATTTGTTGAAGAGGCTGTCTTTTTTCCATTGGATATTCTTTCCTGCTTTGTCGAAGATTAGTTGACCATAGAGTTAAGGGTCTATTTCTGGGCTCTCTATTCTGTTCCATTGGTCTATATGTCTGTTTTTGTGCCAGTACCATACTGTCTTGATGATGACAGCTTTGTAATAGAGCTTGAAGTCTGGAATTGTGATGCCACCGACTTTGGCTTTCTTTTTCAATATTCCTTTGGATATTCGAGGTCTTTTCTGGTTCCATATAAATTTTAGGATTATTTGTTCTATTTCTTTAAAAAAAATGGATGGGATTTTGATAGGGATTGCATTAAATGTGTAGATTGCTTTAGGTAGAATAGACATTTTCACAATATTTGTTCTGAGTATAGATTCTTTGCCTCTTTGGTTAGATTTATTCCTAGGTATCTTATGGTTTTGGGTACGATTGTAAATGGGACTGACTCCTCAATTTCTCTTTCTTCTGTCTTGTTGTTAGTGTAAAGAAATGCGACTGATTTCTGGGCATTGACTTTATATCCTGACACTTTACTGAATTCCTGTATAAGTTCTAGCAGTTTTGGAGTGGAGCCTTTTGGGTTTTCCACATATAGTATCATATCATCTGCAAAGAGTGATAGTTTGACTTCTTCTTTGCCGATTTGGATGCCTTTAATTTCTTTTTGTTGTCTGATTGCTGAGGCTAGGACTTCTAGTACTATATTGAACAGCAGTGGTGATAACGGACATCCCTGCCGTGTTCCTGACCTTAGCGGAAAAGCTTTCAGTTTTTCTCCATTGAGAATGATATTTGCGGTGGGTTTTGCATAGATGGCTTTGATAATATTGAGGTATGTGCCTTCTATCCCTACACTTTGAAGAGTTTTAATCAGGAAGGGATGCTGCACTTTGTCAAACGCTTTTTCAGCATCTATTGAGAGTATCATATGGTTCTTACTCTTTCTTTTATTAATGTATTGTATCACATTGATGGATTTGCGGATGTTGAACCAACCTTGCAGCCCTGGAATAAATCCCACTTGGTCGTGGTGAATAATCCTTTTAATGTACTGTTGGATCCTATTGGCCAGTATTTTGGTGAGAATTTTCGCATCTGTGTTCATCAAGGATATTGGTCTGTAATTCTCTTTTTTGGTGGGATCCTTGTCTGGTTTTGGGATCAAGGTGATGCTGGCCTCATAGAATTAGTTTGGAAGTTTTCCTTCCATTTCTATTTTTTGGAACAGTTTCAGGAGAATAGGAATTAATTCTTCTTTAAATGTTTGGTAGAATTCCCCTGGGAAGCCGTCTGGTCCTGGACTTTTGTTTGTTTGGAGATTTTTGATGACTGTTTCAATCTCCTTACTGGTTATGGGTCTGTTCAGGTTATCTATTTCTTCCTGGTTCAGTTGTGGTAGTTTATACATCTCTAGAAATGTATCCATTTCTTCCAGGTTGTCAAATTTGTTGCCATAGAGTTGCTCGTAGTATGTTCTTATAATTGTTTGTATTTCTTTGGTGTTGGTTGTGATCTCTCCTCTTTCATTCATGATTTTATTTATTTGTGTCCTTTCTCTTTTCTTTTTGATAAGTCTGGCCAGGGGCTTATCAATCTTATTAATTCTTTCAAAGAACCAGCTCCTAGTTTTGTTGATTTGTTCTATTGTTTTTTTAGTTTCTATTTCATTGATTTCTGCTCTGATCTTTATGATTTCTCTTCTCCTGCTGGGTTTAGGCTTTCTTTGTTGTTCTCTCTCCAGCTCCTTTAGGTGTAGGGTTAGGTTGTGTATTTGAGACCTTTCTTGTTTCTTGAGAAAGGCTTGCACTGCTATATATTTTCCTCTCAGGACTGCCTTTGTTGTGTCCCACAGATTTTGAACTGTTGTGTTTTCATTATCATTTGTTTCCATGAATTTTTTCAATTCTTCTTTAATTTCCTGGTTGACCCATTCATTTTTTAGAAGGATGCTGTTTAGTCTCCATGTATTTGCGTTCTTTCCAAATTTCCTCTTGTGATTGAGTTCGAGCTTCAGAGCATTGTGGTCTGAAAATATGCAGGGAATGATCTCGATCTTTTGGTACCGATTGAGACCTGATTTATGACCCAGGATGTGGTCTATTTTGGAGAATGTTCCATGTGCACTAGAGAAGAATGTATATTCTGTTGCTTTGGGATGGAATGTTCTGAATAGATCTGTGATGTCCATCTGGTCCAGTGTGTCATTTAAGGCCTTTATTTCCTTGTTGATCTTTTGCTTAGATGATCTGTCCATTTCAGTGAGGGGAGTGTTAAAGTCCCCTGCTATTATTGTATTACTGTCGATGTATTTCTTTGATTTTGTTATTAATTGGTTTATATAGTTGGCTGCTCCCATGTTAGGGGCATAGATATTTAAGATTGTTAGATCTTCTTGTTGGACAGACCCTTTGAGTATGATATAGTGTCCTTCCTCATCTCTTATTATAGTCTTTGGCTTAAAATCTAATTGATCTGATATAAGGATTGCCACCCCAGCTTTCTTCTGATGTCCATTAGCATGGTACATTGTTTTCCACCCCCTCACTTTAAATCTGGAGGTGTCTTCGGGTCTAAAATGAGTTTCTTGTAGGCAGCATATGGATGGGTTTTGTTTTTTTATCCATTCTGATACCCTGTGTCTTTTGATTGGGGCATTTAGCCCATTAACATTCAGGGTAACTATTGAGAGATATGAATTTAGTGCCATTGTATTGCCTGTAAGGTGATTGTTACTGTATATTGTTTCTGTTTCTTTCTGATCTACTAC